>NW_024424119.1:60296220-60354565 GCF_017311325.1 Ursus maritimus
CCGTTTGATCACGTCCTGTGTTGCTGAGGTCAGTGGCAGAGCCCCTGTGTTGGGTGGTCACGTCAGTACTTCCGGAGCTGGCCACGGCGCCTACAAGAGCGGTAATTGTCGTGTGCTCTGTTGCCTCCTGCTGATTCATTCCTAACCCTCTGAACAGACTGCCTCTTGTCTCCGTGTCACCGAGAAGTCTTGTTGTTGCTTGCTCCCATGCCCTCTTTCTCTGGGACACCCCTTCCCTGACCCTGGCCCTGTGTTGGGCCCCCTGTCTGCTGGAGACGACATTTTCAGCCTAATCCTTTATCTCTGGATGCTTCAGGAAATTTCCTTTGGTCCACTGGTCTCAAATCTCACTGCGATGCAGTGGTCTTTTGACTCCTTTGGAGTATTTGGTGTGTCCTTTCGATGTAGACATTCCTGTCCCTTGTTCTGGGGTTTCTGGATGCCACCTTCCCATCTGCCCTCTGGAGCTCCTGTTCTCATGTTAGGCCTGATGGACTTGTTCTCTGGCCTTCGCTTCCTGCCGTGCACCAGCTCTTCATTTCCCCTCCCACTTGCTACATTGTTCTTGACCTCACCCTCCAGCTGCTCTGGGAATTGCAGTCTGTGCAGTCCCATCCTGAGATCCAGAGTCCTTTCTTGCTCCCTGAGAGTTCCTTTTTTGTACCTCTGTTCTTCCCTTGTTTCTTTGAAGATACTACAGTAATTTTGAAGTTTTGTGCTGCTCTGTTCGGTTTGGTCATTCTTTTTTATAGGTTTTCCTCAAGTGCCTAATGATTCCTGTTTGTTCACATCTAAAGTACTAAAATGCTGGTGGGGGGTCCCTGTCTTGTTGCTGTTGGGTGCCCTGCAGGCACTGCTGGCGAGAGAGGGGCACGTGTGGGCTGTCTCCTGCGTGTGCCTCTGTGGGAGCCCGAGGTGCCGAAGGCCACAGCTTCTGCCAGTGCGTCTCCACTCACCTGGAGTGTTTTCTTGTTGTTCTGATGGGTGCTGATGGAAGCGGCAGCTGTGGGCAGAGCAGGACACGATCATGTTGACATTTGCGCCTGTATCTTGCGGTAGACACACCTGTTAGTGTGTATTTGTAGCTTCCTCTCATGCCAAAGAGCCTCTGGTTGGGTTGTACCTTGTTACGTAGCATGTTGCTAGACCATTTAGAAGGTCAGTCTGGTAATCTTGGTATTTTAATAGGAACCTTTAGTCTAGATAATATTTACTGTAATTTCTAGCATTTAAATATATTTCTGATGTTTTATATTGTTTTGATTCTTAGTTTTTTCAAACGTTCTTTTTTTAATCTCGTTGCCTTCTTTTGGGCTGATATTTGCTTCAGTCATCTCTTTTCCTTTCTCCTCACTCACGTGGAGGCTATGTACTCTCTCTCACCTCCAGAGGTCAATCTGTGATCTGGTGTGCAGTCATCATGTCCTCCGTCTTTAGACGGACAAGATGGGGGAGCTGCGGATGCCAAGGGGGTGACAGAGGCCTTGCACTGGCTTGGTGAGCTTGAGCCATTTCGATGCAGAGCCCCATGCAGGCCTCGGCGCCTCCGAGTTCAAGAGAAGCCTAGCAGGACTCGGGGGCAGCCGGGAGGGCTGCTTAGAGTGGTCATACGGGGCTGGTTCTTGGCAGTGACGGTGGTGGGTGGCTGACCTGACGGAGAAGAGCTCCTTGGAGAGAGGTCAAGGGCAGCTGGCATGGCCATTGGGGCAGTGACCACGGTGCTGGTGCTCCGAGGTGGGTTGAGGGCTGGGGGTCAGCACTCCAGTGGGACGCTGTCTTGTTCCCATTGCGAGGAGTCGCACAGGGCATGGATGTGGTTTGTGCTTCTGAGAGGGTGGACTGGAGGCCCAGTGCTGTGTGGGACGGTTGCAGGACAGGGTCGGGGCAGGAGGTGGAGCATGGTCACTCTGGTGGTCAGTGTGCTGCGTGGAGGTGGGCGAGGGGGCTGCCCAGGCTCCTCCTCATTTCAGAGACCAGTGTGGGGGCTTTTTGGGAGACATTTCCCTGGATTTGGGATTCTGGGTTGCTGGTTGTTTTCTCTCACTTTTTTAAAGGAACGATTCCACTGTCTTCTGGCTTCTTTGCCTTCTTTTGAGAAGGTAGCTTGTCATTCCTTTGAAAAGACCTGTTTTCTCTTTGGCCTTTTTTTTTTTTTTTTTTTTTTTTTTTTTTTTTTTAGTGTTAAAGTGTATGTGTGTGTGAGAGAGAGAGAGAGATGCATGCAGAAAAGTCCTTAAGATGTAAACATCCTATTAATGAGTAGTCACGAAGGGCACCCACCTCAACCCAGGTCAGGACAAAGCCCTGCCCACCCCCCTGGAGGGGACGGCTCTGCAGGCTCTCACCGGGACAGCCCTGGTCTCTGTATCTCTCCAGTCTGTTTGCCATGTGGCTTCGCTGTGTCTTCCTCTCCGCTTCATGCACATTGAGTCACGCGGTAGGAATTCTGGTGTGTCTTCCTTTTGGTCCAAGAGCAGAACCGTACTTGTGCCTTTGAGCACGGGGGGGGGGGGAGTGTGTCTGTGCTCTGGTCCCGGTCCTGCCCCTCCCGCCCTTGTGCGAGGCACATCCTGGGAAAGCCGAGAGCGTAGGAACTCTCTGCCGTTCTGTAGCTTCTCTGTATCTTCAACTGCTGTGAAATAAAATGAGACTCACTGTGGAAGAGCAGCCCTTCCTAGTGTTGTTGTCTATGACCCTCTGTGCTGGCCTGGTGTCGATGGCCTAGGCTGCTCACTCCCTGAGCTTGGAGGCTGTGATTGTATTTTTCTCCTAGAACCTGAGCTGCTTTCCTGAGAGTCCCCGGGACTCTAGTTTTTTCTAGTTTCCCCTGCATCCAAGGGTGTTGTTTCTAGGAGGTTCAGCTCTGGTGGTGTGTCTCCCTCCCCACACCATCCGCTGGGCAGGCTCTGGCTCTGCACCCTCTCCCCAGCCCCAGAAGCTCTGAAGCTGCTGACTGGTGTCGCTAGCCTGCACTCTTCTGTGTTCCTGTGTTCTCGGGGTTTGAGGAGCGTTCCCTCATGCCAGGAGCACCTGTGAAGAGCAGTTTTGAGATCTTTCCATCCCATTTAATTTTTGTCCTGAGGTCTCCCTAGAAACAGCTCTTATTTTGTTTGGGCCCTGCCCGCTGCAGTGTGCCGCGTGCTGCCATACGTGACTGTTTGGATTTAAAGGACAACATTAAGTGGAAGGAAGCATGTACTGCTCAAGCACTGAGCAGCATCCCCCGAGCTCAGCGGCTGTGTGGTCAGGGCGGCTGGGCTGGTCGTGGATACAGATGCAGCACGTCCACCTCCAGCAGTCATCCCAGCCTTTGGCAGCCCCGGGGACATCCATGGTGTGAACATCCCTGCCACTGGTCGTTCATGGCAGCTGCCCTGGGTCCAGGTGCATGTCCCGACTGACAGGTCACCTCCATCTGCTCCCCAACTCTAGGGTGCCCCGTAGCCTTTCCTCCTTGTGTGAGTGTTACTGCTGTGTCTGTGGTTGCTGTCCGTCGTGAGCCTGTGAGGGGTTTTGTAACAGAGAAAGGTGTATATTCTGATAGTCATGGAGCCCCGAGGGGAGGGGCAGAGCCACACCTGTTGCACTGACCTCTGAGCCCGAGGACCTGTCGTGGGCAGCACATGCCTCACCCGGTGCATACACACACCTTGCACACCCACACGGGATCTTGCACACCCTGCACAGTCACGCAGGGAGGTTGTGGGGAACACGTGGGGGTTGGGGCTTGCCTGGTGTCTGGCACTTGGGCTGTGGTGTGTCTGGCCTGGAGTTTCTACTAAGTCCATCCTGCTGGACGAACTGGGACTTTTCCCTTAAGACCCACTTCCCTGGTTCACCATTCTCTCGGTGGGAATCCTATCCATCACATGGGGATCTCCTGGTTTGACTCTCTCTCCTCTGTCTTCTCCCTCTGTCTCAAGGTTCTTTGGGATTCTTGGGCTTTGTCTCTCAGTCTTTCCTATCTTTTCCTGGTGACGATCGCTTTCTTCTGGGTCAGCTTTTGCGGTGTCAGTTCTGGATTGTCTGTGTGTCCTTGTGAGGGCCTCTGTCACTTGTTGCCCTTGATTTCAGATGGGCACACTGGGGATAGGTCTTAGGTCCTCAGACCTGCCCCCCAAGTCTCAGGGGTCTCGTCCTCTGACCCCTGACCTTCCATTAGTGCCTGGTCTTCAGCTCTGCCTGTGGCCCCCAGCCCCATCCTGCCCTCTGGAATTTGCCAGAAGTCTTGTTCAGGCACCTCAGTCCCCTGGTTTCCCTGTGCACCACTCTGGATCTATTTAAAAATTTCTTAACTCATTTGTTACTTTTGTTTTTAATTACAAACAGCAAAAACAATACTATTCTCAGCCTTTTCCTAATAAATATTTATTTTATAAACTAAATACTAGCTTTTGGTACATCATTTTAAGAAATCAGGCAATTTTACCCGCATGGGGTAAAGGTTTTAATTGTGAGAATCCAATTTGCTTATAGCACACAACACATTTCAGAGTTGGAGCTTCTTAAGTTTCAAACAGACTGAAGTTTATCTATGTATATTTGCTAGACTATTAGTTTTCCAAGTACATACTCTATTGAAGATTAGAAATTGCTTCAAAATACTTAGTATTGGAAATCAGCTTTTATTCTATTAATTTTGGGAAGCATTAAAACAGCCAAAGAAGGAGGTCACTGAGTCAGGGTGTCCTGTGGTCACTGTAGGCCAGATCACTGCCCGCCTGCTGGCCCAGCTTTGCTGAGCAGCTCCCTCCACATTTCTCCTTTGCCTGCTTTATTTTATTTTATTTTTTGAAGATTTTATTTACTTTTGAGAGAGAGAGCGCGAGCGTATACACACGAGCAGGGGGAGGGGCAGAGGGAGAGGCAGACTCCCCGCTGAGCAAGGAGACCAGTGCGGGGCTCTGAGCCGAGGGCAGACGCTTAACCAGCTGAGCCACCCAGGTGCCCCCCTCCTTTTCCTGTTTCAGAAGGTTATCACTTCTTACTTCTAAAGGTGTTGTCGCTAATGTGCTATAAACATTTTCTGTCAAGAAAATGCTCTTCTTGAACTGAAGGTTTGACAGTAGTAGAACGATCATGTCTGCATTCGGTCCTGCAGACTCAGTTACAGTCATTGGAAATGATTTTAGCATAGCTCACCAGATCTCTCTGCTTGCAAGCGTCTGGAGTGTCTGAATGCCAGGTGGGGCTGCAATGGGAGCTCTCTACGCACCTGAACTGTCCTGGTTTCACTAGGCGGGCGCGAATATCGACACCTGCTCAGAAGACCAGAGAACCCCGTTGATGGAGGCGGCAGAAAACAACCATTTAGATGCAGTGAAGTACCTCATCAAGGCCGGGGCCCTCGTGGATCCTAAGGTACGCATTCCTGTCGTGTGTAGGAATCTCCCAGAAAGATGGGCAGGCCCAGTTCCTTGTTGGGGCGTCTTCAGGAATCAGTAGCCAGTCAGACATCCACCTGCTTGTCTGGAAGTAGTTCCTAGTCACCTTGCTTGGTTAGCGGGTTATTTGAGGTTACTAGTGCACACTGGATCTGCTGTGCCGCACAGAGAGACAAAGCGACAAATGCGGAGTTTGCCGCACAGAGGCCTCTGGCGTCCTTAATGTTTTACACGTCCCCTCTTCTGACTCCCACCTGGGGCAGTTAGCCCCTGGGCCCCGCCAAAACCATACAAATTGGGAAAGAGTAAAATGATCTCTGTTCATAAATGGTATGATTTTATATGTAGAAAATCCTAAAGAATCCGCACAGAAAAATCTAGAACTAATAAGTGCATGCAGAAAAGTTATACAAAGTCAGTATAGAAGCATCAGTTGTAGCCCTGTACACCTGAGATGAACTGTCCGAAAAGGAAATTAGGAATTCCACTTTTAGTAGCATCAAAAAGAGTACAATACAAGGAATAAACTTAACCGAGGAGACAGAAGACTCGTACACTGAAAACCACAAAACGTTGCTGAAAGAGATGAAAGAAGATGTAAGTATGTGGAAACGTGTCCCGTGTTCATGGGTTGGAAGACTGAACATTGTGGAAGTGCCAGTACACCCAGGGCGAACCACAGAGTCAGCACGATCCCCGTCGAAATCCCAACGCCATTTTTTACAGATAGAGAAAAACCAATCCTGAAATTCGTACGACCTCAGGGACCCTAAACAGCCAAAACAGTCTGCAGAAGGACAAAGCTGGAGGCCTCACGCTTCCTGACTTCAGAACCTACCACAAAGCTACAGCAATCAACACAGCACGGTACTGACCTGACGGTGGACGTATAGACCGTAGGAGAGGGGGGCCCAGAAACGAACCCTCGCCTGCATAAAATAGTTCTCGGCAGGGTGCCAGGATCATTCAGTGGGAGGAAAGGGCAGTCTTTTTAACAAATGGTGCTGGGAAAACAGGATCTCCACATGTGAAAGAGTGCAGGTGGGTCCTTCCTTTACACCGTATTTAGATATTTACTCCAAATGGATCAAAGACCTAAATGTAACAGCTAAAACCATAAATCTCTTAGAAGAAAAGATAGAGTAAAATCTTCATGACATTCATTGGGTCTGCTAATGATGTCTTGGGTATAACACCAATAGCACAGATAATAAAATAGATAAACTTCTTCAAAAATAAAAGCTTTCGTGTGTTAGAGAACACTAAGAGTGTGAAGAGACAACCCACAGAATGGGAGAAATAGTCATAACTCCTGATGGGGGATTCCTATCCAGAATATAGAAAGAACTCCTACCACTCAATAACAAAAATCCAACCCAATTCAAAAGTGGGCAGAGACTTTGAATAGACATTTCTCCAGAGAAGATCTATAAATGGCTAATTAGCACATGAAAAGACGCTCAATATCACCAGTCATCAGGGAAATGCAAATCAAAACTACAGTGAGATGTCACCTCACCCCCCTTGGGGCACCAGTTATCTAAAAATGGAAAGTTAAGTGCTAGCAAAGATGTAGAGAAATTGGAACCCTCATGCGTTGCTGGTGGGAATGTGAGAAGATGCAGCTTCTGTGGAGAACGGTTTGGTGGTTCCTCAAAAAGTTAAGCATAGAACCACCATGTGATCCAGTAATTCCAGTCCTGGGTGTTTACCCGAGGAACCTGAAGGCAGGGGCACGAAAGGGTGTTTGCACTCCCATGTTCTTAGCAGTATTGTCCACAAAGCGAGAAGGTGGAAATAGCCCAAGTGTCCAACCGCAGAGGGAAAGGTTAGCGAAAAATGGTCTGTGCGTTATGGGGCGTCACCCAGCCTTAAAGGGGAGGGACATCCCAGCACAGGTAAGTGCTGAGTGAGACGAGCCTGTCCCAGAAGGACACATCCTATAGGATCCACTCGTGTGAGGACCCAGAGTTGTCAGATTGAGAGACAGGAAGGAGGTTAAATGAAGGTTATGGAGGCTGGGGCGGGGCGGGCATCCCTGCAGAGTGGGCACCGTGCTTCCATTTAGGGTTAGTGGTGAGGGCCGCACAGCAGTGCGAATGGGATCACTGCCACCAAATGGTACACTTGAAAATGGCCAAAATGGCAAATCATATGTTATATACATACCTACATATACAGCTACAATAAAAATATATGATCTTGTAGTTTTTCACATTAATACACATTTTTCCAGCCAAAAACTTATACTGTTCGTAGTAATTTATCATCTTCCTTTTTTCTATCAAATTATCGGTTTTTCTATTAAATATTGTAACATTATTTCAGGTGGCTGCATTGTATTTCATGATGCAGTGGTATCACTTTTAGTCCAATTTGCTTATTGTTTAGTATTTATGTTTTCAATTTTTTAAAAGACTTATTTACTTTCAGAGAGAGAGTGCAAGCATGTGAGCAGGGGGAGGGGCAGAGGGAGAAAATCTTTTAGAGTCTGCCCTGAATGCAGAACCCGATGTGGGGCTCGATCCCACGACCCTGAGATCACGACCTGAGCTGAAACCAAGAGTTGGATGCTTAACTGACTGAGCCACTCTGGCCACCCCTATGTTTTTAATTATCATTATATACAGTGCTCCAATTAACATTTTTTTAGCCAAATTTTTGCACGTTTGATTTCTTTAGGACATATTTCTGGGTGTGGAATTGTTAGATTAAAATATTGAGGGTTTTTATATCTCTTTCGGAAATACACCAATACACTCAATTCCATTTGCTCTTACCAGTGGCGACTATGATAGGTTTTTAAAAAGACATTAGCAGGGGTGCCTGGGTGGCTCAGTCCATTAAGCGTCTGCCTTTGGCTCAGGTCATAATCTCAGGGTCCTGGGATTGAGCCCCACGCTGAGCAGGGAGCCTGCTTCTCCCTCTCCCTCTGCCACTCCCCCTGCTTGTACTCTCTGTGTCAAATAAATAAATAAAATCTAAAAAAAAAAAAAACCTTTTAAAAATAAAAAAAAAATATTAAGTTTGATATGCAAAAATTGTTATTTGGGTTTTTTTTTACTATTTTATTTAAGTTGTCTTAAAGTGAACATTTTTTGGTATATAGTTTGGTATATAGTTATTTATCTATGGTATGAATATTTTTTCAAGCTTTAGTCTTTTGCTTTATTTTTGGTGTTTTTTTTTTGCAATCTGGAAACCTTTAATTGTTATGTAATTATCTATAGATAACTATTATTAATCTTCTCCATTACGATGGGTGAGTGAGTCCCGCATTTACCCCATTCTCTGCCAAGGCACAGATTCTCAGCCTCGTCACAGGAACCAGTACCCAAGCTAAGCACCAGTGCAGAGGCAAGAGCTTAGTGTGCAGGGCTTTGCAGAAGCAGCTGGACCTACAGACAGAGGACCGGAGAAGTTCGGGTAGTGTGAGGGAAGCAGACGTCTGAAGGGGAAGGCTCATGGATGAGCTTAGCCGTCGGTGGGATGCGGTAGAAGAGAGGGGTCATTCAATTGAAGACTTCTCATTGAAATTATTTAGTCTGAAAGACAGGTTTTAGGACAGTTTCCAACTGATGCGTAATTGGAGTTCCCAGAAAGAGGGGAGAAAGAATCTGACAGAAAAAAATATTGGGGGAAAAAATGGTCATAAGCTTCCCAGATTTGGTAAGAAAACAGTCTGTAGATCCAAGAAATTAAGCCAACCCCAAACTAGATAAATACAAAGAATACCACACCTACACACTGTTGAAAACTGAAAACAGAGAAAATCTTAGAAGCAGCCAAAGAATGACACATGACGGGTAGGCAAACACCATTACAAAAAGTCACCAACTTCTCATCTGAAACAGTTGGGAAAAAAAACAAAAAAACTGTCAACCCGGAAGGCTGCATCCAGTAAAAGTATCCCCCCCACAAAATAATTGTGCAATAAAACACTTTCAAGTGAACAGAAGCTGGTAGGATTTATCGGTACATTTGCCCAAACAAGGGTGGGAACTCTGCCTGAGAGTCTGCCCAGGAACAGCGCCTGAGAAAGACTGTTGTTTTCTTTAAGTTTCTTAAAAGACACAAGTCTGTTTAAAGCAGAAATATCTTTACAGGGTGGAGTTCATACCAATTTTGAAGTAAAATGTGCTACCAGCAGCACCGGGCAGGAGCCACGAATGGAATCCTGTCAGGCTGTCTTATTTCTGCCGTGGGAGGCAGTAAACATCAATCCAAGTAGCCTGATAAGGGGAATATCATCACCCCCAGAGAAAGTACAAAGATAATTGAAAAGAAATACAGCTTTAAGGACAAATTTAAAAAATCTAGTGGAGGAAGTGAAGTGGAATACTAAGCAGGTTTGTAGAACTACAGGCAGGAAAAAAGGCTAGAAGCGGACGGGTCGAGGAGGCCCTCCCCCATCCATTGAGGACCGGGCGCGCCACAAGCAGTTGGGTACTTCTGCACGTGCTTGCGTTAAATGGACACATGGGTGGAGGAGAAAGGATGGAGAGCACATGTCATGCAAATGGTAAACTTTTAGAAGAGGGAAGATAATCTTTGTGATTTCAGCACGGAGAGATTTCTTCATGAAGTCACAGAAAAGTACAAAAATCGTTGATAAGGTCAAGTGCATTGGAATGAAGAATTTCTGGTCAACGGGATGTCACAAAGTTCACAGAAGGCAGGCTACACACTGCCAGAAGATACTGCAGTATACTGGCCAAGGGGTAGTACCCCAAACATAAGGAAGTTCTACAAACAAAAGAGCTCAAAAGAAAAAAGGGCACAGAATGAAAGGGCAGTCCCTGGAAGGGGCAATCTGAGGAACCAGCAAGCACAGGGAAGGTGCTCAGCCTTCTGAAAACCACCCTGAGACACCACCCTGTAGCCACTGGATTTGGTGACGCTCGAAGGTCGCACTGCCCAGAGGAGCCACAGCACGCCCGCGTCGCTGCCGCTGGTGGCGGGCCCCTGCCCCCAGGAGGAGAGGCCCCTGTTCAGCCTGGGACGTATGAACAGGGGAAGGTTTTGCAATACTCAGTACAAAGTCAGACACCTGAGAACACTTGAAAATAAGGCAAGCCTTTACACCAACAACCATACGTTTTTGTATTGATCCTACAATTAAAAATTTTGAACACCAGTAATATGGGGTTTGAGTGTGTGGATTTTCGTGAGAAAAGCGGGTTACTAACTAACTTCAGGCTTGGTAAGAAATGTGTTTAACAGAGTATGTGTGTGAAAATCTCTGATTACTGCTTGGAGGGTCAGAAACGGAGAAAGAGGGACTGAAGAAACGTGGTCAGTGTGGACAGGAGCAGGGGGGAAGGCGAAGAGAGACCCTGTAAGGGGAGAATGGTGGCAGTGTGTCCACACGGGTCCCTGAGGTGCTCGCCCAGGAAGAGTCCGTCTGTGCAGGTGCAGGCTCTCAGGTTGGCACTGAGCCTGGCCAAGTGAACCGGGGCACAAATGGTCTCCTGGCCCTCCCAGGACCCCCTAGTCTCTCC
Source organism: Ursus maritimus (assembly GCF_017311325.1). NCBI lineage: Eukaryota > Metazoa > Chordata > Mammalia > Carnivora > Ursidae > Ursus > Ursus maritimus. Next base: position 60,307,106 of record NW_024424119.1, read on the forward strand.
TGGAGCTTCCTGGGTCTGACCTCCACAGTGGAGGGTAGCTTTTCTTTTGTTTTGAGGTACTTCAGTTACTGGGATATATTTAGCGAGCTTGAGGAAGTGGAGCTGAAAGCTAACGGGGAGATGTGCCTGCAGCCACAGGAGGCAAAATGTAGCCAGGCAGCCACCCTGACACGTGTTGGCCTGCAGGGCAAGCATGCCCCCATTCTGGGCCCTACTCTTCTCTGCCATTTATTGTTTTTAATTCTGTGGTGTGTGGACAACAATTAGGGAATTTTTAGCGCTAGTCTAAACGTGTAATGGCAGCCATTATCTTGTAGAGGCAGGCATGGTGGGCATGGTGGCCCTCTTGTCACGTGAGGAGAGCAGGCCCCTGGCATCGTCCCGGGGGCCACATTGGAACAGAGGGACAGGGCACTGCACCTGGCCACGTCGAGAAGCTTGGGGCATGCCTCGGCCTGTCCAGACCATGGGAGAAAGGAAGGGACAGGCGGTTGACATGATGTACCCGCGGGTATGTCTTAGAAGTTAAAGACTCCTTGCCACCTGAGGCCTTGCCCTACTGGTGTCAGGATCTTAGAGTTTGGAGCCCGATGGATGAGGCTTGGACCCGAGTTGTGCAACCTCTGAAAACAACTCCACCTTTCTCTGTCTGGGTTCCTTATCATTCTAGAAGGCAGCTCCTTCATATGGGGAACGAAAGTTCACCATGGTCATGTGCTCAGGGTTGTGCTGTAGGTCATGTGATTTCTCTGGATCTAAATGGCATTTGTGTTGCAGGATGCAGAGGGCTCCACCTGTTTGCACCTTGCTGCCAAGAAAGGTCACTATGATGTAGTTCAGTATCTGCTTTCAAACGGACAAATGGACGTCAACTGTCAGGTAAAGCCACATCCCTCCACTTACTGACATTCCACCTGGCCGACCGGTCAGTGACCCCGTTCTCCTTTGTAGCAGTCCTGGCCCCTACCCATTCTCCGCAGCCCTCCTTGCAAGGCCTTGGAAGCCTAGCCTCACCCGCCCTGGCTGCCGCCTCCCCTGGCTGACCGTCAGCTGGCTACTCTAGAAGGTCCCACCTGTGATGGCCTCTACCCTGCTGCCTGGCTGGAGACTTCTCCCACGGCATCTGCCTGGGCTGCCCCAGCCTCCTGGCCTCGTGGCACCTGTCACCACCTGAGTGGGGTCCCTGACCTACGTGCCAGATGGCCTCCCTTCCGTGGCACCCCATCGTCCCTCCCGGTGGCTGTCAGGGTTCCAGGGCAGGATCCTTGTGTGACATGTAGCCCCTGCCACGAGGAGGTCCCATGTGCATCTAGTGAGTGACTAGGGAGAGCAAGTGAGAGCGCCTCCCTCCCGCTCGCTGAGACCCAGACCCCTACCCTGCCATCTGAGTCTGGGCCCTGGAAAGGGTGTCTTGGCTCACGGCCTCTGCCCCGTCTTTTAGTCCAGCCATTGCCTTCAACCCAGCTCTCTGCAAGCCACCCTGACAGAGGCCCTCCCCAGTGGCCCAGAAATATAGCTCCCTGCCTTGTGCCTCCTGGCCCACCTCTGCTCTCACAGGGTCCACCGGGTGGACCCCTCCCCTGTTTCATTTTCTGTTTTCCACTTGGTTTGGTTTTGTACGTTTCTTCCCCTGGGCTGGGCTGGGCTCGGCTCCCTGAGGTGTGCTTGTCCCTGCTGTGCCCCCGGTGCCCAGGTGGTACCCAGCCAGCCTGCAGGGATGACCTCATTGTAGTCATGGAGGCTGCATGTCTCCCAGAGAGATGTGGCAGCTGGGGGGGGGGGGGTTTACAGGAAGTCGTTTGGAAGGTGTTGGGGAGGGTTGAGCTTTCTGCCACCAGACCATGAGTTGGCAACATGATGCTCATTTCCTGAAGCGTTGCCTTTTTCTGGTTTAAATAAAACTACCCACCACCACTGAGTAAGGAGACAGGCCTGGGTTTGTGAATAGTAGAAAGCCAACTCGTCAAAACCATGATGGACCCATATATGGGGTCAGCCTGGGCAGGCTTTCTGCAGAAAGAAGTGGGAACTGGGCACAGCTTCCATCCGTCTCTGGGCTTGGATATCTGTCTGTCTGCAGCTGTTGGCGGCTGCTCCTGCTTCATGCTTGGGGTCTGTCTGTGTCACTGGGGCCAGTGCTTCCCGCCAGCCAGACTGTTGGTCTGTGAGGGATGGTCTGGTCAACAACATTTCTTGGTCCTTACGTGGTCCAAGCAGGTGCACTCAGGTGTGCTGAGTGTTGTCCTGGCGGTGACTGCCCACCAGGCAGCAGAGGGGTGAGGTCACCTGGCGGATCTGTCTGTCCCCCTCAGAGCCAAGGCTCCATCCTGCCCTCACTGAGACGCCTGGGGCTACATCCTGAGCCTAGGTTTCCTCATCCACAACATGGGGACTTGGACTGGCTTCTGTCTCTTGGAGCCGTCTTACGGGTCCTGAGTGAGATTGTGTTTCATGTTACTTGTCTGTAGAACTGTAATGGATTTTCGGTTTTGTGGGGTTTTTTTGTTTGTTTTTTTTGGGGGGTGTTTGTTGTGTTTTTTTTTTTTTGGTTTTTTTTTTTGTTGTTTTTGTTTTTTTTTTGTTTGTTTGTTTGTTTTGAAATTAGGATGACGGCGGCTGGACGCCCATGATTTGGGCCACTGAGTATAAGCATGTGGAGCTCGTGAAGCTGCTGCTGTCCAAGGGTTCCGACATCAACATCCGGGATAACGTGAGTCTCTGGCTGTCACTGGTCCTAAGCTCCCCCCAGGGAAGTGGGTCCTGGAGGAGGATGGAGGGACCAGGGTATGCAGAGCTGGCAGCTGAAGGTTCTTTTTCTCGGAAGCCTGACTGCAGCTCTGCCCTCTTTTTCCGTGTTTTCAGCAGCCCCTGGACCCAGGGCTGTGGTTTCCTGAGATTGTTTTGTGTGTTGGCCGATTGTTGGGTATAGATTGAGGGGCCGAGTTTTGTGACACCTGCCCCATGGATAGTACCTGCCTTTTTAGAGGTGAACCTGGACTGTCCTTACATCCCTGACTCCCATGTCTATGATTAGGACCAAGGAGCCCAGGGCACACCCCACACCTGGGCAGGTAGTGGTGTGAGCATTAACTTGTACTGTGGTTGCTGTCTTAGAAGGAAAGCAAGGGAGCCACCATGCGCTCAGACCATGAGAGCTCCGGTGCTTGTGTTGATAGCTAGTTTTGTGGAACAAATTTGTTTTCAGAAAACAGGGTTTTGTGGCCAAGGTCAGAAGACTCAATAGTCCCTCTGGGAGTAATCCTCCAGCCCTGTATCAGACAGCAGGTGATTCTAGTTAATTTATTTATTTTATTATTTTTTTAAGATTTTATTTATTTGAGAGAGAGAGACAGAGATTAGTGACAGAGATCATGAGCGAGCGGGGAGAAGAGGGAGAAGCAGGCTCCCTACTGAGCAGGGAGCCTGATGCAGGGCTCCATCCCACAACCCTGGGATCATGACCTGAGCCAAAGATAGACGCTTAACTGAATGAACCACCCAGGCATCCCTCTAGTTAATTTAAAAGGGCATTTCTGGGGCGCCTGGGTGGCTCAGTCGTTAAGCGTCTGCCTTTGGCTCAGGGCGTGATCCCGGTGTTCTGGGATCGAGCCCCACATCAGGCTCCTCTGCTGGGAGCCTGCTTCTTCCTCTCCCACTCCCCCTGCTTGTGTTCCCTCTCCCGCTGGCTGTCTCTCTCTCTGTCAAATAAGTAAATAAAATCTTAAAAAAAAAATAAAAATAAAAAAAATAAAAGGGCATTTCTGGCAAGGTCTTCAGGGACCCGCTTGGGAACAAGGCAGAGGGATGGGGTCCCGGGTTGGACAGACACAGTGTGCCCTGCAGAACTCTGTCGGCTGTTACAGAGAGTCACCAAAAGCCGTAAATGGAAAATGTAGCACTAACTCATTAAATTGATCCTGAAATAAGAAAGCAGTTGCCAGTAAGACATGATTTTTCCAAGTACACCATTTAGTACGGTGCCAGTCAGTGTGGAGCCCAAGTGCCCGAGGTAGGGAGCCAGGTGGCGTCTCTTGGTTCTGAGCCCTGAGTGGGACAGGCCTCTCCAGATCGGCGCTTGAAGAAGGGGTGGGAGCAGTGAGCACCACCTGGTCACTCATCATGGCTGCTCGGCATTGAGAGCCTTCCCTGCATCTGTGAGCAGGTCCTGCCCTGCCCTGAAACCAGGAACAGCAGCACATGGCCCAACTGCAGGGTGTTTGTCAATGTCCTCGGAGCTGGTGTCGGTACAGTGATGCTGCCTGCAGGCACCCGGGGGCTGGGGGGCCCAGGGCAGCTTGGGATGAGGGTAGAGGGCAGGAGTGATGAGGTCCAGCGTGGCTGCAGCAGAGGGCAGTCGTGACCTGCCCTGCTGATGCTTCGTGACACACCGTGAGCGGCCCCCTTCAAGCACGAGTGGTTGGAGCAGCTGCAGCCACGCGTCCTTGGCAGGCAGGGTATCGAGAGTGTATGCCCATACGCACATGGTGGCCCATGGCCTCGCAGGGTCCAGTGGGCGTCCGCGCTGGTGCTGGTGGTGGTCCTTGAGAGGCAGGAGGGTTGACTAAACTGCGTGTTTGTTCATTGACGAAGCAGCTCTGTTCTTCACCCTGCCAGTTTTATTGATACGTAAGTGGTGGACTTGCACCATTTGAGGTGTCCGGTTGGATGAGTGTTAATCCCAGAAGCCATCACCACAGTCAGGACAGTGCACGACACTCCCAAAAGTTTCCTCCTGCCACTTCATAGCCAGCCACCCACTGCTGTGCTTTCTGTCACCTAGTTTGTGAGTTGGGCTTTCCGTAGGTGGATCCCAGCAGTGTGGTCATTGCTCAGGTAGCCTCATCTGGGGGTCAGTGTTCCACTGTGTGGACAGGTCAGCTCGTGTGTCCTTCACCAGGTTGCAGACATTTGGGTTTTCTGGGTCACCTGGCTCTCCAACATAGAGCTGCTGTGGATATGCACGCGTGTGTGTTTGCGTGTGCCCATGCTGTCATTTCTCTCCCATAAAACCGGGGTCACCTGTTAAAGAGGCTGCCCAGCTTCCAGGGTGGCTATGCCTGCGAGCGGTGTCTGGGAGCAGCTCTTTCACTTCCTGCCCAGCACTTAACGGTGCTTGGTCTGTGTCCTCTTGGGGGGGAGGGGTGCTCTGTTCAGATCTTTTGCCCATTTTTTATTGGATCGTTTATTCAGTTTTAAGAGTTGCTGTACGTTCTGATTACAAGTTCTCTATATCAGATGTTTTACAAACCCTGTGTTTGAGAAGCAGATGCGTTTTAATTTTGATAAAGTCTAATGTATTATTTTCTATTTATGGATCATGTGTTTGGTGTTCTCTTATGAAATCATTGCTCAACCCAAGATCCCAAAGACTTTCTCCTATGTTTTCTTATAGTAGTCTGTTTTGCATCAGGATGTCTAGCTGTCCCAGCACCATTTGTTTAGAAAGCCATCCCTTCTCCATAGAGTTGACTTTGCCCCTTCTGCATGCGTGTGGCTCCGTCTCTGGGCTCTGTCTTCCATGCCATTGGCCCACACGTATCTGTCCTTATGCCAGCGCCATGCTTTCTCAATTAAGAGAATATGCTGTGTTACATACAGGAGAAGAACCTTATAGAGGGGTGTCCCATTTCTCCCAGACCTCATGCTGTTGCTCTCAGACATTGTATCAACACCACAATATGTTGTTACTTTGTTTCAACAGTCAGTGATCTTTTGGAAACACTGTAGTGATGAAAGTCTCAGAGGTCAGTGCCTGCTGCCACCACTTCCTTTGCTCCTTGTTCATTTACTTAGGTCCTTCATTCCGAGGTCATTTTTCTTCTACACGTCTGCCTTGGTTTATTGTGTGCTGCTGGGTGCCGGTCTGCCCATGACAGGCTTTTCCTGCCTACAGAGTCCTTATCTCGCCTTCACTTTGGGAGCTGTTTTGCTGGGTATGGACTTTGGTTGATAGCTTTTTTCAGTACTTTGCATACCTGGCCTCTCTGCGTCCTCACCGAGGGGTTTCCCGTGGGGAATTCTTGGGGGCGCCTTGTCCTTATTTCCAGATAGAGTGTGTCTGCTTTCTTTTGCTGCTGTAGGATTTTCTCTTTTTCACTAGATTTTAGCACTCTGATTATGATGTGCCTTGTGTTGCTTGTGTGTGTGTTGCATGTGTGAGGTCAGGAAGGGTTTGTGAAGCTTCTGTCAGCAAGGTCCTCATTCCTTCCAGAACTGTTCCTGCCTGCCCCCCCCACCTACCCCCCCTCCCCCCGCCGCTTCACAAGGGTCCCTGTTCTGTGATTATCATGTGGTTTGAAGTTGTTCCCAGCTCACTGATGCTCTTTTCATTTTCCTCAATTATTTTTTCACTCTGGATCACGGTTTAGCTGGTTTTAAAGCTGTTTTGCTGGTTTTATTGCAATTTCGCTGTGTCTTCAAGCTCAGTAATCTTTTCTTTATAACCTGTGATGCTGTTAATCTCATCCAGTGTGTTTCTGTCAGACATTGTACTTGTCAACGCTAAAAGTTTTGTTTGTAACCTTAGGTTGCATGGCAGACATGGTGCATTTTACGTTGCTGTGAATTTCTGTATTTCTGGAAAGATCTTGAGCCTTGTTCTGGGTGCAGCAACGTTCCTTGGAAATAGTCTGCTTTGGGTTTTGCTTTCTAGGTTTGTTAGGCGGGTCCATGCAGGCTTCAGCCTAGTGCTGGTCATCTCTCTTGTGAGGTTACTGGCGCTGAGCCCTCTGTGCCTCAGCTTTGGGGGTGTGTCCTCCTGGAGGTTTAAGGTGGGAATGTCCAGATCTCCAGAGGCCTCTTTCCCAGCCCCACATTCTGCTGTGCCAACCCTGGCTTCCTCGGCCACCGGCTCTCAGTTCCTGTCTCAGGGCTTCTCCTGCTCAGTCCCCTCCCTGAGCTGAGGCTTGGATCTCAGGACAGTGAGAAGGTGGACCCAGGCCCCCTTTTTTGTTTCTGCTCTCAGGAATACAGTACTTCATCGCCTGATGTCCAGTGTCTTGAAAACCATTATTTCACACATTTTGACTGTTTGGCTCTTTCAGGCAGGAGGGTAAATCCAGATGGTCCCTCTGGCCCAGTGTCTGTCAGAACCAAAGTGCCGTCTATCGCTTCAGATGTGTGGGTCAGGCCTGTTGTAACATAGCAGGCAGATCTCAGCTAGTCTGGGACTGCACATTCCTATGCTAAGAGGAGTCTAGGTGGACGGGGACAGTCTCAGCCTGTAATTCTGGTTATAAAATCATAGATCCTTCTGATGAAGGAATGAGAAAAGAGGCCCCTAAGGAAACCACATTTTGTTCTGGAGCTTGCAAATGTTTGGACAATGGAAAGATGAGAGGGGTAGAAGGCGTCTCAGCACAACATCCAGGAAAGGAAGCCCCAGGCAAATCCAGGCGTTTCAGAAAACACTAAGGCCTACCGAGGAGACTGTGGTGAAGCCTGTGCTTGGGGCTAGCTGCCGTTTGCTAACAGAGAGGGCCACAGACTTTGACTTTTTTCTTTCCTCAAGTTCACTGAGCTGAAAGCATTGGATGCACTCAGAGTGTGGGACTGGGAGGCAGATTATCTGTGAGCACTGGAGCATTAAGGGGCTTCCCTGGGTGGAGGGGGGCAGGAATGAGGCATGCAGAGTCATGTAGCTGGCATTTCGGTCCCATGGGGCTGACATGGGGTGGAGCGGGGCATGCACTGTACGGGTCTCTGCCTGGGTACCACCAAGCCCCCTGTGGTGGCGCCAGAGTAAACAGCCAGGCTTGACTTTGGCGGAGGCTCCCGTGAGATATTGAGGGTTCTTGAGGGGTGGGGGCCCCAGAGCGATGCCCCTACTCTGCCAGGAGACCAGAAAGTGCTTCCAGCGCAACCAGTGTTTATGCCACCTTTGAGGGGTTAAGCCCTGAGACCCAGTCAGAAAAAGAAAAAGACTAAAACATTCATTGCCTTGTATTCTGCAAGAAGTTGGGAACAAACTAAAGGTTTGGTAAAGGAAAGGCTCAGTAAGTCGTGACCGTGAGCTCAGCCTGCACGGTGGTCTGTGCTGTAGCAGGTGCCCCACACCACCTGCCGTGAGCACAGGGCAGTCAGCCCGGGAGGGGGCAGAGTGGCTTTCTCGTTCATCCCCAATGTGGTAGGTTAGTGTCGTGTCCCTGCTCTAATTTATGCTGATTTCCCACCTGGCAAGGCTGCACATTGCCCTGTATGTATGTGTATTCCTCCTCTTCCATGCAAGTTGTAAATTTTTATACCTTTTGCACATTTGTTTTCAAAATTACAGTGTAGCCTTCTAATAAACTTAACTGTGACCATTAACAAGTCATGTATAGCTTATTTACAGCACAAATGGTTTTTTCTAATCTTTGATTTAAAATTTTTATTTTACAGTGGTTTTTATGAAGTAAAATCTTAATACAATCAAATTTTCCTACCTTTTATCTTTTTCAAATCTTACACAAGTATTGTCCTGTTTTGCAGTTTGTACTTCTGTTCTAAAGTGAATATAATTTTCGGGGCGCCTGGGTGGCGCAGTCGTTAAGCGTCTGCCTTCGGCTCAGGGCGTGATCCCGGCGTTATGGGATCGAGCCCCACATCAGGGTCCTCCGCTGGGAGCCTGCTTCTTCCTCTCCCACTCCCCCTGCTTGTGTTCCCTCTCTCGCTGGCTGTCTCTCTCTGTCAAATTAATAAATAAAATCTTAAAAAAAAAATAAAAATAAAGTGAATATAATTTTAAAAAGTAGACAAAGCAAAGTGCTCCCAGATGTTTTGTTACTAATGTGTTTAGGTTGGTCTAATTCCAGATGATTTTTTATTCTATTTTTAAAATATTCAGTACTGTAATTACATTACTTTTATAATGAAAACAAAACAAGAAAGGAAGCACCCTCATCATTCAGACGGGTCTTTGCTCTCCTCTTGGTGCTCTGCGCCGTCTGTCCTTGCAGGAGGAGAACATCTGCCTGCACTGGGCTGCGTTCTCGGGCTGCGTGGACATAGCCGAGATCTTGCTAGCTGCCAGGTGTGACCTCCATGCCGTGAACGTCCACGGAGACTCGCCCCTCCACATTGCTGCCAGGGAGGACCGCTACGCCTGTGTCCTGTGAGTGGCTCTGCTGTATGCAGTCCCTGCAAGACTCCCGGGGTGGGAGAGGCCCTGGTGCCCCAGGTCCTCCGAGGGAAGCTCCTTCCCCAGGCAGGTGGAGGCGTGAGTCTCCACATGTGAGGTCAACATGGCTATTTCTGGTTCAGGGAGGATCACTGTGAAAGATCCCCAAATACCTAGATGAGTCTCACCCAGCACCTCTCCTCAAGGGGGAGGAAACAGGCCCCACTCAGGAGGGATGGAGACGTTGGTGCTCACCACTCGCCACTCAGAGCCTGTTCCTATGTCACACACGTGTGGGGGGTGCAGTTGGGGTCCTGAGGAGTCGTCCTCGCTCCGCTCTCAGTGGAAGCTCAGGACCCAGTCCTGCCCTGTCACACAACCTCGGGTCCCTGCATCTCACCTGGAAATGCGGGGATGCCCTGCCGTGGGGTACACGCCCACTCAGACGGGGACCTTGGCGGCAGCTCAGCTGAGCGGGTTGTGGTGTGAGGCCCCTGGGTGGGGGTGCGGAGGAGCAGCTCACAGGAGCTCTCCATCCAGTTCTGACTCACCTGCAGGGCGCTGACCATGTACACGGCATAGTTTACCCGCCTCATGCTGGCCCTGTCCATCCTTGAGCATGCCTTTGAATGGAAAAGCCAAAAACCCTCAGATACCATCCCTAGTTCTTTACACACGCTTCCTGACAAGAAAGCTGAGGTGACTTTTGACCGTAAATGAGGGAAAGAAGTAACGTGGTATGTTCCCGGTGAGTCAGGGCAGATCTCTCTAGAAGCACTGGTCAGCAAGCTTAATATCCATAGGAGTGATGTGTTCCCTTTATTTTTACCGTCTGAAGTCATTTCATAAACCTCTATCTTTTAAATTAAGGTCTGAATGTTTTGTTGGCTTACATTTTTCCTTTTAGCCTCTTTCTTTCTCGGGATTCAGATGTCACCTTGAAAAACAAGGAGGGAGAGACGCCCCTGCAGTGTGCAAGCCTCAACTCCCAGGTGTGGGACGCGCTGCAGATGAGCCGGGCGCTGCGAGACGCAGCCCCCGACAGACCTGTCCCGACGGAGAAGACCGTGAGCAGGTGAGAAGACCGTTCTGAGGCAAAGGGTGACAGATGGGGGTTGAAGAGTGTGAAACAAAAGCTGCCGTCCAAGCTGAGGCATCCCCTGGCCTGAGTCTAGAGTGCCTGGCCCAGAGCTTGGCAGCTGCCCTGTTGCGGTGTCACTTGTCACATCGAAAGGTAATGTCCCCCTTTCCGGTGGCAGAGACATTGCTCGAGGCTACGAGCGAATCCCCATCCCGTGTGTCAACGCTGTGGACAGCGAGCCGTGCCCCAGCAACTACAAATATGTTTCTCAGAACTGCGTGACGTCTCCCATGAACATCGACAGAAACATTACCCATTTGCAGGTCAGCAACAGCAGGGGGCGGAGGGCCTCGGGGCCTGGGTCCGTAGGCATTGCCCTCCTCATGGTTGCCTTCCACTAAAGAGTTGAAAGGCACATAAAGACCCTTCCTGAAAGTGGATCCTGCATCCCACGTTGGGTCCCCAGCCCCCAGAGCAGTGCCTGGCATCCCCCAGCGAATGGTGGTTTGGGGGCCACGCAAGTGAGAGGAGCCTGTGCTGGGCCTTGCCTTTCCCATGGTGTGGCTGGCCTCAAGTGCAGGCCTCAGGATTTCTTCACCGACGCTGCCTCTCGGCCTCACGTCGCTGACCACCCTGCTTCCTCCCCTTCCTTTTGGCTCTTTGTCCAGAGCCCCTCGTGCAAGCTCTCTGTGTCTTAGTGGCTGGGTGTCCTCTCCTGCCTGCATGCCCTCTTCCTCAGGGGCTGCACGCCCCTTTGTATGCTTGAGAATGGACATTTCGAGCGGTCACCTTTCTTCCACACGGGCCTGGCTTTCTGAGAGCACATGTCAGAGTTGGGAGGCGTGGCTGTGAGCTGAGAGCGGCCCCCCCACCTGACGAGCCGTCTCCCCACAGTACTGCGTGTGCATCGACGACTGCTCTTCCAGCAACTGCATGTGTGGCCAGCTCAGTATGCGCTGCTGGTACGACAAGGTGAGCCTGCGGCCGGCGCGTGCTGGAGCGGTGAGGCACCCTCTGGCCCTGGACTGTGTCCGGCGGACCTTGGGAAGGAGGGCTCCAAGTCAGCTGGTGTGGAAATACAGACCGGTCGGAGCCAGCCTCTGTGGCTGCCCGGGGGTGGCTGTCGGTGAGCCCAGCCTGGGGCAGCTGGGGAGACAAGGAGACAGCTCTGGAGGCCGGTGTCCAAGAGAGGAAGATCAAATGCCCTTGGTGTTGGGAGTTCAGAGGTCGTCATTGGGGGCAGGAGCCAGGGTGTCCTGGGGTGGGGATAACACCACAGCAGACGGTTGTCTCCAGAGTCACCTTGGGAGCAAAGGGGCATGGCGTGGGGGGGTGTTTGTTGCCTGCTGAGCGAGACTCTGGTGGTGTGTGTTCTCTGTGAAGCACTGCTTTGTGGAAGGTGGGCAAGAGCGAGCATTTTGAGGGAAGTTCTCACTGTTCAGAGCGGCCTCTGAAGCCACGGGGACTTCAGACTTGGCCGTGAGGCCCCGGTGTGTCGCCCAGTGGCTTTGCCGTGTCTGGGTGTAGGACAGGAAAGCAGGTGGATGGGTTGCTGCCAGAGCTGTGGGCCTGCAGGCTGCGAGGCTGAGAGCGCAGCGCGGCCGTGAGCGTGGGCGCTGGTCCAAGGGGCGCTGAGCCCTTGAAGGAAGTGGAGGGGCCTGTGGGCTGGTGGCCTTGGCGAGGCTGGGAGAGTGCCCGGGAGAAGGAGGGAGGCCAACCAGGGTGGATGGAGACTGTAAACCTGCGTGCGCTCCTGTCCAAAGCATGGATGCCTAACGTGATGCTGGCGCCCCCAGCGTGAAGTTTAACCGGAAACCATCGTTTTTATATCCGTGTTTTAGTTTGTAAAACTGGTTGGTGTCAGTGTATTGAGCATGAAGGGCGAGCCGTGCTCGGTCCTGACTGCACATCTCTCCCCAGGACGGCCGGCTCCTGCCGGAGTTCAACATGGCGGAGCCACCCTTGATCTTTGAGTGCAACCACGCCTGTTCCTGCTGGAGGAGCTGCCGGAACCGCGTCGTGCAGAACGGCCTCAGGTGAGCACGAGCTCCCATAGCCGCTGCCTGAGTGTCAGGTTCTCACCCCTTCAGTGCAGGGTGATGCCAGGGGTCTCTGTTTTCAAAGTTTGAAAATGATTTCAGGTTTCTTGAGAAGTTCACTGTATTTACGTGTATTTCATACAGACAAGGGTGGGAGGTGTTTCAGTGCATGTGCATGTTTGCAGTAGAGACACAGACGCTGTCTTGTTTGAGCCCTCTGTCCTCTGGTGGTGTTACAAGCTGGCGTAAATAATCCAAGTCCTGCTTCTGAGCTGCTCGGGTGTCAGTCGGTGAGGCCTGAGGGACCAGGCTGTCCAGACCCAGTGAAGGCCAGGAAACGAGCTTTTCATGAGCATTGCCTGTCTCTCCTAGTTAACACGTGCACGGCAACTGTTTTAATACTCAAATCATTTCTGAAATATCCTTTGTTGTCTGAGTGTCTCTACAACAACAGTGTGAATGGTATAAAACGTTTCAGACCTCGTGGATGCCTGGTTCTTAAGTCACTAGGGGCGCTTGGTCCAGTGATGTCTGGCCAGCACCCCTTTCACTGGCCGGGCTCAGACCCCTTCCTCCAGCGTCCCCCGGCCATGAACTTTTCCTCTTGTGCTCGTGCTTGAGAATTAGAAGACCCCTTTGGGGGGGCGCCTGGGTAGCGCAGTTGTTAAAGCGTCTGCCTTCGGCTCAGGGCGTGATCCCGGCATTCTGGGATCGAGCCCCACGTCAGGGTCCTCTGCTGGGAGCCTGCTTCTTCCTCTCCCACTCCCCCGCTTGTGTTCCCTCTCTCGCTGGCTGTCTCTCTCTCTGTCGAATAAATAAATAAAATCTTAAAAAAAAAAGAAGAAGACCCCTTTGGGCCATCTGAGTTGTGAAGGGAAATTGACACACAAAGTCAGTCTAGTTTCATAGTATTGGGGGTTTCTCAGGGTCGGCGGTCGGACAGTGCTTCTGACCAGCCCACATGTCGGTTTCCCTGTTGACAGCACATCTCTGCAGGGAGGACAGACGTGCCCTTCTCCCCCAGGGCCCCTGAACACACGCAAGGGCAGGTGGATCCCCGTGGCTCTGAACTTGTGTGAGTTCAGAGTGTCAGCCCCTCTGCTCTTCACTGCGACCCGGGGGCTTGGCCAGACCGTTCCTGTGTTGCAGACAAAGACATAGGCGTGTCTACATTTGTCTACAGACAAATGCCGCAGTCGGACGGCGTTCCAAGGCGATCCCCCGCTCCCTGAGGATGTGCTGTGGGCTTCCTTGCATGGGAAGCTCCAAGGCACTCTCGAGATAGGAAGGCAGTACCTTGCACTCTGTTTGCTGCCATGGCTGGTGTGTAATCCGAGTGCGAGCTTAGCGTCTGAGAACTTGGTGTGAGTGGCTCACCCTGTTTTCCAGGGCAAGGCTGCAGCTCTACCGGACGCAGAACATGGGCTGGGGCGTGCGGTCCCTGCAGGACATCCCCCTGGGCACCTTCGTCTGCGAGTAAGTGAGTGTGTGCGTGGGTTACCCCAGGGCTGCCGGCTGCCCCTGCCTTTTTGGGGACAGCACAGCAGAGTGGGGTGAGGGGCTGCCAGGGACCTGGCCATGCCTGGGACTCGTGGGTGCCCCTGAAAACCAAGTTCATGTTGTCTCCACGCCTCGCCCACCTCCTTTGGCTTTCCGCCTGCATTTAGCCTCTCACCAGCTCATGGCTCCTTTAAGATATTACTGTTCAGTGGTTTTCAGGGAGTGTCATTGTGGATCCCTGGTCGGAGAAGGGGTTTCCGTGTCGTCATCTTCTGGGACCTGAAGTTAAATCCCAGCTCAGTCACAGGCTTATTCTCCAGAACGTTTGCCCACAGCTCCAGGAACCGGGGTGGGGGGCTCTGCCATGGCTGTCATGCGCCCCGCTCTGTGGTCAAGGTTGAGGGCCCTGCTGTCTGCTGTTCTCACCCATGCCCTGCCTCCTGCAGGTATGTCGGGGAGCTCATCTCTGACTCAGAAGCTGACGTTCGGGAAGAAGACTCTTACCTCTTTGATCTTGATAACAAGGTAACGCGTTTGGAGGGGTTGGGCGTAGAGAGCTGGTTGCGGCCATGCGGCGTGGGAGCGGTAAGGAGGCTCGCCCACACCGGCCCAGTGTCCCCGCCGGCCACACTGGCGCACTTGCGTGCCCAGGGCTCGCAGGGCACTTGCAGTCGGGCCTCTGACCTGGGAGGTCCCTGGGCTCGTGCAGCGAGGAGCCTGCCGGCCTTGAGGACGTGAAGCCCGGACGCATACCACCAGCCCTCTGGACCCCAGCTTCTTTTCTGGGGTTAGAGCCCATGGCCGTCAGAGGGCAGGGGGCCGCGTGCGCACAGTGACGAGCAAATGGGAGCAAGCCTCGGTGAGGGGCAGGGGGTCACATGTGTGTCCCAGCTGCCTTTCTGGTTGTGGGGAGAGCAGGTGGGCCCTAGTCTTCACCCCAGGACCCAGGTTTCCGGGGACGTTTGGAGGCTGCCTCATGCCATCCTCGCCCCACCCTCGTGCCTGTGCTGCTCTTAGTTCATGACTTGCCTGTTTAAGAACTTCCAGGAGCATGGTCAGGGTGGAAGTGGGGACCCAGGGCTCTCTTCTAGCCGCAGCCACCAGAGCCCGGAGTAGCTGCCCTTCTTGCCGTGCTCCCCCTGCCCAGCCCTGCCCCTGCAGTCGGCTCTCAGAAAGCCACGTTCCGGGGGCAGAAACCTGTGTCCTGGGTGGCCGCAGTGTGCAGGCCCTGCCCTGCCCTGCTCCCGGGTCCCCTCTGCGGACCTCCGACCGTGTCTTCTGTCCTTCTGCGTCTCTGGAGCTGTTTGCCTTTTATGGTTTGTGGCAGTCCCTTACAGGTTCTGGGGTCAATGCTCTTTCGTGACATTTGTGCCTCGCAGATGTATTTGCTCTGTGGCTTGTTGAGTTCCTGAAGATGTCTTTTAATTGAACGGAAGTTCTTATTTTTATTGTAGTCCGGTTTCTCGGCCTCTTCCTCCATACTGTGGGTGTTTGTAATGTCCCAAGAGAAGCCAGGCTTTTTACAGCCAAGACCATACAGAGGCACATGTGTGGCATCTGCAGAAGTCACACTCGGCTTCCACGTGTAGGCGTGTAGTCATCTTGCTGCAGGGTCCGGCGTTTTCCCTGCATTGATGTGTGTGGACTCAGGACCATTTGTTGAGAAGATTGTCCTTCTCCCCACTGCCCTGCAGCACAGCTTTTGTCATAACACAGGTTCCCTTGTGTGCCTGGGGCTCCCCTCTGTCCCCTGTCTGCTGATGCCATGTTAACTGCCCTACCTTACGTCCTCTTACCTTGGGGACTTCAGGGGTGTCTTGCTCTTCTTGGTGTCTTTCAGTTTCTGTGTAAGTTGTAGAGTCGGCTGGATAAGCTGTATAACTTAGGGCAGCATTGAACCCGTGAGCTGGCTAGGGGTCATTGGGGTTTCTGCACCTGCTTTTCTAGGTGTTTCCCTCTGCTTGTTTGTCATCTTCAGTGGCCACCAGGAAGGTTCGGTGGTGCTCTGTGTGCAGTCTTGTAGACCTTCCGTTGGGGTTTGTTTTAAGATTTTATTTATTTATTTGACAGAGAGAGAGACAGCCAGCGAGAGAGGGAACACAAGCAGGGGCAGTGGGAGAGGAAGAGGCAGGCTCCAGCGGAGCAGGGAGCCCGATGAGGGGCTCGATCCCGGGACCCTGAGATCATGACTTGAGCCGAAGGCAGGCGCTTAACGACTGAGCCACCCAGGCGCCCCTTCTGTTGGGTTTTTTGTATCTGATAGGTTTTTGATCATTTTACTCTTTGGGTCAATTTTATTGTAATTAACTGACGTTCAGTGAACTTGAAGTGTGTGGTTTTGGTTTTGACCCATGGTGTGCAGTCTCCTCAGCGCCACGAGCAGGATCTGGAGCACTTCCCAGCCCATGGTGCCCCCACCCTGGTTGGCCGCGGAGCCGTCTGTCACCACGCCTGGGTTTTCCCGCGCTCAAGTTCCCTGTCAGTGGAGTCGGAGCGTGTGCTCCTCTGTGTCTGGGCTTTTGCGATCTACCCAGGTGGTGGCAGATCCCGTGACCCACTGACGGCCGTGCTGCGTTGTGCCACCGCCTGGGGATGGACCCGGATGTCTCCAGTTTTTGCTCTTCGGAGTAAACCTGCTATGAGCTTGTTTTTTGTGGGTGTGAGTTTTCGTTTCTCTTGGGTAATTCCTGGCCGTGGGATTACTGCTGTCGGGTAAAAGTGTACATTTAATAACTTTAAAAGAAACAGCATGCAGTTTCCGAGGTGGTTGTGCCACGTACATTTCCACCAGCAACAAATGGGAATTTCGAACACTGTAATTTTAATGTGCATTTTCTTGATGATTTTTTTTTAAAAAGAATTTATTTTTAAGTCTTCTCTACACCCAGTATGGGGCTCGGACTCACCACCTTGAGATCAAGAGTTGCACGCTCTTCCGACTGAGCCCATCAGGGGTCCCATTTCCTTGGTGACTATTGATGTGAGCACTTTTCACGTGCCAGTTGGTCTCTTTATAGCTTCTTTTGTGCAGGGATTTTTAAAATTCATTACCCATTGTTTAATTGGGCTAATTACCTTCTTCCTGAGTTGTAAAGATTCTTTATGTTTCCTGATTCACGACCTTTGTCAGACACACGTATTTTCTCCCAGCCTGTGCCTTGATTGTTCATTTTCCTAACAATGTCTTCCATAGAACAGAAAAGTTTTTTATCATTTAGTGTTTTTCGTGTCCTAAGAACTCTTTGTCTCCCACACGGTTGTGAAGGTTTTCTCCTTTCTCTAGGGTTTGTACGTTTAGCTTCTAGACCCACGATCCACCTTTTGTGTGTGGCTTGAGGTCAGGCTCGAGATTCCTCTTTGTCCACGTGAACACACGGTGATTCTAGTACTGGCTGGACGTCAGCTGGAAAAGCCTCTGCTTGGACCATCGAAAGTAGGTCTGTGCCTGGACTGTGTTTTGTTCCTTTAATTTATTTGCTGACCCTCAGACCTGTTCCAGTGTCTCTTCACTACTCTCGGTTCAGAGGAGATCTTGAAACCAGGTCTTCCTTTTTAAAGGTCCTTGTAGCTCTCTGGAGTACTCTGCATTTCCATATGCATTTTAGAACCAGGGTGTTCGTACAAAAAGAGGCTGCTGGGATTTGACTGGGATTGTGTCCAATCTGCGGATCCACTTAGGGGCGTTGGCGTCAGAACACCATCGAATCTTCTCCTGTTGGCTGGTGTCTGGGTGTGGAGCCAGCCTGCCCCGGCAGACCCCAGCCCCTCGTGGGGATGCCGTTCCAGCAGTCCCCCCTCTCCTGCTGGCAGTTGCCCGTGGCTGCCCGCCCCCTGACTCCTGGCCTTCCAGTCTCCCCTCAGGCTGGGCCCCCCATGCCGTTCCCTTCAGCCTCCTTCAGTGGCTCATTCATTCTGGCACATGAAGGGCCACGAGTGCACCAGAGCCTCCCAGGGTTCGCTCCAGCTCAGACCTTGTGTTCCCTACTGGTGTGTCCATGCCTGTGCCCATAGGGCCTGTGTATCCACTGCTCGCTCCCACCCCACCCTCCGTCTAAGGCATCAGGGACTTTCTGGCTCTACCTTCAGAATGTTTCTGGGATCTGACCACCTGTTGCCATGCTGCCTGCCTTCTCCCTGGCCTGGACTGTCCCTGGGCTCTGGGTCTGTGCTCAGACCCCAGGGTCTCCCTCTCCTTGCTGTTCTAGAACCTTCTGAATACCCACCGCCTTCCAGCCTCCTTTGCCTGAATTTGCCCTGCTTAACCAGGGTGCCCGTGCACTCTAAGCATCTCAGAGTGGGCGAGGCTTGCAGGGGCATGGAGCTCCCTTCCCACAGTGTTTTTGTCTTAGAACTAGGGACAGGTGGTTTCTTCATCAGAAAAACTTGAAAAGAGCAAGCAGCACACACATCTGAAGGGACACATTTTAATAAGACCCGAGGAGCATAATTCATTGTGGGAAAGATGCAGTGTTCGCGTGGACATGAATTAACGCTGGCCCAGTCGAGCAGCAGTCAGTTCTGGAAGAGTTTCTTGCTCCAAAGATGGGCAGCCCTCCTGTTTCTCTGCGTACCTGTGCCCCCACAGAGTCTCTAAGCTGAGTGTGGGCAGATGAGCAAAAACTCGGGGTAAACCACAGAAAAACAGTTTTACTGAGAGACACCATGCAAGAGGCTGAGGAAAGCGCAGGTGGCGTGTGGGGGGCCGTCGGGCTCAGGGACCGGTGGGCAGAGGACTCACCTTTGTGCTCTGTGCCTGCGGGGGTGTGGAACCTGCAGCTTGTTCCCTGGCACAGGGGGAGGGCTGTGCGGGTCCTGCAGGCTTTGGGCAATGCTGCTTCCAGTAGGGGCCCCTGGAGGGTCCCAGACGGGCTGTGGCCTCCCCTGTGGTGGCGTCCACTCCTGGCAGGAGGGCCTCTGCTGTCGTGTGCCCCTCGCCCTGAGGAGAAGGGAGGACGCCCCACCCCTCCGTGTGCTCCTCACGCATCCTGCCCCAAGTCTAACCAGCCTTCCCTACACCCACGCTAGGTGCCTCGCTCCTTACTTCCGGGCTGCCCTGTGGTCTCTCAGTTAGTTAGGAAAACACACTTCCTCCAGGATTGCTGTTTCTTGCCTTTGTGGACAGTTTCTTATTTATGTCACAACAGCCCTCGCAGTACAGAGAAGTAGAGAAAGCCCGTGTCATCGAGAGCTCCTTAGATCTCACTTTGTTTCATCTGTTGTGCCGACAACGTGATGTCAATCACAAACATGCCATTTCGCTTCTGAGGAGCTCAGCGTGCGCCTGCAGGGGCGTCACTGTCGTGCCTCACGAGACTGACCTCAGTTTCCCTAGAGTGTGCACCGCTGGTTTGCCCCCATCCTCTTGATGGTGCATCCCGTCTGTTTCTTCTCACAGAGGGCACCTGTCCGACCCTCATGCTGTCCTGCAGGGCCTGCATTTGTATGTGTGCTGTTGGGGCCTGTCCTCTGTCTCTGTTCTCTGTCGCTGGTGTTTTTGCAGCCGGGGTGAGGGTGGAGGCATCCCAGAGGACCTTCTCCCAGGTCTGGAGTAGGTGAACCTCGACTGCCCACCCTTCTCCTGATGCCTGCGCCCCCCTGAGGGGCGTCCCACCTTTCACATTTCATAACAGATTCTTCTTTTGGAAAGAAAAATCTTCCCCGCCCAGACCTGGGCTTTCGAGGGACCCCTCACATACAGGCAAGATAAACACACATTCTTGCCACTTAGTTGCCAACCTTCAGAGGAAGGGGTGGAGCAGGGATTACTGGTGGTGAAGGGGTTTGGGCCTTCATTTCCTTTCTCTTTTACATGTTGTCATAGCTCCTGAATTTTTTGTACTGTTGGACCAGTCGTCGTCAGCGTCTGTGGCCAGTGGAGTCTGTTCGTTCGCACTGGCCTTGCCTCCCTTGGCTTCATTGTATCTGGCTTCTCTCACTCGGCCTCAGGCTGCTCTAAGCCGCCCTGGGTCCTTGCAGTGGAGGCAGTTTTCGGATACTGAGTCAGGACCCCAGGGCTTGTTGCCCTCAGGATGTCATTGACTCTGGACTGATTTTTCAGAGGGCAGAACTCTGGAATAAAAGAATCATTAAAAACCTGTTCATGTCACTATTCCTGTTTGCATTTAACACTGCCAGGGTTTGCACAAGCCCTTTTGCTCTTAGGCTTGCAGCCCTCCCGTAAAGGTCCTGGTTCCCAGCAGCGTCAGTAGTGTCAGAGGAGCGCCGTTAACGTGCCAGCTGCGGACACTGCACCGCGAGAGTGCGCCTGCCGGGTCTTTGCTGAGAATGTGCCCACTGAGAACGCCAAGCACCCCGTGTAGCGCTTGGCGTGCTGTCTCTCTGTGGGTGGTCTCCTAGCTTGATGTGCGGGTTGGTTTGTCTTCATTCATTTTAAATTCCAGAATTTTACGGGTGCCCAGCTGGCTCAGTTGGTGGAGCGTGAGGCTCTTGATCTTGGGGTGTGAGTTGGAGCCTCGTGTTGGGGGTAGAAAGGACTTTAAAAATAAATAATAAATTCTGGAATTTTAAAATTTATTTTTTAGTTATGTAAAATATTTACATGCTTTAAAAGTAGAGACTACCTGAAAAGGTTATATTCAGGAAAGTTTTGCCTGTTCTGTGTTACCCCCACAGGTAACCCTTTGTAGAAACATAGACAGTGTCCGTGTGTGTTTCTGATTTCCGTACCCCTCTTACAGAAAATGTGGTACCCTCACCCCATTTCTGAGGTGCTCCCATGGCTCAGGAGTCATGTGTTCTGAGTACGTGCACATCACTCTCATTATTTTGGGGATGTTCGGGTTGATTTCAGCCGTTGACTTGCAGTAGCGTCTCCAGGACCCATCCTGCACACGAGGCGCTTTGTGGGGCACTCGCCCTCGCTCAAGTCTGAGACTGTCCCCCATCATCCCGTGCTGGCTTTGACAGCCGGAGGGGAGCTTGGACTGAGGATTCCCATTTGATTCTTTCTTGTTGTTTCTTTGTCTCTTGAGATTTTCACTCATGAGGAGACTGTGCTTGGTCTTACGTTGTCGGGGACCGCCTGAACAGGGGCTTCGACGTCCTCGTCTGTTAGCGCAGTGTCTTGGGTCGCCCCAGGCTGGGCTCTGTTAATTTTCTTTTCCCCTGAGAATGTGTCTGTCCTCTTGTTCTCTGCCTCTGTCCGGTTGGTGTGTCCGCAGCTCCAGTGTGCCTCCGACGCGTCCTGTGCTTCGTTCGATTGGCTGGCTGGGCTTGAGTGCGGGCTCTGTCTCTGTCAAGGTGGCGGTGTTCCCCTGGCTCCCCTGGTGTCCCCGGCATCCGTCCTGGCTTGGGCTCAGGCAGGGACTTGTGCATGCACAGTCTGAGCCCCACTCTGCCCTGCCGTCATGGGTTCCAGCTCCTCGCTCCTGATCTGCACGAGGGTCTTCCCTGTGGGCCCCGCATGTCCAAGCCGCGTGCCCTCCAGTGCTGGTCACAGTTGCTCAGGCTGTTTGCAGGAGGGGGGCTGCGTCCTGCAGGGTGGGGCCACCTGCACATTTAGTCCATAACACCTAGAGGCAGAGGCCAAGATCTGTGCCACGTGAGTCATTTTGGAGTTTGGTGTGTCTCTGGGATCTGCTAGGAGGCGGGATTGCTGGATCAGTGTCACGTACGCCTTTGGTTTTGTGGGAAGGTTGTCAGAGAGCTTGTCTTTGTCACCATTTTGTCTTCCCTGGACCACTGAGGGTCCTTTGGCTTCTGGTTAATGCTTTGCCCTCCACAGGACACACACCTGGAAAGCCCCGTTCTCTTTGTGTATCTAGTCTTCCCTCCCAGACGTGGTGCTTGGTTCCTGCGGCTGTGTAATAAGTTCCCACAAATGTGGCCGTGTGAGAAGGTCTCAGCTCACTGGCTGCCCGTTGTGAGGGGCAGACCTGGTGTGAGCAGGCTCTCTGCTCAGGGCCCAGGGCCAGAAGGGCGTCCTCTGCGGAGAAGTGCCTGCCGCCGTTGAGGGGTTGTAGGACTCAGTCCTTGCGTCCCAGGGTGATGCCTGCTACTTCGATCGCTGTCCCAGGCCACACGCATTCCTCGCCAGGCGGCCCCTTTGACTTCAGTCCCTGGAGCTCTGGGTCTTCCCAGATTAGACTCTGCTACTTAAAGGGCTCCTGTGGTGAGGTCAGGCCCCCTAGCCAACCACCCTTTCTCACCATCAGCTCAGTGTTCCCTTCTGCTGTGCTGCGTATCATAATCACGGGAGCAGTGCTCGGGCAGGGTCCTGGGGCTCCCTAGACTGGCTCCTGTCTGTGCCACTGGGTTAGCAGGACATGGTGCTGTTCCTGTTGTGTGGTTGTAACCACCTCCCAGGAGCCACCTGGCAGCCCTCGGCCCGAGCGCTGCTTCCCTCCCTCTGTCCCACCTGCCTGCACACTCCATGTCTCCCAGCCACTCCTCCATCACCAAGTCCCCCAGGAGCTACCCCCACCTGCCCCCTGGCCTACTGCCGCACCCCGTGGTCCCCGCAGCCCTGTCTCCTTCCTCCTGGTACTGATGGCGTCCGAGCATCAGATGGTCCATTGTCTGGCTCATGCAGCCCGACTAGTGGTGTGGAGTGGGCGGCCTCCCCGCGGCACTGAGGCCCGCTGTGCCCCTGCTCTGGGGTTGCGTTTCTGCCTGCGGTCTACAGACTCCTGCTCGAGCTCCCTGCTCTCCTTCCCGCCTGCTAGGATGGCGAGGTGTACTGCATCGATGCTCGGTTCTACGGGAACGTCAGCCGCTTCATCAACCACCACTGCGAGCCCAACCTGGTGCCTGTGCGTGTGTTCATGTCACACCAGGATCTGCGGTTTCCCAGGATTGCCTTCTTCAGCACCCGCCTGATTGAGGCTGGGGAGCAGCTGGGGTAGGTGCCATGGTCTGCAGGGGCTGGCTGGGGTATGTACGTGTGCTGCTCGACACAGGCTTATCCTCAGTGGTCCTCTGTGTGTCCACAACTCTGAGCTGGGACGGACGGCTCTGCTCAGGCTGGGTCCACCCTGCTCCCAGGTGGTGTGGGGCCTGGACGCCGCCCTTAGCTCTACTCTCTCTCCAGGTTTGACTACGGGGAGCGCTTCTGGGACATCAAAGGCAAGCTGTTCAGCTGCCGGTGCGGCTCCCCCAAGTGCCGGCACTCCAGCACGGCCCTGGCGCAGCGGCAGGCCAGCGCCACCCAGGAGGGCCAGGAGAACGGCCTGCCTGACACCAGCTCCTCCACCGCCGACCCCCTATGAGTGGCAGCCGGCGTGGGGCACCGAGCGTCGGTGCTGTTCACACTGCGGTTAGAGAGGAAGGAGAAGCGGATGCCTGAAGGACCCGACCTGGGGCTGCAGGGACGTGGGCCGCAGCTGCAAGGCCCCGGCGTGGCGGCCCGTGGGCTGGGGGGCGGGCGCTTTGGAACACTCTGGGATTCCGCGCTGGCGTGACCTTGTGAGTTTCTGATGATGGTTTTGTCGTTTCCACGTTTCTCGTTCCCCCTCTGCTCCCCTGGTTCCCGTTCCACTGTGGGGCTTGTTGGCGAAGTCCTGTGGGCCGAGGCTCCCCGCGTGGCACCCGCCGAAGACACAGTCACCCGCAAGCTGCTCCGTTAGACCTGCCTGCCTGAGGCCTGCGTGGCAGGTGCCAGCTCTTGGGCGCTGTGCAGACGCCGTCCCCACCTCGACCTGGGAGAGGTCAGGGCCGAGCCGTCACTAACTTTGGAGAAAATGTGGGTTTGCTTTTTAAAGAAGTCCTATATCTAGTCCTATATATCAGACCTCTAATGCATTTCTTTCCGAGGAAGCGGTTTGTTGGGTGCAGGAGGGCCGTGGCCCGTGGAGGACCCCGCACCAGCCCCGCCAGCTCAGCGACGCTGGCGCCTTCTGTTGATTTTTAAACCACATGCTATGATGATGGATAAACTGATTTATTTTCTACCGTTATCGAACATTAGGACAAATAAAACACAAAACACAGACAACGGTGCTGATTCTGGTGTGGTTTCTACTCACCATGTGAAAATAAACTATCAACTGTATAAAGAGAACAAAGTGATTTTAGAATAAAATGCAGGAAAAAACTTTTTTTAAAATGTTAGTCTTGTCGTGGAATAAATTTGCCATCACCTTTTGTGTGACGGCGTGCCAGGTCATACCCTTTTTTTTGGCATATACTTTTTTAAATACTGTAATTAGTGCGGTAGCAGTGGGGTTTTGTGCGGCTCTTCTAAAACATTCATGATGCAGTCATGTTTATTTTTTTCTGTTAAAATGTTTTTGACAGTTTTAAGAGCAGTCTTTTGGCTCAGACCATTTCTTGTTCTGTTTTCAATGAAATCAATAAAAAAAAGAAGTACTTTAAATGAGGTTTTTATTATGGTATCATGTTTCAACTGGTTTCTGCAAAACACCTGTGCTGCCTGTGGGGGCGCTCGCGGGCTCTCACGCAGCCCTGGGACCATGGGGCTGGGTCCAGTCCTGCGCGGGGACCTGAGCCCGTGGACCTGGAAGCACGTCCTTCTTTTCTACTGCATCTTGCCCCTGAAGAGGACACCACCTGCACCCACCCCATGGCAGACAAGTGGAGAGTCTAGGCGTGTCGCTTTGCGTGTGCATGTGTGCATGTGTAAGACCAGCACCAGGCCCTGAGGCCCTCCATCGTTCTGGAGGCTGATGGGGCAGCACCAGGTAAGTCCCCAGAATCCTGAATCAGATCTGCTTTTGAACGCGATGAGGCCGGAGGGCTTTCTTCCTGCAGCGGGCTGTGTTCCCCAGCAGCAACCCGCTAGTCCCAAACCCACTGCCTCTGTGTTCTGTGCCGGGCTGGCCTCCCTCACCAGGCCGCCTGTAAACTCCAGAAAAACAGCTGAGTGCTCGGTTTTTTTATACACAGAAGTCACTCACTCAGACATTTTCAGACGTTTATCTGGAACGGTAACGGCTGTCCATGCTTTGTAAAGAGCCCAGGCAGGGTGCCTTCTCTTCAGGCCGTTGGTCAAGCCGTGTCGCCACCAGGAAGGTGACGGCAGGCCTGGGTATGTGTGAGCGTCCGTGACTGAGGGGGACAGAGGCGGGGCTGAGCCTGCAGAAGGGCGATGCCCCTTGTTCCAGGACGGCTCTGGCTTGGCTCCCCGGGCTGTCGTCTTTTTTCCTTTAGGTCGTGCCTTAGGGCGGGGGCTGTGCTGGGGCAGCAGCCCGGGAGGGTTTAGGGCAGTGGGCCCACAGGGTGCCACATCCCAAAGGCAGTGGGTGGGGTGGCCGGGGGTCCACCTGGAGCTTGGATTTCAGGCCTTGTGGACCCCACCAGCCCTGTGTGTTCCTGCCCCCAGCAACCCCCTCTCCTTGGGTTCTGAGCTCATTACCTCGCAGGCAGCTAACCCTGTGTACCGGGTCAGATGCTAGGTACACAAACAGCTGTCTGTTGCATCAGGACCCAGTCTAATTGAAAACTTTTGGTGTGTTAGGGAGGCCTGTGGGGTAAGTGCCCCCCCCCCACTGGGCACCATCACAGCAAGTTGGCATCTAAAACAAGCCCCCACAGGGTTTGGTTTTGAGGAGGCTGATGTTTGTGCCTGGGCTGCTGCCTCCCACCTGGGCCTGGAGAGCTCCATGGTGAGCACCTCAACTCCAGCTGTTGATGTCCCTAAACCAGCCCTGCGGCCAGGGCTCGGGGATGGGGGCGGGGGACGAGGCTGGCGGGATCTCTGCTCTAGCAGGGCACAAACTGCAGGTATGGGTGTGCAGATATGGGTGAGAGACCCTCTCTCTCTCTCTGACTGAGGCCTCCCAGAGGGCCGGCTAGAATGTGAGCAGGGTCACCCCAGCTGCACGTCTCATTGCCAAACACAAAACAGCTCACGGGAACTGGAGAGAAACCCAGAAACCCCCCAGAAGTGCCCTTCTCGGCCTCCCCTCATCTGTGTGGACGTTTGTCCCTTGAGTGACTGTGGTTAAGTCCTTGCTGAGGTGCATGTGGAAGTCACCAGTCCCCCTAACAGCAGCGGTGCTGGGAGGAAGAGTTCTACGCGCCATCCTTCTTGCGCGGTTATTCTCTTCGAGAAGGGGTCAAAGGGCATTCCACAGTGTACATTCTGGAAGCGATCCCCCAAACCCCACCCATAAAATGTATGCCAGCCTTTGTCTCCACCAACAGGGTACGTTTCCCCACGGCTCACACGCACCGTTGTCCTGCTTCCTGCTTCTTCGAGTCAACCAGAGCAAGATGATGCTCCGTGTGTTGTAGTTTACACTTCGGTTGTTCATCAGCCTGTCTGTGTATTGCAGAGTGTCTTTTCCTCTTACGTGAATTTGTGCGAAATTTCACTGTGGTGTTCATGTTTCCATTATTATTTGTATGAGCGCTATATATTGTAGCTTTGTACGCATACTGAATTTAAGCTTTTTGTGTGGTAAAATTGGACTGTGACTTCTGATTGTGCACTGTATTTAGAAAACCTCTACTTCCAAACTATAAAAATATGCTCCAGCACTTTTCCTGGTATCTTATTTTTCAGTTTAGCTCTTGAGTCTAGGTGGGATTTATTTGGTGTAGGGTATGAAATAACTATAAATTTAATATTTAAAAAATTCAGGTGTGGTTTACATATGGTGAAATGCTTGGATTGTATGTGTATTAAGTCAGTAAGTTCTGACAGATACCCTTTGCCAGCGTAACCCATCCCTCACCAGAGAACAGGACATTCCCGTATGTCATCTGGGAAGTTTCTCTCTGTCCTTCCCGGCCGGTTCCTGTCTCCGAGAGGCATCTCCCGTTTAGGTCTCTTTCACCACAGATTAGTCTCTTCCTTCTGTGGAACTTCATGTAAACAGAACCATGCTGTCGATTACTCTTTTTCCTACCTTCTCGTACTCAGCTTTTTTTTTTTTTTTTTTTTGGCTCACGTTGGTTTCTTGTCGAAGAGAATTCCGTAGTAAGGGTGTGCCACATTTGTTTAACCATCCCCGTTGCACGAACATTTGTGTCTAGTCTGGGCTCTTAGCGGTGAAGCACCTGTGAACACTCTGGTACGGTCTGTGTGTGTGCGTACGATTTTGTTTGGGAAAATCCCTGGATGCAGGTGGCCGAGTCAGGTGGTGAGACGGGTTCCCTGTGCTTGTACCGCTCCACTCCCAGTCGTGCGTCACAGAGTTCTGCATGTGTCCTCGCTCACATTAAGTGCTTCCCACCCTTAATTTTGCCTATTCCGGTGGGTGCGTAGTGGCATCGTGGTTTTTATTTGCATTCCCGATGACTAAGGTGGGCACCTTTTCAGACGCTTATTGTCCGTGTGTAGATCTTCATTCGCAAAGTATTCGACCTTTTGTGTATTTTTTAATTGGACTATCTTTCCATTACGGTGCATAGGAGTTCCTTGTCCAACAGAAGTATTTAAATGTTTTCCCGCAGTCTGCTGCTTCGTGTTCATTTTCTTAAGAGCAGAAGTTTGCAATTTTGGGCAAGTCCGATGTCTCTTTTCCGGGTGGGAGAGAGGTATTTTCTCTGTCCCACTCCAAGGTTGAGAAGATCATCTGCCGTTTTCTTCTAAAGCATTATAGTTTCAAATTCTGTGTCTTTGGCATGTGATCCATCTTCAATCCATGCTCGAGTAAAGAGGGACGTAGAGATCAAGCGACATTCCTGTCCAATGTGGGCGTCTCATCGTTCTGTACTTACTTCATTTTTAAAAATATTTAAAGAGTGTGCCGCTGAACTGTTTTGGCTCCTCTGTAGACCATTAATTGACATGTGCACGTGGGCTCCATCTAGGAGCTGCTCTGTCCCGTGGATTGTTTGCCTGTCTTTATGTGTTTGTCACTGTAGCTTCACCTTGAGGGTCAAAATCACATGTGTGTAAATACTCCAAATTGTTCTTGTTCTTAAAGATGATTCTTGGACTATTTTAGCTATCCTAGGACCCCTGTATTTTTTTTAAGATTTTTTTATTTATTCATTTCAGTGATGGAGAGAACAAGTAAGAGCATGAGTGGGGGGTGGGGGGGCAGGGGCAGAGGGAGAAGCAGACTCCCCACTGAGCAGGGAGCCCAAGGGGCTCATGACACCAGCTGAAGGCAGAAGCTTAACTGACTGAGCCCCCCAGGCACCCTGGGCCTTTGTATGTTTATGTAAGCTTTAGAAAGAGCATATAAATACTTAACAGCAACAACAAAAAGCTGGTGGGCTTTATAACTTTTTAAAATCAACTTTATTGGGGTGCCTGGGTGGCTCAGTCATTAGGCGTCTGCCTTCGGCTCAGGGCGTGATCCCGGGGTTCTGGGATCGAGCCCCACATCAGGCTCCTCCGCTGGGAGCCTGCTTCTTCCTCTCCCACTCCCCCTGCTTGTGTTCCCTCTCTCGCTGGCTGTCTCTCTCTCAAATAAATAAAATCTTAAAAATAAATAAATAAATAAAATCAACTTTATTGAGATATAATTCACATATCATAAAATGCACTCATTTTAAGGGTTTCATGAATTTCGATGAATGTAAGTCCTCCTATAACTACCACCACCAAAATCAAGATGTAAAGAACACCTTCATTGCCCCCCAAAACTTGCCAGTGCCTCTTTGAAGTCAACCCCACCCTGCCCCAGGGGAGCTGATCTGCCCTTGTCAGTACAGATGAACAGTTCCTGTTCTAGAATTTTCTATGATTGGAGCCATACAGCATGCATTTTCTTATCTCACAATTTAAAAATGCACATTAAGCCAAAGACGCCCGGTGGAAGCTCACACTTCCAGGAGAGATGCAGGACCGGACAAAGAGCCTTTCTTCTCGGAACCATTTGAGGATAGCCAGCCGGACGCTCCATCGTCCCTACAAAGACGTCCTCCTGTGTGACCAACAGCAGGACGGAGCTGCTCTGCTCCCGTAGACCCCTATGCAGCGTTTAAACGCCTTCGTCCAACCCCAGTCGCCAAAGCATGTGGGTCCAGCTCGGCATCCTGTTGCCTTTGTCGTCCTGTGTCTTCAATCACCTTCAGTCTGGAGTAGTTGTGTCTCCTTGGTTTTCCCTTCTGAAGACTACAGGTCAGTTTGCTTGTAGAATGCCCTCTATTTGGGTGTGTCCGTGTCCTCTGGATTAGAGGTAGGTTGTGCGCCTTTGACAGGAACACCATAGAAGTGGTACTGTGTTCCTAGTGCCTCCCGTCAGGTGGCCCACAAATCGGGTTTGGTCCACTTACGGACAAGGCGGCCTTTAATAGTTTCATCACGATGCTATCTGCCAGCCTGTCCCATTGCAGAGTCTCAGTTTTCCCATTGAAATTCATAAATATTCTGTGGAAAAGCTCTTGGACACTCTGTGAAGATCCCAACCTTCACCACAATTTTAACTTATTTGCAGGTGTACATACTCACAATTTCCTAGTTTATCCAGTAGGTTGTAATCCGTTACTGTTACTTGTGTGGGTGCTGAAAATGTCAAAGACTGGACATGGTGGGCACTCTCTCCAGCTTGCTTCTGTCTCCTTTGGACGCGTCCTGTCCTTCATGAGCATGTCGGACTCTATGACACATCGAAATGTCCTGGGCTCCTTTCCTGCCTCCAACCTGGTAGCAGCCCATTTTCTGGAATTTAAATTTACCGGTTTTGCTCCTTGTTTTCTCTTTATCTCATCTGTTCTTCGTTCCTTTGTTTCTCTTTTTCTGCTTTCTTTTGTATTAAGTATATTTTCATAATCCTTTCTATCTCCTCAGTTAGCTGTACCCGTTGATCGCTCCAGGGTTTACAGTATGAATATGCGTCTTCCACTAGGCACAGGCCGCCTTCGCACATGTTACATTGTTACCGTGTTCTGTACATTGTATCTTACAGCTGCACAGCAGGATGACTCCTCCACCAGACCTTCCGGATACTGTCCTACATTTTACTCCCTACAGTTTATACTGCTAGACATTATTGTTTTTGCTTTAATGAGCCATTCGTTATTCTTTTAATTTGTGACTTCTCTACTCGTTTTTTCTCTGGTTTCTTTTTTTCCCTTTCTTGTGATGGTTTTATTAAAATACTCAAGCATGCTTGTTTTATCGTACTTGGCTTTATTGTGCTTTGCAGACACTGTGAGTCTTGCAGATCGAAGGTCTGTGGCAGCCCTGCTTCAGCAGGTCCCTCGGGACCATTTTTCCAGCAGCATCTTCTCACTTCTCATCTCTGTGTCACACTTTGGTAATTCTTGCAACATTTCAAAGTTTTTCAGTATTTTTATATTTGGTGTGGTCATCTGTGATCACTGACCTTTGATATCACTACCGTAATTGTCTTGGGGTGCGTGAACCACGCCATGTAAGACGGCGAACTTACTCCGTAAGTGTTGTGTGTGTCCTGACTGCTCTCTCGCACGGCGGGTCCCGTCTGTCTCCCTTCCTCAGACCACCCTGTTCCCTGAGACACAACAGTGCTGAAATTGGGCCAATCAATAACCCCACAATGGCCTCTCAGTGTTCAAGTGAGAGGAAGAGTGCACAGCTCTCACTTTAAATCAGATGCTAGAAATGATTCAGCTGAGTGAGGAAGGGCTGTCGAAAGCCAGGCCTCTTGCACCAAACAGTAGCCACGTTGTGGATGCAAAGGCAGAGTCCTTAAAGGACATTAGAGGTGTTGCTCCAGGGAACACACGGTGATAAGAAAGTGAAACAGCCTTACTGCTGACATGGAGACAGTGTTAGTCATAGGGATGGAAGCTCAACCGGTCACAGCCGCCCCGGAGCGAGGCCCTGACTCTTCAGCCTCCGAGGACGTGAGGGAGCTGCAGAAAAGTCTGAAGCCAGCAAAGGTTGATTCCTGATGTTGAAGGGAAGACGCCGTCTCCATGACATAAGAGGGCAGGTGAAAGCAGCAGGTTACCCACAAGATGTGGCTGAGGTCATTCATGAAGCCGGCGACACTAAACAACAGATTTTCAGTGTAGACAAAACAGCCCTCTGTTGGAAGAAGGTGCCATCTAGGACTGTCGTAGCGAATGAGACGTCTGTGCTGGCTTCAGAGCTTCAGGGCACAGGTGACTCTCTTGTTAGCAGCTTCAGTACCCAGTGACTTGGAGTTGAAGCCAGTGTTCACTGACCTTGCTGAAAACCCTTGCTGATTGTGCTCCGTACTCCGCCTGTGCTCTGTAAAGGGAACAAGGTCTGGATGACAGCACATCTGTTTACAACGTGGTTTGCTGAATACTGTAAGCCCACTGTTGAGACCTACTGCTCAGGAAAAAGGATTTCTTTCCAAATATTACAGCTCAATGACACCGTACCTCGTCCCCAAGGGCTCTGACGGAGGCACACAACGAGATGAATGTAACATACCCTCCATTCTGCAGACCCGGGATCAAGGAGTACTTTCTACTTCTAAGACTTATAATGGAAGAAATACGTTGTGTAAGGCCATGGATCTGGGCAAAGTAAGGTGAAAATGTTCTGGAAAGGATTCATCATTCTAGATGCCATTAAAAACATTCCAAATTCATGGGAAGAGGCCAAAATATCATGATGAACAAGAGTTTGGAAGAAACCGACTTTGAGGAGTTCAAGCCTTCAGTAGAGGACGCAGCTGCAGGTGTGGTGGAAACAGCAAGAGAACCAGGATTAGGAGCCGCGGGCTCACAGTGAAGCGTCAGCGGGTGAGGAGCTGCATCCGTGCTTTCTGGAGATGGAGACTACTCCTGGAGCAGCTGCCGTGAAGACTACTGAGATGACAAAGAATTAGAGTACCACTTTATGTGATAGTTGAAGCAGCAGCAGAGTTGAGAGGGCGGACTTGAATTTTCAAAGAGGTTCCACTGTGGGTAAAGTGCTATCGAACAGCATCGCCTGCTACAGGGAGGTCATTCGTGAGAGGAAGAATCGAGGCAGCAAGCTTCACTGTCGTCTTATTTTAGGAAACTTCCATGGCCCCCCAGACTTCAGCACCCAGCACCCTGACCATGGAGGCAAGACCCTCCACCAGCAGACGGATTATGACTCACTGCAGCCTGAGTTGATGGTTAGGATTTCTTGGCAAGTAAGTCCTTTTTAATGAAGGTATATGCATCGGTTTTCTTAGACGTAATGCTATTGCACACTTAATAAACTACAGTATAGTGTAAACATAACTTGGATATGTCCTGGGAAACCAAAGCATTCATTCTACTCGCTCTATTGTGATAGTCCCTTCATGGTGGTTTCTGGAATCCGGCCCTCTGTGTGCCTCTACCAGTTACTCTGAATACTGGAATTTCATGTTCCTCCAAATTGAAATCCAACGATTTCAAAAGCATTTATTGACTAGTCTTTCCTTCCTGTGAACCTTATGTCTCATCTTCTAACTTGTGTGCTCACACACGCCCCTTCCCTTTCTGCCGCGTTCTCCTGTTGGTTTATTCCTTTCACGCGTGTGTCCTAGGTCCTTATGTTTCCACATAGAAACATCCATTATAAACACAGTACTGAAAGGAAACAAAAGTCCACTTACCCCCAGTGTCTTCCTCATGATGAACAGTTCCATGAATATCCATATCTTTTATGTAAAAATATATCGATAAAGAGAGCAATACCTACCATTTCGGAAGCTCTTCCTGTCTGACTCCGTGCTTACACTGTTCTAAGTGCTTGACAAGCACGATCATTTAATTCTTGTGCTGACCACACGGTGTGGACTGTCCTCTCCTTGACAGATGACGGAGCGGATATGAAGGACCATGCCTGCGGCCACACAGCTCAACATGGCAGGGCCGTGATTGACCCGCAGTCCGACTCCAGGGCCCACACCTCCCAGAGGTCCCTGTGGCCTTGATGACCCCATCGGGTGCTGCGGTGTGTCCAGACCTTTGCCCACCTCTGCCATAAAGTCATTGCAGGTTCCTTCATGGTTATGTTTTCCTTCTCTGTGAAGCAACTTCTCATGTCCTTTGCCTATTTTCAGTGAAATTGTTAATCTTTTTAATATTGATCTGAAAGAGCTCTTTGTTTTTGTTTTTTTTTGGGTTTTTTTTTATGATTTTTTATTATATTATGTTAGTCACCATACAGTACATCCCCAGTTTCCGATGTAAAGTTCGATGATTCATTAGTTGTGTATAACACCCAGTGCAGCATGCAATACGTGCCCTCCTTACTACCCATCACCGGCCTGTCCCATCCCCCACCCCCGCCCCCCGAGGCCCTCAGTTTGTCCCCAGAGCCCCCAGAGCCCGCAGGGAAAGAGCTCTGTGCACAGCAAGAGTACTCATCCCTTGTCGTATGTGTCAATAGTATTTTCCAAATATGCATATTTACTTTGTTTGTGATGGGTTGTTTAAAAATATATATTAGCTTTTGAGTGCTTTTTTTGCTTCTGCCTTAAAAGAACTTCAAATTCTTCTGTAATCCCATTTGGCAGCTTCTTCCTTTAAGTTGGTAGTTCTCAGCCCCTGGCTGTGCGGTGCTGTCCGCGGGTCAGCCCACGACGTGCTGTGCAGGGGCTTCCGGACCTGGTGTCACCCTTGAGCTTATGACACTCTTGCTGCCCTCCTGGGGATGTCACTTTACATTCCCACCGACCTTCCTCGAATTTCTCTGAAAGGGTGCAGAGATGACACGGGCTTCTGCCATCTTATCTTGTTAGGACTGTTCTTTCATTGCTCTTGTCCGTGTTCTGCTTCTCATCTTTTTATTTGTTTGCTCTTTCAGATTAGCTTTGTTACAGATTTGTCAACTTCCTCCCATCTGTCTTTTTGAAAATCCCATCTCTCCAGGGGAAAATGTCCAGAAACAAATGGATCCTCAGGTATGAAACTCAGGAGAGAGATTGTACAGATTTGGGGACTATCAGGACTGAGCAGTGGTTCTCAGCAGGGGCGACTCTGCCCTCCAGGGGACATTTGCTACATCTGGAAACAGACCTGGTTGTCACAGCGGAGAAGTACTTGACATTTGCTGGCATCTAGAAGGATGCTGGCAAACATCCTATAATGCACAGGACAGCAGCCCCCGCAACAAAGAATTCCCTGCCTCCAAATGCCAGGGTGTCCAGGTGGACCAACCCAGTGATGGAGAAACTAACTGAAAAGGTGGGGGTGGGGGGAAGAGCAGTGGGAATGTCTAGTGCAGGCTAGTAGGAGCCTGGGAGTCACCAATTGCGCGTGAGGGCTGGAGAGGAGACTGGCTGGCCACAGATCTCCCAGGCTGGTCAGGGAGCTTGAATTTTGAAAGTCACAGGGAGAGTGATGTGGTAGGAACTGTGCTTTGGAAAGATGGCTCTGGCTGCTGACAGGGAGCAGTCATCCGTGCTGGGACAGGGCAGAGAGAAGGACGGAACCAGGAGCACTTCTGGAGTTGGGGTAGGCAGGACTGGGCAGTGTGCTGGACACAGGGAATAGGAAGGGTCTTTAGCAAGCAGTTTTGCTACAGTCACCAGCATCATGTCACTGCTGAGGACAGCAGGGAGGAGCACAGACATTGTGCTCTTCCTCATGGGTTTCCATTCTAGCCCGGGAAACAGGCTAAGAGTCACAGATAAATGCACCACTGAGAATGTCTGGACGCTGTGCTGGAGAAGCAGCCGTTATGAGGATGCAGCTTCGGGATGAGACCTGAGGTGTGGACCAAGTTGTCCAGGCAGGGACAGCACGTGGCACACATGTGGACTTGTGAACAGCGAGGCTGGAGAGGCTGGCAGCCGAGCGGCAGCCACAGGAGAGCCCGGAAGGGATGTTGCTAGGGTGGTGACGCTGTTTAGGGCGCACTTTGAACAGGCCACTTTGGCTGCAGAGAGGGGACAGGACAGGGCCACAGTGTTCCTAGGTCACGGCAGCACTGGTGCAACAAGCAGGAAGGCGGCCACGCTGACGAAAGGAGATGGAAAGAGCTTTATTTTTTAAATTACTTACATTTTTTATTTAAAAGCTTTTAGTGAGATAAAATTCACTATCATAAAGTTGATCATTTTAACCATTTTAAAATGTACAATTCAGTGGCGTTTAATAAATTCACAACGTAATGCAATCATCACCAATATCTATTTTCAGAAAATTTTCATCCTTCCAAAAAGAAAAGCCACACCTATTATCAATCCCTCCCCATCAGCCCCTCCCCCACTGGCAGCCACTAAGCTCCTTTCTGTCTCTACAGATTTCCCTATTCTGGAAACATTTCATAGAATAGACTCACGTAATAGGGGCTTCTTGTGTCTGGCTTCTCTCAGTTAGCATGATGTTTTCAGAGTTCATTCATGGTGCAGATGGGACTAAACATACAAGGATTTTATTGGATGGTGTTAGGTTGACAATGAATAGATATTATTACTGGAAATAAATTGGGAGGCAGTGGGGGGGGGAGGCTGGGGGAGCCATCAGACTGCCGCAGCTCTGACTTCTAGTGAAGAGAGTGACAGAAGGCTGGGTGGGAACACCCTCCATCACTGAGCCTCTGACTGGCCCCGTAAAGCCAGCGTGGGGTCCTTGACCCAAAGAAGTGTGGCCATGGCACAAAGACTGTGATCGATTTGGAGTGTATTGGCTGAGCCCCTTGTGAATCGTGTTTCTTGTAGTTTGAGGGAGGACTCCTCTTCGCATGGCAGTCACAACTGTTTAAAATGATAATGACGTCCTGTGTTTCTTTTAAGAAAGGCTGAGAAGTAATGAGCTAATCATTCACCTGAAGACTTGAATAAACCCAAAATGAAAGAGAGGAGAAAAAATATAAGGAGTAGATATTAGTGAAATAGGAAACACACATATGACAGAGACAATCCGTAAAGCCAAAAATCGGTTCTTTGACAAGATTAATAAAAATAGCAAAGCTTCGGAAAGATTGAGAGACGGAGAGAGGAAAATTCATAAGTAATAATAGGGACTTAAAAGCAAACACAGCCATAGATACAACACAGATTAAAAGGATATGAAGGGGGCGCCTGGGTGGCACAGCAGTTAAGCGTCTGCCTTCGGCTCAGGGCGTGATCCCGGCGTTATGGGATCGAGCCCCACATCAGGCTCCTCCGCTATGAGCCTGCTTCTTCCTCTCCCCCTTCCCCTGCTTGTGTTCCCTCTCTTGCTGGCTGTCTCTATCTCTGTTGAATAAATAAATAAAATCTTTAAAAAAAATAAATAAAAAATAAAAGGATATGAAGAACTTTGGGCTAGTACATTTCTAGAAAAACAACTGAATCAAACTGACCCAAGAGGAGATAGAAAATCTGAACAGTCTTATGACCCTTAGAGATAGAGAATCAGTATTTCGAATCACAAAAAAACACCATTCCCAGTCAGTGACTGCTCCACTGAATTTTCAAAGTAGCAAATTCTCTATAGAATTCTCCCCAACTCACTTAAAGGACAGCATAACCTTGATATCAAACTCTGGTAGGAATGGGTGCAAGAGGAAAACTGCGGGGTGATGTCATTCAGAGACCAGCTGTGAAAACTCCAGAGAAATTGTTGGTAAACCAAATCTCACTAGTGCCTAAAGACAATAATCAGTCATGACCAAGTTTGATCTATCCTAGGAATGAGAGGGTGGTTTCACCTCAGGAAATCAGTTCTTGTGAGCCACCGTCTTAGCGGGCAGGAGAAAAATCAGATGACCATGCTAACGCAGAAAAGGCATTGGGTAGGTTTCATCATCTATTCATGATCAGAACTCCCAGAAATTAAGACTAGAGGAGAATTTCCCGACCTGATGAAGGGCACCTACTCTTTATTTTATTTTATTTTATTTTATTTAAGATTTTATTTATTTATTTGACAGAGAGAGAGACAGCCAGCGAGAGAGGGAACACACGCAGGGGGAGTGGGAGAGGAAGAAGCAGGCTCCCAGCGGAGGAGCCTGATGTGGGGCTCGATCCCAGAACGCCAGGATCACGCCCTGAGCCGAAGGCAGATGCTTAATGACTGAGCCACCCAGGTGCCCCGGGCACCTACTTTTTATAAGGGGCATAGCCAACATGCTTCATGGTGAAAGGTTGAGAGTATTTTAAGATGAGGAATGAGGCAGTGTGCCCACCGTCCTAGTTCGGGACACGATTGTACCAGCTGGCACGGGAAGATAAGAAAAAGAAACGCAAGATACAAGAATTGGAAAAGGAGGAATGAAACTTATTTTTTCAATATTATCTACATGGAAAACAAATCTAACAATAAATTGTTAGAATTAAGTAGAAAATTTAACAATGTTGCTTATACAAAATCAATATACAAGGAAAGCTGCATTTCTAAATATGAGCAACAGAAAGTGTGACTTTGAAGAAACGGAATCCTTTATTAGAGCGTGAAAACATAAAGCAGAGCAGGATGATGTTCAGGACCTAATTTATGGAGAAAATGATAAAACTTTCTGAAATACACTAAAGGCCACTCAGATAAATGAAGATATATATTTTGCTCCTGCATTGAAAGTCTCAATATCACAAGGATGTATATGTGCCCCCAATTGATCCTTTTTTTTTTAGAGTGGGAGTGAGACGGGCGGTGGGGGGTGGGAGGGACAGAAGGAGAGGGAGAATCACAAGCAGACTCCATGCCCAGCGTGGAGCCCAGTGTGGATCATGAGCTGAGCCAACATCAAGAGTCAGACACTTAGCCCACCGCGCCACCCAGGCACCGCCCCCGCATTGATCTTTTGAGTCTGTGCAATTCCTGTCAAAAGCCCATTGTGTGTGTTTGCATTACCCGACAAGTTGATTCTAAAAATTACATGGACAATAGAATAGCAAGAGTAGCAAAAAGTCTCCTAAAGGAGAAAACCAGGAAGGGCTATTTACCTTATTGCAGAGCTTTAGTAATTGACACAGTATGTGCTGAGATAGACAAATCCATCATCTGAGCAGAACTGAGAGCCCAAGGGACAGACCCACACGTGGACACAACTGTGGTATTTGAAAGAGCTGGCTTTGCAGTGGGGAAAGGGTACCTTTCAACAAATGGTGTTCTGACAAATTACATAAGAAATTAAAGTGGACTCCTGTCTTACATCGTACAGAAAAATTAGTTGCATGTGGTTTAAAATGCAAAAAGCAAATGTACAAATTTTAGAAGAGAATATAGGAGAATGTACTCTTAACATTCCAAAATAACATTCCAAGAGAATATTTTCACAACAGTAAATTAAGGAAGAATTTCCTATGATTCAAAAGTCACAAAATAGAAAGGAAAAATCGGGTAGATTTAGGCTACATCATTATAAATACATCTGTATCACAAATGAGAGAAGGTTTGCAATACTTAGCCCTGACAAGCTCATACAAGAACATGCAAGAACTTCTACATGTCAGTATGGAGAAAGATAACCCCATTGAAGGTGGACGAAGATTTGAATGGGTGATTTGATAAAGGGGAGTCATGTATGGGTAATAAATATGGGAGAAGCTGCTCAACTGTACGGGTAATCAAGGAAATGCAGGTTAAAAGCCATAGCGAAATGCCCACCAGATGGACAAACATATTGTCCTGATGATACCAGAGTGTTGGGGTTGCTGAAGTAGTGTTAGTCGGTACCCTCTGGGCAATAATCTAGTGGTACCCACTGGGGCTGAGATCCTGTCCCATGGCCTAGCAATCTCTCTCCTCGATTTGGGTCTCCTGGAGCTTCTTGCCCAAATACCAGGAGAACTATATTAGATGTGTATTGGAGAATTCTTTGAAATAGCAGAAAACATAAAGTAGCACGTCTACATCAAAGTAAAATGGACAAATAAGTTGTACAACAGACTAATATATGTGATGCCAGGTGATTCACAGCTGTGTGAAATGACGTGGTTGCATTGTGGCAACAGAGTATCGAGTGGACATAAAGTTGCAGAAGAATGTATACAGCTCCGTTCTATCAACAGCATGGAAAACTATACAAATATTGTGTAGGGACACAGAGGGAGAGAAGGGTGAGCATAACATTCAGGACAGCAGTGGCCTCTGTGGGCAGTGAAGGTCTGGGGACACACAGGGGCTTCCTGGGATATCCTGGGTCTAAGCTGGTTGGTGTGTTATTTAAACCTTATGCCTATTCTATAATTTGCATATACTTGTTTGAGTTTAAAAAGTAAATAGCAATATGGGGACGATTGGGGAGGGTGCCAAGAGAAGGGGGCGTGCAAAGGGGGCACGCGGGGCACTAAATCAGAAGGGGGTGGCACATGTTCGGACACTGAGGGATGCAGATAATTTGGAGGGTTCAGGAGTCTCGGCTTCCTGTTCTATTTACCTTTATTACTTTAAAAAATTAAATATTAATTTATACAAAAAAAATTCCTCTTAGTTCTCCCTCCCCAAATCCCCATATGGGAACCCAACACATAGTGGCAAAGGTGCAGTCTAGAAAGGGAGGTACAGGGGAGCCTGGGTGGCTCAGTCGTTAAGCGTCTGCCTTCTGCTCAGGGCGTGATCCCAGGGTCCTGGGATCGAGCCCCGCATCAGGTCCCTGCTCAGCAAGAAGCCTGCTTCTCCCTCTCCCACTCCCCCTGCTGGTGTTCCCTCTCTTGCTGTGTCTCTCTCTGTCCAATAAATAAATGAAATCTTAAAAAACAAAAACAAAACAGAAAACCAGAAGGGGAGGTATATTTCATTTACATTAACCTCAAAAACATAAAATACTTAGGAATAAATTTAACCAAGGAGATGAAAGACTGTACATTGAAAACTATAAGACATTGATAAAAGAAGTTGAAGAAGACACAAATAAATGAAAAGATACCTCCCCCCACACCCTTTGTTCATGGATCAGAAGAATTAATATTGTCAAAATGTCCATACTACCCAAAGTCATCTATAAATGAAATGCAATCCCTATCAAAATTCCAATGACATTTTTCATAGACATAGAAAAAAATCTAAAATTCATATAGAGCCACAAAAGATCCCAAGTAGCTAAAGCAGCCTTGAGAAAGAAGAAGGCTGGAGGCATCAAACTTCCTGATTTCAAACTACATTACAAACTATACAAATCAAAATAGTATGGTAGTAGCATAAAAACAGACAATAGACCAATGGAACAGAAGCAAGGGCCCAGAAATAAACCCACACATGTGCAGTCAACTCATATTCGACAATGGAGCCAGAAATACTCGATGGAGAAAGGGTAGTCATCTCAATAAATGGTGTTGGGAAAACTGGATATTCACATGCAAAAGAATGAAATTGGACTCCTATCTTACACCACTCACAAAAGTGAACCTGAAATGGATTAAAGACTTAAATTTAACACCCAATACCGTAAAACTGCTACAAGAAAACATTGGTAAAGATCTCCTTGACGTTGGTCTTGGCAAAAGTTTTTTTTGGATATGGCACCAAACCCACAGCAAGAAAAGCAAAAACCAACAAGTGGTCGTTTAACCAAAAAAAGCTTCTGCACAATGGGCACCAGGCTGGCTCAGTTGTTGGAGTGTGAGACTCTAGATCTAGGGGTTGTAGGTTCGAGCCCCACGTGGGATGTAGAGATTACTTAAAAAAATAAATCTTTAATAAAAAAAATTAATAAAAAGCTTCTGCACAGCAAGGAAACAATCAGCAAAATGAAAAGGCAGCATACGAAGTGGGAGAAAATATCTGATAAGGGGTCAGTATCCAAAATATATAGGAAATGTGTATAATTCAAGAACAAGAAAACCCAAATAATCCAATTTTAAAATGGGCAAAGGACCTGAACAGACATTTTCCCAAAGAAGATATACAACTAGCCAACAAGTACATGAAAAGGAGCTCGGCACCCTAATGGTCAGAAAAACGCAGGTCAAAAGCACAGTGAGATATCACATCTATTAGGATGGCTGGTATCAAAAAGACGAGACAACAGTGTTGGTGAGGATGTGGAGAAGGGGGAGCCGTCGTGCAGCGTTGGTGGGAATGCAAACTGATGCAGCCACTGTGGAAAACAGTATGGAAGTTCCTCAAAAAATTAAAAATAGAGCTACCATATGATCCAGTGATTCCACTTCTGGGTATATATTTAAGGAAATGAAACTGGGATCTTGGAAAGATGTCCGCACCCCATGTTCACTGCAGCTTTATCCAAATAGCCAGACATGGAAACAAGCTAAGTCTCTATTTACAAATGAATGGATAGATAAGATGTGAGACGTATGTACAATGAAATATCTGAGTACAGTCGTAAAAAAGAAGGAAACCCTGCCACCCGTGACAACGTGGACGATCGTCGAGGATGTTGTGTTGAACAAAGTCAGATGGAGAAGGACAAATACTGTATGATCTCACTGACATGTGAAATCTAAAAAAGCTGAACTCACAGTAACAGAGTAGGCTGATGGTTGCCAAGGGCTGGGAGGTGGGGGAAACGGGGAGATGTTGGTCAGAAGGTATAAACTTCCAGTTATCTTAATTAAGCCTTCTTACTACAACAACAACAGAAGGAAAGATAACTGTGTGAAGTGATGTATGTTAACCTTACTACGGTAACATTCTGCAATACATACATGTGTCATCATCACATTGTACACCCGAAACTCACACAAGGTTCTATGTCAATTATATTTCAGGAAGGTTGGGGAAGAAGAAGTGGAGGAACCTCTGTTGGAGATGCCGAGGAGGTGCTGGGCTTCTAGGGATAGTGGAGGGAAGGGGGGCAAGGCCTCCACCCTCCGAGAATGGGCAGGGGGCCGAGTTTCAAGGACAGTGGAGCATGATGACAACGCTGTCGCCAAGCATGGGGCAGTACCAACTTGGTGACCCCTGAAGACTTCCTTGGGGGACTGTGGTGACACCAGTCTGTCCAGTGTGTGAGCTTCTGCAGCGGCTGGAGCCTCATGGGGCTACCCCCGGACGTTCAAGGTGGGGCATTTGCCAGTGAGTAGGACAGAGGGTGAGGGACCATGGAGCCCTTCCAGGAAAGGAGGGGGCTGGGGAGTAGGAAACACTGAGATCTGGAGGGGAGTGTAGAACAGGTGAGGGGGAAGGCCCAGGCAGGAAGAAGAGTGTCATCAAGGGGTAACAGGCTCCAGCCTCTGTCCTAACTTCCTTACTTCCAAAGACGTTTCCCTCTGCATCCCACTCAGCTCAGAACTGCCTGCCCCACCAGACTTCCCCAACGGATTCTCTTTTTTCATTCCTCCAGATGATCATTTCAACCTGTTCCTCCTCCTTTCCACCTGCAATGCCCCCTTCTCCCTCTTGGTTGATTGTCTTGTTTCTTATTTCACTGAGAAAGTAGAGCAGTCAGAAGACAGTCCTCATCCTCCCCCCAATCAGTCTGCCAACCCACCTGTGCCTGCAGTCACGTGGCTGGTCTTCCCCTCCGCTGCAACTAATGAACGGTCCAAGTTCCGTGTCCTCTTGCCTGGACTAAGTAACACACCCTTCTTTCACCACCAATTTTTCTTTCTATTGAGTAATTTCAATATGCACATGAAGTCCAATAACATCCCCATCTTTAAAAAAAAAAAAGTACACAAACTCCTTAAATGCCTGACCTCTCTTTGGCTGTATTGTATCATGTTTCTGCTTCCCTTTGCAGAAAAACTCACTGCACAAGGTGTGTGCCCCTGCTGTATGCAGTTCCTCAGTGCACAAGATGTGTGCCCCTGCTGTATGCAGTTCCTCATGACTCATCTTCTTTAATCCATTCCACTCAGGCTAGTTCTTACTCTTCTAGGGAAACTGCTTTCATCAAGGTAACAAGTGCTTCTGTCTCGCTATGCTAACGATCGAATGTCGGCCTTCGTCTCTGGATTGCTCAGCAGTATTTGGGAGATGCGCATAACCTCCTTTTTGCCATATGCTCCTCCCATGGCCCTGGACACTGGGCTCTCCTTATCCTTCCCTCCCTGAATTCTCTGACTGCTCCTTCTCAGGCTCCTTTTCATCTACCCGATTCTTTCTGAGTGCCCTCCTCTCCCCCGGGCTCTCTGCCCTCTGCCTACACTTACTCCCTCAGTGATGACTTCTGATGCAGGCAGGGGTCTGGCAGGGTGGCACACTCAAAGGGACTATCTACCATGATTTGTACAAGGCATAACAAAATTTTGAGGGACTACTAACGCCAGGCACTGGCACCACTCCCAGGCCTCCAGAAACAAGGAGAGAGCAGGAACTGGAAGGGGCTGACAGGAGCTGGGACCTTCAATGGAGGCTTATGGCCAACCCCAGGTGAGCCAGCAGGAGAGAGCTGGGGAGATACATACCTTGACCTTATTCTTTTCTTCCTCCAGGTGTCTCCTGATGCTCCCCATAGGCCAAGTACGACCAAGAGATGGATGTCAAGGGAGTGAGCTGATGCAGTCTACACAGGTCAGTGCGTGGCACCAAGCAGAGTGGGGAAGGGCAGAGAGAATGGGAGGGGCAGACACAAAGTGTCTAACACAGCTTCCAGATTCGTATCTCCAGCCGTGACCTATCGTCTGAACATCCCTTGTAATACCCAGCTGCCTACTCAACATCTCCACTTTTATGTCAAATACAAAATTCTTAATCTCCACCCTGTGATCAATGAGCTCTTCCCCTCATTTCCCTGTTTCAGTGAAGAGTACCAGTCAACAGTCAGGTAAAAAACGAAGAGCCTCCATTCCTTCTCTCGCATGTCTTACAACCAGCACATCAGCCATTCCACCAGCTGCGCAATGCTTCCCATCCAGACCACACCCTCTCTCCTTTGGGCTGCTGTCAAAGACCTCCCAGTTTCTCCCAGTGACAGGCCTTTCGGCAGCATCCCTATAATCTTCCCTTCCACTTTGCAGCTAAGTGAACCTGCTTATGTCTGGGGTCACTACGTGCCCACCTCAGTGGGTAACGTCAGTCCTAGTCCTCTTGGCTCTACAACCACTTCCCCACCCTCTTGAAACAAGGAGTGGTACATGGTCCAGATCTGCCCAATAGAGTTAAAAGAGAAATTTTCTGGGAAGCTGCTGAGAAACATTTCCTTTGTTATAAAAGGATGTTATATGTTTACTTTTAAAAAATGGAAATCTTTTTTACACCTGCCCCTTCTTTCATTTGAGATGGTGGTATAAAGATGGGATGCTTTGGGCTATAGTAGCCACCTTGGGCCATGAGGTGACAAGCCTGAGGACAAAAAGTATACATTGCAACCATGGGAGGGAGGAAGGATGGAAAGAGTTTGTGTTCCTGAAATGGCATACCTTCTGCCTTTTTATTAAGTGAGGTTAAAACTGTGCTACGCGGGCCACTGATAGCTGGCTTCAGCTGCTTACCTCTGAATGCATCCTGGGCAACACACCCCAGCCCCCCGCAGTCTGTTCCCCACTCAGCAGCCAGAGGGATTCTTTCAGAACTGGAGTCACGATGACCCCTCCGCCCAGAACTCTTCTCTGACTTCCCATCACGCTCAGAACAGAAGTGGGAGCCCATCCCTCCATCTGCATAGCCCGAGATTGCCCCTGGGCCTCTGCTGTCTGTGCTGGTCTCACTTTGCACATCTCACTTCCCTACAGCATTTGGGTCACTTCCTGACAGAGGTCTTCCCTGACTCAGTGTCACTTGCCACCCTTGTTCTGTTCTCACAGCACTCACTGCCACCTGGTGCTGCCCTCAGTATTGATTTGCTCTCCCGTGCTGGTGAAGGGGACAGTGTGCGACGTTTGCTTTATCCCCTCAGCCACTCACCAGGAGTGATTCCAGGAGGCTTCTTATCTGAATGTGGTGAGGACCGAATGAACAAATTGTGTGCGAATGGAGTAGAGCAGTGTCTGGCACAACGTAACCACTATGGAAGCGTTTGTCATTCCTTGTATAAGAGTGTCATCTCCATGAAGGCAGAGCTGGGAGCCTGGTGCCTGGCATCTAGTGGGTGTTTAGTGGAGTCGTTGACTGGATGACTGGATGGGTGGAGGACTAGCACATAGCAGGCTCGCTTTAATTTTTATTGAATGGATGGTGGAACAAGGGAACCTCTGAACTGAGATTTT
Source organism: Ursus maritimus (assembly GCF_017311325.1). Taxonomy (NCBI): domain Eukaryota; kingdom Metazoa; phylum Chordata; class Mammalia; order Carnivora; family Ursidae; genus Ursus; species Ursus maritimus. Next base: position 60,351,602 of record NW_024424119.1, read on the forward strand.
GGAACTGATTCAGTGCAAGTTGAACGGAAGGCCTAGGGTATGATTGAGGGCTGAAGGGCCCCAGGACAGAGTTGTGCATCCTGAAAACCCAAGACCAGGGAGGTGAAAGCATGGTCTCTAAGGATGTCAAAGCCTCCAAAAGGATGGCAGGAGAGGGCCCGGGAGCCAGCATCTTCTTGGAGGAGGGCAGGGGTTGGCAGCAAGGGGAGTGAGGTGTGGAAAGAAACATGGGGAACCAGGGGCCTAACCCTCTGCAGTTTGGGCTGGAGCGTCTCACGGCTGGTGACATCTCCTGCTCCTGGGGGCAAAGGAGGGGTCCATTGGGGCCGCTCAGTTCGGCTGTCCGTCGAGGACTCCCAGCCCCACCCTGCTCCCGGCCGCAGCTGCCGGGATCAGCATCTGGCCAGCGCCCGGCCCGGCGCGAGGCGGGACGTGCAGACAGCGCACGCTCCGCGCGCCCGCCCCAGCCCGGGGTTCAGCCCCGAGGCCCGGGGGCCGAGGCGCAGCCCAGAGGGCTGGCGGCCCGAACCGGCCGCGGGGGACAGGGCGGGGGCGGCCAACTGGGGGCGGGGCGGGCGGCATTCAGGCGGGCGGGGCGAGCGCGGATTGGCCTGGCGCCGCCACGTGACCGGCCCCTTATAGGGCGTGGTGCGGGCGGCGGAGTCGGGTGCGGCGGCGGGGCCGGGCGAGGTCCGGTGCGGGTCCCGCGGCTCCGCTGCTGCTCCGCTCCAAGCGCCTGGCTGGCGCGCCCCGTGCCCTCCCAGCTGGGGCCGCCGGGCCGGGGGATGCGCGCGGCGCCCGGGAGCCATGGTCCGCTTCGGGGACGAGCTGGGCAGCCGCTATGGGGGCACCGGTGGGGAGCGGGCTCGGGGCGGCGGGGCCGGCGGGGCGGGCGGCCCGGGGCCCGGGGGGCTGCAGCCGGGCCAGCGGGTCCTCTACAAGCAGTCGATCGCGCAGCGCGCGCGGACCATGGCGCTGTACAACCCCATCCCAGTCAAGCAGAACTGCTTCACCGTCAACCGCTCGCTCTTCGTCTTCAGCGAGGACAACGTCGTCCGCAAATACGCCAAGCGCATCACCGAGTGGCCATATCCTGCCAGGGGCCGGGCCGCGCGGGGGCCGGGGGACCGTCCGAGGTCGAGGGGACGGGGACCGGGCGCGGCGTCCGGCGTCCGCGCCCCGGCGGGTCTGGGAGGGGCGGCCTGGGCGGGGGTTGGGGAGAGGCCGGGGCTGGGGCGGGTCGCGTGCGGCGCCCAGTGGCCATCTTTCCCGGGGTCGGAGGAGGGTGCGACCTGGGGAGAGGCGGATCGGGGACGCGGCTCTCGGCGAGGAGGGGGCGGGGCGGGGCTCGGGGGCCCTCCGCGCGCCGCGTGTGCGTGTGTGTTTGAGTGTGTGTGCGCGCGCGCGCGCGTGTGGTCGTGGTGGTGGCGGCTGCGGGAGCGGGATGGACGCTGGGCGGAGCCCCCGTCCCTGGACTCGTCCCTTCACTCCCTTGGTGTGGGTGCAGAGCGCGCGGCCAGCCTGGAGGGCACCCGAGGGCGAATCCGTGTCTGTGTAGGTGTGAGCACCCGTGTGGACGCGAGCCCGGGCGCATGCCTGGCTGCAGGTGCTTGCGTGTGTGTGCGGGCATTACATGAACCCGGTGTTGCGCGTGCGTGCGTGCGTTCGGGACTCTGAGTACATGTATGTTCCAGTGCCTGTGTAGGTACATGTGGCTGCGTGTGTCTAGGTAGGAGTGTGCGCCTGCGCGGGGTCCTTCCTCCAGCCTCGCGCGGGGGGCTCAGTCCCCTCCCCTCGGGTAGCGGGAGCCGTGAGGAGCTGGGCGGGGGCGCTGTCCGCGGTGCTGACGGCCTCCGGGACGTGCCGAGGGGCTGGCCGCCCAGACTGCGGAGGCTCCGCCTCGAGGCGGCCGCCGAGGGTGAGGGCTGGCCGGGCGGGGTGGGCTTCCGACCGGTCATTCTCAGCCCCTCCGGAGGTGGCCTGGCCGTGGCTGCTGCACTGCGCGCAGTGGGCCTCGGCCTCCTCGCCTCCCCTCCCCCTTGGCGCCTCCTGGCTAGTCCTTAACCCACGCACTCCGTTCGAGTACATGATCCTGGCCACCATCATCGCCAACTGTATCGTGCTGGCGCTGGAGCAGCACCTCCCCGACGGCGACAAGACTCCCATGTCCGAGCGGCTGGTGAGTGTGGTGCGGCGGGGCCGAGGGCGGGGCTGTGGGGCGGCGGCGTCTTGTCCGATTTCACGACCCTTTAAGATCTGTGGCTCAGCTTAGCTTCCTCGGATAGGGTGATCTGGGTAGCTCTCTTCTCTTTGTAGTGGAGGAAAAGGAGAGAACCCAGGCAGCTAACACCTCCCTCAGGGCCAGAGGACTGGGGTAGCCAGCTTCAGCCCCAGATGGGAAGGGTGGTCTGAGAGGGGCCGTGTTAGCTAGCAGCTGTTCTGCCCCGGGCCACTCACTACCCAGTACCTCAAATGGGCTGTTTAGTTCCAGGAACTTAAGCCACGATCTAAGAAACTAAGTGAAACCAAAGGTGGGGGAGGGGCATTCATAATGGCCCAGGGAAATGTCAGGCTCTGTGAACACCCACCTTTCTGGCTGCCCATCCTTTCCTGCAGGGCTGTGATCGTCTTTGGTCCCTGTGGTATGATCCTGGGTCTAGGGACTGTCCACCTGTCCTTGAGAGTTTTCTGGCTCTGCTTGGAATCCCTTCCTCACCGGGCCCCCCCTTCATACGGGAAGCACTCCTTCCCAGGCGTTCTTCCCAAACATCCTGAATCATTTCCACCCGTTCCTGTCAAGCTCTCCATAGATGCCTGTGGTGTCCCCTGTTGCCCATGACAGTCAGAACTCCAGGGCAGGGTCTTTGGAGGGCCAGAGGGTGGTATCTGGAGCAGTGAGCCTCATTTCAAAGGTGAGGCCGTGTCCCCTAGCCTCCAGTCTTTCCTCCTGACCTGCCCCCTGTG
>NW_024424119.1:60354575-60450297 GCF_017311325.1 Ursus maritimus
GTGCGTGTGTGTTTGAGTGTGTGTGCGCGCGCGCGCGCGTGTGGTCGTGGTGGTGGCGGCTGCGGGAGCGGGATGGACGCTGGGCGGAGCCCCCGTCCCTGGACTCGTCCCTTCACTCCCTTGGTGTGGGTGCAGAGCGCGCGGCCAGCCTGGAGGGCACCCGAGGGCGAATCCGTGTCTGTGTAGGTGTGAGCACCCGTGTGGACGCGAGCCCGGGCGCATGCCTGGCTGCAGGTGCTTGCGTGTGTGTGCGGGCATTACATGAACCCGGTGTTGCGCGTGCGTGCGTGCGTTCGGGACTCTGAGTACATGTATGTTCCAGTGCCTGTGTAGGTACATGTGGCTGCGTGTGTCTAGGTAGGAGTGTGCGCCTGCGCGGGGTCCTTCCTCCAGCCTCGCGCGGGGGGCTCAGTCCCCTCCCCTCGGGTAGCGGGAGCCGTGAGGAGCTGGGCGGGGGCGCTGTCCGCGGTGCTGACGGCCTCCGGGACGTGCCGAGGGGCTGGCCGCCCAGACTGCGGAGGCTCCGCCTCGAGGCGGCCGCCGAGGGTGAGGGCTGGCCGGGCGGGGTGGGCTTCCGACCGGTCATTCTCAGCCCCTCCGGAGGTGGCCTGGCCGTGGCTGCTGCACTGCGCGCAGTGGGCCTCGGCCTCCTCGCCTCCCCTCCCCCTTGGCGCCTCCTGGCTAGTCCTTAACCCACGCACTCCGTTCGAGTACATGATCCTGGCCACCATCATCGCCAACTGTATCGTGCTGGCGCTGGAGCAGCACCTCCCCGACGGCGACAAGACTCCCATGTCCGAGCGGCTGGTGAGTGTGGTGCGGCGGGGCCGAGGGCGGGGCTGTGGGGCGGCGGCGTCTTGTCCGATTTCACGACCCTTTAAGATCTGTGGCTCAGCTTAGCTTCCTCGGATAGGGTGATCTGGGTAGCTCTCTTCTCTTTGTAGTGGAGGAAAAGGAGAGAACCCAGGCAGCTAACACCTCCCTCAGGGCCAGAGGACTGGGGTAGCCAGCTTCAGCCCCAGATGGGAAGGGTGGTCTGAGAGGGGCCGTGTTAGCTAGCAGCTGTTCTGCCCCGGGCCACTCACTACCCAGTACCTCAAATGGGCTGTTTAGTTCCAGGAACTTAAGCCACGATCTAAGAAACTAAGTGAAACCAAAGGTGGGGGAGGGGCATTCATAATGGCCCAGGGAAATGTCAGGCTCTGTGAACACCCACCTTTCTGGCTGCCCATCCTTTCCTGCAGGGCTGTGATCGTCTTTGGTCCCTGTGGTATGATCCTGGGTCTAGGGACTGTCCACCTGTCCTTGAGAGTTTTCTGGCTCTGCTTGGAATCCCTTCCTCACCGGGCCCCCCCTTCATACGGGAAGCACTCCTTCCCAGGCGTTCTTCCCAAACATCCTGAATCATTTCCACCCGTTCCTGTCAAGCTCTCCATAGATGCCTGTGGTGTCCCCTGTTGCCCATGACAGTCAGAACTCCAGGGCAGGGTCTTTGGAGGGCCAGAGGGTGGTATCTGGAGCAGTGAGCCTCATTTCAAAGGTGAGGCCGTGTCCCCTAGCCTCCAGTCTTTCCTCCTGACCTGCCCCCTGTGCCTGGGCTTGGCGTAGGCTCCTAGACCTGAGAGCAGGGAGAAGAACTGGTGCAGGGGTCTGGAGAGGGGGTCTGGGACCTGGCTGGAGAGCTGCTAGAGGTCCTACGGTCCCTGAGAGACAGCCCAGCCTCTCCTAGGGGCATTGGGCATGGAGAGGAGAATCCCTCTTTCCTTGTACACTGGCAAGCGATTGGTCCTCTCCACACCTTCTTTCCCTAAGTTCAGTGGAGATAGGCAGGAGGTGATACAGGGACTATTCAGTGCTTAGCGTGGGCCCTGAACTCCCCCTCCCCGCCATCATAGGCCAGGGTGGGGAAGGGAAGACAGAGGAAGGCTGATTCGGGATGCTCACAGTTGGGCGAGGCACCAAAAGAAGGCAAGGAAGTGGACAGCCAGGGAATGGGAGGCTGCCTGGAACAGTCTTCTGTAGGCACTTGGAAGGCCAGGGAGAGGAGGGGTGTGAAGGGCAGCACAGCCATCCCACCAGGCACAAGTGGGTGTGGTCCCTGTGGGTGACTCTTGGCCCATGTGGAGCCAGACGGGGTCACTGGCTTCCTGTGGGCCCCTTGTGTGTGTTGGTGTTGAGCGTGCTTGTGGTGAGTGTCAATTCTGGAGGCTGGAGAAGAGAAAGTGAGAGCAGAGAACCTAGGCCAGGCCACAGGGCGTGGTCATACCTCCAGGGAAGTCTGGCAGGGGTAGAGCCAGAAGGAAACGAAAGGGCCACGAGATGGTGGGGGGCAGGGAGGCCAGTGTACGGTGGTCAGTCTTAGGCTTGTCCCTGCTGGGTGGCAGGCCTGAGTGGGCCAGCTGGGCATCTGGGCAAGTCTGAGCTCCTGCCTTCCAGGTGAGGGAAGGCTTGCTTTGTGGTGATGGGGGGTGAGCTATTGGGAAGACAAGCAGAATGTGCCCAGGCTGGGCCTGGCCTAGAGGCCTGAGGACCCTTGCTGACCCTAATCCTGTGTGCAGACATAGGCCTTCAGACCCTTAGAACGGAGAGAAGGCTAGAACACAGAGTGACGCCTGGAGAGGAGAGGCTGTGGCAGCTTCAGAGCTCAGGCCTGGAGGCTTGCTAGGGTAGGAGGCTAGGTGGTGCAGGTGCTCCATTGTTTGCCAACCTGGACTGGGGTGGGGCCTCCTCAGCTCCCTGTGTCTGGGGGCTCTGCTTCCCAGCCACCCCAACTGCCTAAGCAGCCTGTAGCCAGAACTCCTAGCTGGCAGTCCTACTCCACCCCCAGGCAAGCCCATGGCTGTCTGCCTACCCACTCCTCCCCAAGCCAGCCCTCAAGAGTGGGGCTGGGGGAAGAGCAGTGAGGAGAGGGATCTGGGGTGGGGCTCCACCCCATGTCCCAGCTCTGGCCTGCTCTTTTGTGTGTTCAGAAGCTTTCAGAGAGGTTGTGTTTGTTAGAGCCAAGCTGTTTCCTGGGCCAGATGTCAGCAGCCCCTTCCCTCGGGGAGAGGGGCCCCTCCAACTAAACTAGACCTAAAGCTTCCGGGGGATGATTTCTGTCATGAGTCAGCATCTGGGTAGCAGGATGGGAGAGCTAGGCCATGATGGACACTGGGCTGACTGGGCCCCTTGGGGAGGTAGCTTCCGCCATGCACAGCTGGGAAGGCCCAGGCAGTATACCTGGTCAGATGGGGAGAGCTCTTGAGGACCAGGCTTTTTGGGGGAGGAAGGCACAGGCCACTGGCCCTCAGTGGGAGCTGACAGCAGCCACTGGGAGCCAATCTGGCCCTCCCCTCCCCTCCCCTGCAGCCCCAGGGTGGCCCGTCCTCGGGCCCTGCAACTCTGGCCCCTCTCTGGCAGGGCAGAGCCACTTTCTGAGAGGCAGTTCTCACTGTGGCTCCCTGAGGGCAGACGTTCCCACCGCCCCATTCATCTGCTTTTCACAACAGCAGCCCTGGCACACAGGTGTCCATGGTCAGCACTCAGGCCATTTCTCATGCTGACCCTCCCAGTGCATCCCCTTGATCCAGTTCCCTGGGGCTCCCCTGCACCAAGACTCTCTATGCCACCCTCCCCAAGTGAGCGATTCCCCTGGTCACTGACCACACTGTCTGTGCATGTCTCGCTGTGGCATCCTCGTCCCCGAGCTCTGTACAGCTTGCGTCCCACCTTGCTCAGCACCAGAGGGGCCTGGCCCCAGTTGATGCTCTCGGCTAAGTGACAAGATTGCTTTGCTCACACTGTTCCCTCCACCTGGAATCCCTTCCCTTCCTCTCCAGAGGCTCCCGAGGCTGGGCTCTATTTGCTCGCACCACGATTTGCATGTGCATGTTATGATTATCCAGAAGATGTGTGTTGAATAAATAAGTGGGTCCTGGGCTGCACTCTAGGGAGCTGGGACATTATCCAGGCAGCTTCTGCAGTGCTTGGAGCCCAGGATCACACCCAGATCGCCTCTGGGTTTGAGTGTGGCTCTGTTTCCAATAAACTGAGTCTTCAGCCCAGTTCCTTGACCTCTCTGTGTCTGTTTCCTTTAGAAGCGGGACGATAATAGTGCTTAACACATGGGGTGTTGGGTGGATTGCAGAAAAAGCCCACAAATGTCGTCAGCATCGCTTCCCCTGCTGCAGGGCTGTCAGGGGTAGGAGGTCCCAGGACCCCTCCCCGTGGTGACTAGGATGTCACTGGCTGTGGAAGCAGGGCCTCATTTCCTGTTAGGACAACAGGGCAGAGGAGCAAACAGGCCCCAAAGTGCCGAGTTGGAGGGGTCTGTGGGTGGCGAGCCTGAGTGGGAGGGTCAGGGCTGGGGCAGCGGGTGTGGTGTGGCTGCCGCCCGGGCCTGCCGAACTCGGGGGTGGTGGCGACCCGCTCTCTGCTTCTTCTCAGGATGACACAGAGCCCTATTTCATTGGCATCTTCTGCTTTGAGGCGGGGATCAAGATCATAGCTCTGGGCTTTGTCTTCCACAAGGGCTCCTACCTGCGGAACGGCTGGAACGTCATGGACTTCGTGGTGGTTCTCACAGGGTAGGTGGCCAGGGCCCGGGCCGTGCCCTTGCTTGGAGCTGGGGGTTGGGCAGCGGTGTCCACACCGGGCCGTGGTGGGTGCGTGCGAGGGAACGCCTGACTGCCACCCCGTGTGTGGCGATCTTGGCTGAAGGGCCGCTCGCGGTGTTCTGTCTCAGGTGAAGCTGCTCACTGCAGACCCACAGGCGTGGCCGCTGCCTCCGTGGCCGGGTTCCCGTGGGGGGGCTTCCCAGGGCAGGGGGAGGGCTCTGGGCTCCCACCTCGCCCACTCAGCCTGCGGTCTGGGGAAGGCACTCACGCACACTAAGCTGCTCCCTGCCTGAGGAGCTCCCCGGGAAGCGCGTTGTTAGTGCTCCGTGCTGTGCTTGGGATGAGCTTGTCAGCACTGTGTTGCCACAGTTTCTGGCTCCGGGAAGGTGCTTAATCAGTGTACCCTCCTCAGATGGACCCGGATTATTACCACTTTGTGATTCCCAAAGCAACCCACGCGGTCTAGAAGTTGACTTGGGGACGGGCTGGGCTGTGGGGTGCAGGCAGAGCACCTTGCTTGTCGCACCGAGCCCCTACCCTGTGGGGTCTCGGTCTCTCCACCTGCCTGGCGGGTCCTTTGGAGCCCCTGCCCTGCTTCTCTGGCCAGCAGGCCAAAGGCTGGAGCTGAGCTGTTGTTGCTTCTGCTCTGGGGGTGGGGCGGGTGAGTGCTTGGGGAATTTGCTCCACAGGACCTGTTTGCATAGCCTAGGCCCCCTGAGGCCCCACCCCAGGCCAGGGACTGCAGTCTCTTCTTCCCTGAGGCCTCATGGTCCCCGGAGAGGCTCAGGGGCCAGATCAGAGAGGAGGGGGCAGGCTCCACGGTGGCCCAGAGCGCTCCTTCCCAAGGAGGCGTGATCGTGGCCGGGGCCGCCATCCTTGTGCTGGGCAGAAGCCGCCCAATGACCCTAACCTGCCTTGGCGAGGGTGAGCACATGTGCGGAGGTGGTTTGGGCAGGAGGCACAGGAGGGGGGAGGTGAGCACGAAAGCCCCAGGTCTGGGGCTCGAGCCTCCACGGGTTTCCTGCATGTGAGAAGACACAGACTTGGCTAACTAGCTTCTGGGCTCCTGAGCCAGGCTGTCAGGGTGCCCGCCCTGTCCTGGGGACCTGCTTCCCTGTTTGCTCCACCTGCGATGGCTCAGCCCTGAGTGTGTGTGGCATGCGCCAGTGGGCGTCGCTGCCGAGGTGGCCTCTCATCTGGCGGGTGTCTCCTGGCAGGACCGCGGAGTTGTCTGGGGCTCCTCCCGCCTCGTGCTTTCCCTCGGGGCTGGAGCCCGTGGCACTACCTTTCACCAGCACCGGTGGGATGGGTGCTTCTGCAATCTGAATTAATAGGTTTTTTGCACAACTCTCTGATTTCCATTCCCTGGTTCACGAGGACTGAGAGAGGAGGGGAGTGGGGAGCCTTCCACTGGGAGATGTTGGTTTCTGCGGCATGGTGGACACAGGGGGCACTCCCTGCTCCAGGGTGGGTGTGCTGTCAGGGCACAATTTACCGAAAGCCCTCTGAGGCTTTGTGGAGACCAGTAGCCCCACTGCTGATGCTGGGGGGATGCTGGTGGTGAGTGCAGCCCCTCGGAGGGCAGGGCACGGCCGCCGGTCCGCTGGGCGCTGTGTAGGGTGTCCAGGAGTGTCGCTGCTGTTTACATCGCTCCCTTTCTCTAGATGTGAGTCCCTGAGGACAAGAATGGTGTCTTATTTTTCAGGGTGTCCCCAGAGCCTAGCATGGGGCGGGCCCCCAGGAGAGGTCAGAGAGTGTCTGCTGAATTAATGGGTTACTGAGGTGGGGGGGTGCTCTGTGCTCTGCCCTGATGGGAGCAGGCATGACCCTGCCTCCCAGGATGCGATCTTTGGTGCTGAGTGTTTGGGCTTCTGGGAACAAGGCAGGGAGGCAGAGGAGCCCCCACTGACCTCTTGGCAGGACCCCTGGTATTCCGATAAGCTCGTCCTGATTCCGGGTCCAGGGAGCTCGTCCCTCAGTGAGGGCTGGGAGAGACCTCCCTAGGGTAGGGCACCCTGGGCTGCTCTCCTTGCCCCCTGACACACAAGAGAGAAGAGGATGAGCCCACCTTCCTGGAAGCCCCAGGGAGAGGGTCCCAAGGGTCCTGAGACCTTAATGCTGGCCCCTGACCCTTCTTTGGAGACCCCTCCGTCTGCCCATGTCTTTTCTCTCTCTCTGATCTTCCCTTGCTTCTTCCTGAGTACTTCTCTCCTGCGTTCTGTTGTCCACACCACCCCCTCCTTCCCTCCTTCCTTGGTCCTGTCTCTGTATTTCTAATCCTCTTTGCTTTTCTGACCCTTTCTCTCTCCTTTGTCCTCTCTGTCTCTGTTTCTTTCCCTCTCATTCTTTCTTGCTGTCTTCCTTTCTTTGGCCTTGTTCTGTGTCTCTCATCTGGGATGCAGAGTCTCTGCTCTCTGTGTCTGCAGGAGGAGGGCCAGGAGTTGGCCCCACTGGTTTCCAGGCTCCCTCTCTCTGCACATCATCCCCAGACGTGTCTCTCGGTTGGGAGGGGACCCCTGGGTGGGAAGGGGCTCACGTGTGGGCCCAGAGTCATGCAGGAGACCTGCTCTGTTGCCCCTGCTTGCAGCTCACAGGGACCGTGAGCCTGGATGTGTGTGCATGTGGGTATGTGGTAGGAGGAGGGCCCAGGTCTGTTTCGGTGTGGGGAGTCCAGGGAGTTACCCTGACCCAACCCCTCCTGAGCTGAGGTCCCTGTAGGTAGCCATGGGTGGGGCATTACTTCTCATTACTTTGTTGTTTTTAATTAGGGTTTACTTAATTGGTGCTCAGAGGGCTGGAGACCTATGGCGGGGAGGGAGGGACTCTGGCTGGGGAGGCCATGTTGCTTGGTGAAGCCCAGCTTGTCCCTCGAGGCCAGCTGGGGTCCCTCTGCTTCTGAGGCTGGTGTGCCGGTCATGGGAGGAGGCCGGGGTGGGATGCGGACTCTACCCCTGCCTCAGGGGACCCTGTTACCCTCATATACTCACCTATAAACCAAGCCCAGTTCACTCTTGGCATTGGGGTCACAGCACCTAGTCCTGGCTCCATGGGAGTGAGCCGAGGGGCTGTCCTGCCTACAGTGCCTCCGTCCGCCCTCTCATCCATGCGTCTGTCACTGGAGCTGCCCTCTTTTGACACTCCCCCTGCTAATCACCATTTGTTAACCATTCATCACTCATTTATGCAAAATTGGCTGAGCCTCTGCCAGGTGCTGAGGACGCAGCAGTGAACTAGACCACTGAGCCTCTGCCCTGTGGGCAGCTCTCTGGGGGGCACAGTCTCCGTAACCCTACTCTGTGTAGTGTAAACAGTCTTCCTAGATCATTATCCTGCACTTAGTGATGTCTAGTTGTGCCCTCCACCGCCCCCGCCCCTGCATATATGCTTGATAAGGACAGGTCTTGACCTGTGTGCCTCACGGCTACATCACAGTGCCTGGGGGTGGGGGTGCCATGAAGATCGCTCCATAAATGGAAGCACCATGCTTCAGTTTCCCACATGGAAGAGGGAGTAAGGCGTGCGGAATGTGGGCGGGGAGACTGCTGTGTGTGGGGTGCTCGGAGAAGTCCTCCATGATGCGTTTGGAAGGGCGTGAGGGGTGAGCCACCTAGATACTCAGGGAGGCTGTGGCTGGAGGTGGCAGTGCAGGACACGGGTGCACCGATGGTCGTCCGAGCCCGAGACTACACAGGATCCCTGGGGAAGCTGCCCATATGAGACCAGGGACCTGAGTTTGTAGCTGGGACTGGCCAGTAAGGTGGGTGGAGAACCAAAGAGGAAGGTGGACGGTGTTTCGGGAAGGAAGCGCTCTTCTTGAACAGAAGCAAGAGGAGGGTGCGCAGTGGAGCATGGCATCCAGCAACATGCAAGTAGGGGGTTCTTGGCGACAGTTTGCTGGGACAGGCTCTTGCAGGGATGGAGGAGGGGTTCGTGGTGAGCACCTGTGAGCAGCTCTTCTTTTCAGGGAGTTTTGTAGCAAAGCAGGCAGGAAGCTGGGGTAGTGGCGGGAGGGGGAGGTAGGGCCAGGATGAGGGCTACAGCCTGTGTGCTAATCCAGGAGGCAAGGACTAGCAGAGGCTGTAGACAGGAAGGGCTGGAGAGACGTCCTGGGTGGATGAGGGGAAGTGGGATCCAGACCCTGGTCTGTTGATCTCTAAGCTGGAAATAGGGGAGGAGCTGAGTGTGCGCTTGGGCTGGCAGGTGAGGAAGCAGGGCTGGTGCCCAAGTCCTCAGACGGTTGTGTTACCAGTGAACTAGGAAGCAGCACATCAGCTGAGATGTGGTGTGGGAAGAAGCTTAGAGGTTGATGCCCAAGGACAGGGTATGAGATGGGGAGGGAGAGGGAGAGAATGAATGGGAGGGGGGGAGGAAGGATGGATTCCCTGTGCCCGCATCCAGTCTCCCACCTCTTCCTTGGCTTTCATCTCTAGTCACATTCTCTCCTTTACTCAGTGTCTGGCCGTCCGTGCCCTCGTTCACTGGGAAGGTCCTTGCCAAATGCTCTGGTTGCTGGGGGCACGGGGGTGGCACGGAGTCTGCCTTCTCTGGGGGAGACAGCGAGCAAACAGCGTGTGCCGGGTGGGGCAGTGAAGTGCAGTGACAAGCAGGAGGCCGGGGAAGCTTGAGGGTCAGGCTTGTCCTTTCATGGGGTCAGAAAGGTCCCCGAGAAGCACCTTGAGCAGAGGAGCAGGCAGGAGGGACGCAGAGGGTAGGGTGAAGATGCAGGAGGCCATGGGGGCTGTGGGAGGGCTCTGAGGGCAGGGGCTGGTGCTGGGGTGCAGAGCTGACAGTAGGGAACAGTTACCTGTGTGGATGTGGTGGTGGGGGGGGGCGCTTGGACTGGGGTGGAGCTGGAGGAAGCGCCGGTCTGTCTGGTAGATTGCCCACAGGAAACGTTCTGGCACCTCCCAGTGTGGGACCCACATCTCCAGCCCGGCTGTAACTGGCCCACCTGCATCTGACTTCCTGGTGCTGCCCCCATGTCACTGCCTCCACCCTCCCAGTCCCCTTGGAAGCCCCGCCCCCACCCCTCCTTTTGGCCCTGAGGGGTGGATTCCAGCTGGCAGTCAGGGCCGGGGCAGGGGTAGGGTCCCCTCGGACCCCAGGGACATCTTCTTGCTGGCAGAGAGCCCAGAGTCCCCAAGCCCTGAGTGTCCCTGCTCCCGTCTTGGCCTCAGCCGGGTGCTTTCCTTCCTGGTCCTGGGGGACAGCAGAGAAATGTGTCCCAGCTCACACAGTTGGCTCCTCTAGGGGACATTTCCAACCACAGCTTCTCATTTTACTTCAAATTAAACTGGGATTTCTTTCCAGGACATGTAATTAGAGCTCAGGGTCCTGCCTCCCTGGACTGGGCCTCCTGTGGCAAGAAGAGAGGCTGGTGCATAGGGAGGGAGTTTGATCCTGGGCTCCGCCCTTGGCCACTAGGAGGCCTGCTGCTTCCCGTCCAGTTGGGGTGTGGACAGGCCTGCCTCCTGGCGCTGAGGAGGCCTGGCTAACCGAAGCGGTGAACTCTGGGGAGCCAAGTCCAGAGGACCCCCACCCTGGGCCGGAGGGTCCAGCAAGTACGGGCCGACGTGAGCCGTGACAGTATGTCCAGCCGTCCACAGTTCCCTTACTGTGGATGACACGTGACTTCACACGTGAATATGGAGTGACCCTGTGTCTGAGTTTGAGATGACACCATGTCTGAGTGCCCAGCAACACGGAGTCTGGACATGGGCTGCCCCCGGTGTGTGTCCGAGCTCTGGGCATTGGAGCCATGTTCTGTTTGGCCCGCTCCATGTAGGGCCTTCCTCCATCCTATGCCTGTGATCCCACTGGGGGGGTTCTGGTGCCTGGTCAGGTCAGGGGTTACCGGGGGTGGTGGTGTCTCTGGTTTCTGGTCAGGTGGGGGGTTGCTGGGGGGCATCTCTATGCCTGGTCAGGTCAGGGGTTTGCTGGGGGGTGGTCTCTGGTATCTGGTCAGGTTGGGATTGCTGGGGTGTCTCTGGTTTCTGGTCAGGTCGGGGGATTACTGGGGGGAGTCTCTGTGCCTGGTCACCTCAGGGGATTGCTGGGGGTGCCTCTAGTGCCTAGTCAGGTGAGGGGGTTGCTGGGGGGGCAGTCTTTATCTGTGGTCTGGTCGGGGTTCGCTGGACTTTCTCTCCTCGTCCCCACCTGAGGCTGGAAACGGCCTCTTCAGTGTGTAGCTGGGACCAAGGGGAGGGGGTTGAGTTCTAACGAGTGGCCCCTGCAGCAGCAGAGGGAGGCTGTCAGGACCAGCATGAAGTTTCAGTCCCTCCAGGCAGCATCCATGGGCAGGTGTGGCCAGGGGTCTGCAGGCCCTCCTGATGCTGTGGCGTCATTGAGAAGTCCATTCCCAGAGTGGGCTGGGGATGCATGGGCCAGAGCTGCCCTGTGCCCAGCCCCCGGTTGCCTCCCTCCTGACAGTGGCATCCTTCTGGGTCTGCTGGTCCCTGGGGACAGGTCTGGGGCCCCCCCATGCTGGATTATGTAACCTGAGGGAGGTGGGTAGGGCGGAATCCCGGCCTCCCTCAGCAGCACACGCCCCCGGGCTGGGTATTTATAGAGGACCAGCTCACTCCCCTCTGCTTGCTGCCTCTTGGTGTCTCCTCTATCCTATCCCCCCTCCCCCTTCTTCCTCTGTTTTAGGGTTCTTTACACTCTCCGGGGTCTGGAAGCAGCCAGAGCCAGGCCCCTCCTGCGCACCGCCTGCAGAACCCCCACTTCCGCCTTGTGTCCAGGGGCGTGGCTGAGGAAGAGCCCTCTCCTCCAGCCCCAAGGGCCTGGTGATCCTGGGTAGGGCAGGGGATCCAGATCGCCCAGCCTCCTGGATCTGAGCTGTGCTGTGGGCAGCTGACCCCAGGATTCAGGCTTTGGTCCTGGGGTGTCCTGAAAGTTGGCTGCGGCTAAGCATTCCCATGTGTGGTGGGGGTTGGGGGGCTCTGGGCAGGAGCCTCAGGTCAGTGTGCAGATGCTTGGGGGGCTCTGTACAACTTGGGGACACCTTTTCCATGCCACCTGACACAGCAGCCCTGAGGGGATATTTTCTCAGTCTCTGCCCAGGAGCCCCGGGCTCCGATGTGGCCAACGACTTCCTGGGCAGCTTACATCTGAGCTGGGAGGAGAGTGGGGAGCTGGGCAGTGACTCCTTCATTCTGAATGAGCCTTGAAGCCTTGGAGGTCAGACTCAGGGGACCCTCCACCCAGGGCCCACCACGTTCTTCAGGGAGGGGTGGTTGGGAGGTGGATGGCACAGCCTGGAGATATCAATCCAGTTTTGGCTAGTGGGAGGGGGATGGAGTGCCAGAAGGCAGCTTCTGGGAAGGGAGGGGACACAGCCAGGTGGGGGCTGGGCTGGGGGCTAGGATGTGCCCATGCCCGGGTCTCGTGGGCTGTCTGGCACACTGAGCTCTCAGGGGGTGGCTGGGGGGACTGAGCTGTCAAAGGCTGCTCGCCACCTCCGATCTGGGGCTGGTGGGCTGAAGAGGCAGGGCCAGAGTTCTGAGATGGGCTCTGAATTAGTTGCCAACATTTAAGAAGAAGGGGCTTTGGGGCACCCGGGTGGCTCAGTCGGTTAAGCATCTGACTCCTGATTTCACCTCCGGTCTCTACCTCAGGGTCATGAGTTTAAGCCTCTTGGTGGCTCCACACTGGGCGTGGAGCCTGCTTTAAAAAGAAGAAGGAGGAGGAGGAGCTTTTCCATGAGAATCTGCATTTCCATCTGGCTTGGGAGTGTCCCTGGGCCCCGCGGATCTAACCCCCACTCTTGGGGCTGGCTCACCTGAGCTGGTCTGTGGCCTCCTCTCCAGGCTCAGGCCTCCGTGCTCTGCTCCCCCCGGCGGCTGTAGTCCTGCCCACAGGGTCTCAGGCCTGCCCTGCCTCCATGGAGGTGGCTGAGGGCAACTGCTCACGTGTCTTGTGGCTGGTGCCCCTGCAGAGGCCACGGGAGGCTAAGCTCATGGCCTGTGAGGGCAGGACCTTGCACACAGGGCGGGTGGTGGAGCAGCGGGCCTGGAATCCCCCTCCCTCCCCAGCCCCAGGCAACTGTCCTTGCCACCCCCCATCTCACCCTGGTGGAGCTGCAAATTCACACGGAGGTGAGAGTAATGGTTGCTAATGTCTTGTTGTTAGTAGGCCTGGAGCTCGGGTGGCAGAGCAGGTGTGGACGAGGGACACCAGGGACATTCAACAGCTGTGCCCACCCACCCTCCCTGGCTCCTGGGCCCTTCTCGGGCTGTATTAGTAGAGGGACCCCTGGGATGGGCAGGGATGGGCTCTTCATGACCCTGTGCCTTCCTCCCCCGCCTGGGCCGCCCCCCCACCCTGATCTGCTGTCAGACAGACCTAGAACCCCATGGTTCCCAGGAGGTCACGGGTAACAAGTCCCCGGGGGCGTCCTGCCACTCACCCCGCCAGCACCCTCTGGAGCCCCTCACTGCTGCCCCACTCTGCACCTCCTTTCCCCAGTTCTGTGTCTTGGTCTCCTCCCTGGGGAGGCCACTCTAGGAGCCCCCACCACACCATCCAATGGCACCCTCTCCCCAGAGGACAAGAGCCTGTGTGTCTGGTCTCCTGTCCTGGCTGAGGGGTGGGGACCCCCTTGTGGCTTCTCACCATCTCCCACCCTCTCCTCCACCCTCTGGCCTCTTTGTCCTTCTCTTGCCCCAAGAGGCTCCCCGTCTGGAGCTCCGTGACGAACCCATCTCTCCACACACAGATGTGTTCCCTCGAAGGGCCGTGTGCTAGTCAGCTCCGGTGGGCGAGCGAATGCCACAGAAAGGGTGGCTGAAGCCAGAGACATTTATTGGAGACTAGAGGTCCGAGATCGGGTGCCGACAGGGTTGGTTCTGGTGAGAGCTCTCTTCCTGGCTCGTGGACAGCTGACCTCGCTGTGTCCTCACGCAGTCTCTTTTCTGTGCACACAGACCGAGGTCTCTGGTGTCTCTTCCTGTTCTTACAGGACAACCCTACAGAATTTATGACCTCATTTAACCTTATTACCCCCAAATACAGTTGTATGAGGGTTAGGGCTTCAACATAGGAATTTGGTGGTGGGGAGGACACACTTCGGTCCATAACAGACTGCGCTCAGACCCCAGGCTCGTCTGGACAAGCCTCTGTCTGTTCCCATCACCACTGTGCCCCGCTCCTAAAGTGCTCACCCTGTACTGGGAGGTTGAAAACCGGCTGGGAGGCAGGAGCCCACCTTGACCCCCATCGGCACAGGCGGTGTGACTGCTCCCGGGCGCATCTGCTACGGCTGGTGTATGTGGCTGAACATGTCCCCTGCCTCCTCTTGCCCTTCCTCTGACAGTGGGCCCTTTCTCATCCCTTGTGGGCATCTGCTCTGCGCCGAACAAAGCTGCGGCCCCGCAGGGCCAGCGAGCACCGAGGATGCCCAAGGCAGCCCCAAGGCAGGCACTCCCCCACCTGGCCAGGGGCAGGCGTTGCTGACATGGCAGGAGGTAGAGGCGTCCCCTGGGTGTGCTGCAGGCTCCTGTCAGGTGGAGACCCCTGAGGAGCGTCCAGCATCACTCCCCAGCTCTGTCTGCAGGCCTGCCAGCACCTGCTGTGTCAGCTGCTGGTTCTGAGCACGCAGTGACAGGGGAGGGGAAGGCCTCTGGGATGGGCAGGAAGTCAGAGCTTCTGTGTTCCCATTACCTAGTCAGTCCTGGGGCTCCACGTTTCCACCGAGGTACAGTCTGAGACCCACAAGCCCTGCAGAGACCCGAGGCCCAGCCTGCCCCAGCTGTGCTCCAGCCCTCCCTCACCCTCCGGTCCCTTGAGGGTGAAGTCCTTCCTGGATGGTGCATTTCCTACCTGGGGACCCAGGCAGTGTGGGTGCAGGGTGGTCACAGAGACCTCCAGATCCGTCCCCAGAGCTGGTAGCAAGAGGGAGGTGGGCAGTGCCAGCCCCTGAAACCTGAGGACAGAAACACTGTTCCGTGAGGTCCGCTATGTGCTGGCTACTGTTCCGATAGGACGGAGCTGCAGCGGTTCTGAGCCGGGGCCGCTGGGAGCTCCTCCACTCAAAGAAGGACATGTTGCATTTTGAGCTACTTGTAGGTTCTCAGTATACAGAGACGGCGGTGAGACTGAGGCGTGAAATCACAGGGGACGCTGGTGCGCTCGTGGCCCCCCCACTGGCCTCCAGCCGCGCCCTCCCTCACCCTCGGCAGTCACTAATCCATCCTCACAATTTTGGCTTTTTAAGAACAGTATAAAAATGGGATCACACCTTCTGGGATTGGCTGTCGTCACCGAGGCTAACCGGGAAGACCTGGCGGCGTCCGTGGCTCCCCCCTTCCGTTGCTCTGCTCTCCCCCAGCTTGTCTCACCACTCAGCTGCCGAAGGACACGGGTTGTTTCCAGGGTTTGAATTTAGACGAACAGGTTGCTATGCACTTTCCTGTACAGGTTTTTGTGTGAATGTAAGTTTTCTCTGGGACGAATGCCCAAGAGCACGACTGTTACCCAGAGGCTGCATTATTTTCCATTTTTTACATTCCCACCAGCAATGTGTGAATGCCTCGCTTCTCCACACCCTCACCAGCATTTGCGGTGTCACTACTCTTGTCGCAGCCCTTCTGATGGGTGTGCGGTGAGACCTCGCTGTGTCCCCTGCTGCCCAGTGGGGTGGATGGCTTTTCCTGTGCTTATTTACCGTCTGTGTGTCCACTTTGGTGGACTGTCTCTTCATATAACTGCTCATGTGCTGACTGAATTGTTTGGTGCTGGTCCATTGTCACATCGGTCGCTTGCAAATATTTTCTCCCAATCTGTAGCTTGTTTTTTCATTCTCACAAAGGGGACTTTTGTAGAGCAAAAGGTTTAAATGTGAGTGAAGTCCAGTTTACCAGCGTTTCTGTGTGTGGATTGGGCTTGTGGTTTAAGTCTGAGAACTCTTTGGCAGCCCTCAGTCCTGAAGATTTTCTCCTATGTTTGTTTGTTTGTTTTTCCCCTACAAGTTTTATTGTTTGGTGTATCCCTTTTAAGTCCGTGGCCCGTCTCGAGTTGATTTTTATATCAGGTTTGAGGAAAAGGCTGAGACGCGTCTTCTCCTCCCTGCCTGTGGATGTCCAGCAGCTCCAACACCATTTGTGGAAAAGGCTGTATTTCCTCCATTAACTTTTTTTGTACTTCTGTCAAAAATAATCTGGGCATATTTGAGTGGGTGCGTTTTGGGGTTCTCTCTTCTGTCCCACTGACCTGTGTGTTCATCTCCCTACTGGGCCCGCACTGTCTTGATTACCATGGCCTCGTTCGTAAGTCTTCAAATCACACAGACTCATGCCCCCTACTTTCTTCTATTTTCCCCCCCAGATCATTTAAACTATTCTAGTTTCTTTTCTTTCCTACAAATTTTGGAATAATCTGTCAATACATACCCAGATCCTGACAGGAATTGTGTAAAACCTGCATGTTATTTGAGAGAACGGACATCTCCATCCCGTTGGGTCTTCCAGTCCGTGAGCTTGGTCTGTCCTAGGTCTGTGCAGACCCCATTCGACTTCTTTACTTGGCATGTTGCAGTTTTCAGGGTCCAGGGCCTGCACATGTTTCATAAGATTTACATCTAAGTTCGCTTATATGTTTGCTCGAGTATAAATGGTATCATATTGTATTTTTAATTTTGGTTTCCTCATGTCCATTGCTGGTATCTATAAAGACAGTAGATTTTTACATGTTTGTCTTTAATCCTGCAACCTTGTGGACTCACTAGTTCTAGGAAATTTTTTTTTTGAATTTTTTTGGAATTTTCTATGTAGACAAATATGTCATTTGCAAGCAGGGACAGTTTTATTTCTTTTGTCCCAATCTGTGTGCCTTCTGTCTGCTTTTCTTTTCTTTTCTTTTTATTATTATTATTTTTTAAAGATTTTATTTATTTATTTGACAGAGAGAGAGAGAGAGACAGCCAGCGCGAGAGAGAACACAAGCAGGGGAAGTGGGAGAGGAAGAAGCAGGCTCCCAGCAGAGCAGGGAGCCCAATGCGGGGCTCGATCCTGGGACCCTGGGATCACGCCCTGAGCCGAAGGCAGACGCTTAACGACTGAGCCACCCAGGCGCCCCTCTGTCTGCTTTTCTTGCCTTACTGCCCTGACAGCACAGTAGCACGCTACTGAGTAGGAGTGGTGAGCGCGGACGTCTGTGTCCTGTTCCCATCTTAGGAGGAAAACACTCAGACTTTCACATTCAGATGCTGTAAGGTTGCAGGTGCCTGTCATTAAGCTGAGGCAGTTCCCCTCCATTCCTATTTCTCTGAGAATTTTTATCATGAATCAGGGGCACATTTCATTAAATGCTCTTTCTGCGTTGGCCTGATCCCACGATCCCCTAGGGTTGTACTATGGTGGATTGCAGTGACTGAGTTCTGAGTACTGAACCAGCCTTTCCTCCCTGGAATAAACACGGTCTTGGTTTGTGCTTCTTGTTCACATCCTGCTGACTTCTGCGTGCTGCCAGTTTGTGAAGGGTTCTTGCATCTGTGTTTATGAGGGTTATCGGTCTGTAGTTGTTTTGTGCGTGGTACTGTCTCGTCTGGTGTTCATATCAGGACAATCCACGCTTCTTAACATGAGTCTGGAGCTGCTCTCCTCGCTGTTCTATTTTCTGGAAACCGTTGTGTCAAAATGCTGTGAATTCTTTAAATATTTGGTAGAATTCTGCAGTGGATCCAATGGGGCCTGGGGATTTCTTTTTGGGGAGTTTTTAAATTATGATTTCAATTTCCTTAATAGTTATGGGGGTATTTAAATCACCTATTTCGCATGGGACGAGTTGTAGTAGTTTGTGCTTTTTCGGGCCGTGGTCATTTGGTCTACACTGTCAGATTTCTGTGTGTGGAGCTGGACAGCTCGCCTCGCCCCTCTGACACTCGTGTCTTCTCTTTCTGTTTCTCCTTCGCCAGTCTCGCTAGAACTTGTCCATTTTATGATCTTTTCAGAGAACCAGCTCTTTAGGATTCCTTGTGTTATCTTTCTTTCTCTTTTTTCAATTTCATTTATTTCTGTCATTATTTTGTTTGCTTTGGGCTTATTTTACTCCTTTTCCTCTGTTCTTGTGCTGAGAACCTAGACTGGTGATTTGAGACTCTTCCTTCCAAAGGTGTGCGTCGCGTCGTGTTGCGAGTCTGCCTGTCACCACTGCGTTAGCGGCTCCCGCGCATCTTGATGTGCTGTGCTCTCACCGCGGCTCAGTTCCGTGCGCTTTTACGTTTCCCTTTAGACTTCTTTGACCTGCAGGTTTAACAACGTGTTGTGCGGGTTCCAGACATTCAGACGTTTTCCGGTATCGTCCTGTGCCTGATTTCTGCTTTGGTTGCACTGTGGTCAGAGAACATATTTTGTGATCTTGTCTGTTGCACATGTGTCCGTGTTTGTCAGGGCCCAGGCCGTGGTCTGTCTCCGTGCACGCTCCCTGGGCTCTCGGGAAGCACGGGTGCCCTGCCGGGGAAGGTGCCCGTGTGTGGAAGGTGCTGCCGAGTTCCTGTGCGTCCTTGCTGGGTTTCTGTCCCCTGGGTCCCTGCGTGGTCGCGAGGGCGCTGCGGGCTCTGACTGGGGCTCCAGCTAGCGCTCCGGTGGGGTTGCTGCTCTTTCCAGTCTGCAGTTTGTGCTTTGTGGATTTTGCAGCTCTGTTGTTGGGCGCACACAGTTGGGACTGCTGTGTCTTCTTGGTGGATTTTATTCTCCTCTGTCCATCTGTGTCTCTGGTGGTTTTATTTGTTCTGAAGTCTTCTTTATCTGATTTACTACGGCCATTCCAGCTTTTCTTTGATTGATAGCTGCACAATACATCTTTTTCTATCTTTTTACTTTCAACTTGTCTGTCTCATTTCACATGAAGTGACTTTCCTATAGACAGCACATAGTTGGGTCATGTTTATTTATTCATTATGCCAACTCTTTCATTTGGTTTAGAACAATTCCATGAAGTATGATTATTGATGTGTTAGGACTCAAGTTCATTGTTGTATTTTTTGTTTCTGTTTGACTCTCTGTTTTATGTCTCTGATTTTTTTTCTTGCCTTCTCTTGGGTTACTTAAACAGATTTTTTTAACTCCATTATAACTTATCTATGTATTTTGAGTGTATCTTTTGGATAGGTTTTTTAGTGGTTGCTCTAAGTATTACATTATATACATAACTTATCCAGTCTGTTGATGTCATTTTACTAGTTCAAGTCAAGCATAGAAATTTTCTGTAGCTTTGGGTCCCATTACCCTTCCCTACTTGTAATATGATTATCTTAAATATTTCCTCCACTTGTGTTTAAAGATTTTTATTTATTTTATATATGTATATGTATATATAGAGAGAGAGAGAGCAAGAGAGAGCGTACGAGTGCGTGAGCCGGGGGTGGGGCAGGGGCAGAGGGAGAGGGAGAATCTCAAGCAGAATCCGTGCCCAGCAGGGAGCCCGACACGGGGCTCCATCCCATGACCCTGAGATCATGACCTGAGCCGAAACCAGGGGTTGGATGCTCACCTGACTGAGCCACCCAGGTGCCCTGTCCTCTGCTGGTGTTTAGAACTGCATCAGGATATGCTGTGAGTTTTGCTTCAACCATCAAACATAGCTTAGAAAATCCAAAGAGAGAAAGACATTGTGTGGTTTTTACCCCTATTCTAATTTTTTCCATTGTCTCTCCTTCATGATGGGCAGTGATTCCTTGTTTCCATCATGTCCTTTCTGACTAGAGGATTTTTTGAAGTCATTCTTTTAGGCTAGGTGTGCGAGTAACACGTTCTGTTGATGGTTCTTCATCTGGCAATGTCCTGACTTCTTCTTTCCGGGAAGATACTTATGTTGGGTATTGGTGTCTGGGCTGACACTTCCGTCTCTTCAGCACTGGGACGTACTGTGTGGCTTCCTTCCGCCACGGTTCATGAGGAGAAATCCTGTGCTTTGAACCGTTTTCCCCGACAGGTAAGGCATTGTGTGCCTCTGGCTACTTTCGGGAGTAAATCTATATACATATATACATAGATATTTATTTGTTTATATTAAATGTATATATAAGGTACATATACATACTTTTATTACGAAAGTTTTCAGAGAATAGTTGGATAGGACAATGAACAATGTATACACACACTACCTAGATTCAGTAAAAGTTAATTTTGCAAATTTTATTTTTCCTGTATTATATGTTTCACTAAGCCATTTAAAAGATGTAGGTAAAAAAATAAATAAAAATACAATAAAAAGAAATAAAAGGTGTAGGTGTTATGAAACTTCATGTCTAATATTCCAAGAGTAAGGACACTGGCCGACATGACTACAGTAACATCATCATACCTCCTAAAACAATCCCATTACCTACCACCGAATTCATTCCATTTTTAAATTTCCAGTTGTCATAATTTCTTTTTAGTTTTCAGAAGTTTGTGATATATCTTGTTGCTGATATTTTTGAGTTTATCTTGTTTGGAATTCATGCAATTTCTTGAATCTCTACGCTTAAGCCTCTTGCCAAATTTGAAAGCTTTCAGTCATTATATTATCGACTGCCTTTCTAGCCTTACCTCCTTTCCTATTTCTTCCAGGAATGTGATATATTAATATTATCCCATGGATCTTTGAGGCCCCCTCCTCTCCCTCCTCCTCCTCTTCCTCTTCCTTCTCTTCCTTCTCTCCCTCCTCCCCCTTCTTCTTTCCTGTTTCCTCTCTTCTGGTGTTGAGCCCATCCTCTTAGCTTTTCATTTTGGTTATTGTATTTTTCAGTTATAATTTTTTTAAAGATTCATTTATTTATTAATTTAGAGAGAGCGTGCACATGGGAGGGGAGGGGCAGAGGGAGAGGGAGAGGCCGAGACTCTCAAGCAGGTTCACTGCTGCGCATGGAGACTGACACGGGACTCCGTTGCATAACTGTGGGATCATGACCTGAGCTGAAACCCAGAGTTGGATGGGTAACTGACGGTGCACCCCAGGTGCCCCCAGTTCTAAAATTTTTGTGTGATTCTTTTTATCTCTTTGATTTTGTTGATATTTCTTTTTTGGTTTGTTTCGAGCATGTGTGCCGTTGTCTGCAGGAGCACCTTGGTCATAACTGGTTCAGTATCTTTATCAGACCCTTCCAGCGTCTCTCTGATCTCAGTGTTGGCGTCTGTTGAGCGTCTGTTGATTCTCTTTTTTCCTTAAGTTTGAGATCTTCCTGGGTTTTTGTTGAACGAGTTTTGATTGAAACCTGGACACTTCCGTACTATTTTCTGAGACTGGATCTTATTTAAACCTGTTTTAGCTGGGTCTCTGATCCCGACCCTTCAGGGTCACTGATGCTGGTGACTTGCAGGCATCTCCTCCTGGGGTACCCATGGCTGCTGTGACTGTCCGAGGTCATGATGACCTCACTGATCAGGGCTTTGCTGCGCTTCACCAAAGTAGTAGGCCTCGTGTGAGCTGGATAGCTCAAAGACTTGATGTCCACCTGAGGGGCCACCTTCTGCAGTGCAGGTCGGGGTGGCAAGGGTCAGGGAGGTCAGAATGAGGGGCTGTATAGCACATCCCTGCCAGGGTCCCTCACTGTGCCTCGAAGGAGGTTGGGGCCTGTAGCCCTTGCTGTCTGCTCTGCAGGGTCCCCACTTGTCCTGTAGCCCTATTTAGGAGAAGCGACTGGGGAGAACACCCACATGTGTCTGGACTCTTCTGTGCTTTGGGCAGAGACTGTGACACTTCTTGCATGTAGGGCTGACCTCAGCATGTGTCAGTGTGTGTCACTATGAGGCATGAGGTCCTGGCTGGTGTCCCAGCCCCACCTCTTCCTGGTTGTGAGCCTGGACACTTGGCTGTGCTCTCTGAACCGCAGTTTCTTCCTCTACAAGGTGGGGTAATGGTGCTGACCTCTGCAAGCCCCTGGTGCACAGTACACAGCCCATAGTGTTTTTGTTTGAGTGACACGTGAGTGCCACCTGCTGCCGGGAGTGTTCTCCAGAGTGGGGGCTCACATGCTAGGCCCGGCCCTTCTTCAACCCTGCCTGAGGCTGCCTGGGTTTGGGGTGGGCTCAGGGCCTCTAGTGCAGGGGAGGTGGGCCTGGGAGGCCCTGGATCTGGGCTTTCTGCTCAGCCCTGGGGTGGGAGTGGGATGGGAGGCTGAGAGGATGCTGAGGCATCTTTGGCCAAGACCCACAGGCTGTCTCCATGGCAACTGCCAGCAGCCTCCTGGGCAAGAACCAGCACCTGGAAAGTCAGTGACAAAGCAGTTCCTGGAGATGGTGCTGCCTCTGCCGTGTGTCTGCTGCTCAGCTGTTGTGTCTCCCAGGGCTGGGGTCAGGGCTGTGGCACCTACTCAGTGGGTCCTGGCCTGGAGACCCCTAACCTGCTTTGTGTGAGCTGAGGCAGGGGCATGCAGGTATGGATGCTTCTCCTGGGTGGAGTGCTTCTGGTCTCCCATGGAGCCACCTTGTTCCCCCCCCCCCCCCCGGCCCCCTTGACCCTTCTAAGGACGCTGGTGCCGGCACTTCCGCCACTGGGGGTGCTCACGCTGTCAGGCACATCTTCCAAGTGTGCAGCCATGGCAGCCGCGCCATGGCCCATGGGACCCTCAGCTGCTATTTCCATGCCGCTGATGAGAGACCGGATGCTCAGACATGCAGAGGGTTCCCTAAGTCCAGCAGCCAGGAAGATGCGGGCTCAGACTTGAATCCTGGCTCTGGTGGTCCAGGGCTCAGGGTCCTCCAGTCAAGCCCTGCTGAGCCCAGGGTGCTTGTGGCAGGGTGGAGGGCATCCCTGGCTGCCTGGCCTCAGCAGGGCCTGACCTTCCTAGAGGGGCTGAGTGGTGCCTCTGAAATGCTCCCTGCCTCAGGCCCTGGCTGGGATGGGGGCTTTGCTCAGCTCGGCCAGCCTGGAGCCAGAACCACCATTGCTGGGTCACAGCATCTCTGAGGGCAGGAGCAGACACCTGCACTCCAGACCCTTCTTGCTGATGTGTTGTCCAAACTGAGGTTTTTAAAAGTCAAAGGGATGTGTGCAGTCTTTGTGCTGGGTCCGCAGCACAGACTGAGACCGTCCGGGCACCTGGAGATGGCTGGCCACCCTGCCTTTGCTCCCTTTGCTGGGCTTGATGGAATGGGAGTTTCAGGTAGAGCTGCTGGCTTGGCCTGGGGATGGGGAGAAGACACACTCTGCCATCGTAAAACAGCATGACAGCTGTCCCCCTCCCAAGGGACAATTGTGAGGATTCTGTGAGCGTTGCATGCTTCCAGCAGGGCAGAATCCCCCAGACTGCCATCACCAACCTTGTTGTTTGTTTTAAGATTATTTATTTATTTGACAGAGGGAGAGAGAGCACAAGTAGGGGAGCAGCAGGCAGGGGCAGAGGGAGAAGCAAGCTCTTTGCTGAGCGGGGATCCCAATGTGGGGCTCAGTCCCAGGACCCAGGGACCATCACCTGAGCGGAAGGCAGACGCAGACCGAGCCCCCCAGGTGCCCCCATCACCAGCCTTGTTGTTGTGGTTCTGATGCCTGTCCCCAAACAGTTCCAGAACACGGGCTGACAAGCTTGGGGACTGCTGGACCACGCTAGGTCTGTGGTCTCCCCCAGGCTCAGCATGGACCTTCTGAGGGGCTGGCACAGGTGGCTGGGGCAGGGCTCCGTCCCACAGAGGGGCAGCAAGGAGCAAGGGGGGGGGGAATTATGGGCCGGNCAGGCGAACCCTCCAAGATGCAGGTTACGGTTTAGATTGGGATTGGGTTTGGGGGCAATTGGTAGTTTCTCTGTCCTGCCACTTCCTCTCAGACACATAGCAATTGTGGCTTTCTGGCCACCTCTGGGAGTTCTTGACATTTTCAGAAATGGGTGGCCTTGTGGGGTGTGGCGGGGTTGGGTAAGGCCTCGGACACGGGCTCCGGCTGGGGTGTGAGCCCAGAGGCTACGGCACAGAAGCTGTTGAAAGGCAGGGCGACCTCAGTGGCAACCCCAGCGTCTGGGGGGGGGGGTGTAGTGAGTTCCTGCTTAGGGTTAGGGGGCCCAGGCCAAGGCTGCAGCTGTGGGGGTCCCTCCCCTCCTGTACCATGATGCAGCTGGGGGTGCCCCCTCCACCTTGGGTGCCGGTGCGAGAGTGGGTCTCTACAGGGGACTAGCTGGCGCGTCTGTGCCAGGTGCCTATGTGGACACATCTACGCCACGTTTACCCCCTTCTGCTCCATGTGCAGAAGGTGACCTGGGCCTGGGAGTTTGGTGACAGTCACAAGCGGGATTCCGTGTGCTCTGGGGCCCAAATCACTGTGTATTACATATATTTGTAATCATAATTTACATAAGAGCTTGTATTTTACCTTTTTCTTCTTGTTTAGCAGCATATTGAGGTAAAATTGACATACCATAATATTCATGTTTTACAGCATATAATTCAGCGGCTTTTAGCGTGGCCGTACAGTTATACAACCAGTACCATAACTTAATTTTAGCACATTTCCATCAGCTCCCCAAAGAGACCTATCCATCTGCACTCCCTCTCCCCTCCCACCCCTCCAGCTCCTGGCCATCCCTGGTCCCCTTGCCGTCCATGGGTTTGTCTGTTCTGGGCATTCACACAAACGCAGTCAGACGCTCTGCGGCCCTTTGTGTCTGGCTTCTCTCACGTCATCCGTGTCAGTCTGTCTGTTTCACTGTGTCGCAAACATGTTACTCTGTGTTGTTACCATTTGCACCGCCACCCGGTGTGGGGTTCCTCCTCGTACCGGTGTGTGGCATTTCTCTGTTGCCGAGCACTGAGGCGCGCCATCTGGGTTATTAACCAAAATACTGCGACGCCTATCTTTGTAACTGTGGCTTCTTAATTTCGCATTATTTCGATGGGACAGGCTCCCAGAGTGGACTGGTGAAAAGTGTTTAAACACGTTGTGCATCTCATTTTGCCAAGTTGTTTCTCCACCAAATGGGAAGCGTTAGTTTACGATTCCCGCCAGTTCTATTTAAGTCATCAGTTTCGCAGCAACTCTGCCACCACGGGATGTCACGTTTCTAAAGCTCCTGTTAATTTATTGGGTGTAAAGCCCTATCTCACTGCCGCTTTACCTTTCGGTTCCCATTACTTGTGACTTTCGGTGTGTTCGCACATTACGAAATTGTGTTTAGTTTTAGGAGTTTTCTCTGTGGACCCTTTGCCATTTCGTTTCGGAAATTTCAGAGCTTCTTCACGGGCACCGTGGGTGAGCACTTCCTGCCAGGCATCGAGCTAGGTGTGGCGCTGGAAGGAGGCACTAGCTGGTCCTGGAGGGGAGGGGAGCCGACACCCCACCCCCGCCTCCCTCCCTGGCTCATGTCACCCCCTTGCTTTCCAGGATTTTTCTAGAGCCTTAGACTTTGGGAGGAGTGGGCACCAAGAAATACTTGCTGAACACAAGGGTGTGTGCTATAACTGCTTTTCTGTTATTTCTGTTAATAGAACACCTGTAACTAAAGTACCTCAAAGTTATTGTTATTTTGTATTTTCTAATTTCAGTGAAGGGTAAACATTTTTCTGTTCTATATAAATAAAAAATATTGACTTTCTCACTTTGAAGTGCTAATATGGGAAAGAATAAAAGCAACGACCCACAAGCTGTCCTGAGATGACCACTGTTAATATTTTGCACTGTTTCTTGCCAAGCTTTTTCTGTGTGTAGGTCTTAAAAACACACAACTGGTATCACACTGCAGGGGTGTTGAGGGCGTCCTGCTTCCACCACAAGCCGCCCCCAGGGGTGTGCTCGGAAGGTACGGTTCTTCTGCCGTGGGGATGGGCCTCAGCTACCCTCTGCTGTCGAGCACGTGGTTGATTTCCAATTTTGCTTTTATAGATAAGACGCCAAAACGCATGCATCTTTACCACACCTGATTATTTCCTTGGGACAAATGCCTGGAAATTGGATGATGGTTTATTTCCTCTGTAAATCATATCTAAAAATTCTTCAGTTTCCTGTCATCTCATTATGCTTCCATTATCACATACCTAGTGTGTTTTTGTGTGGAACAGACTCTGCTGCTGTGTTTTGACTTGAACCCCATTGGTGCTGGCTCTCCCCGCTGGTGTGGGGTCCGGTTGCTGAGCTCAGAGTAAGGCGCTAGTATCTCATTCAACGAGCCCTTTACTCTTGGCTCTTCTTTCCTGAACCTTTCTTCAATTTTTTGCCTATTTAGTTTTCCAGATGAATTTTGAGATCAATTTGTTGTAGTTCAAAGAATTCCTTTTGGGCTATTGTTTCAATTGTTGAGAATCTCTAAATTGATTTCTGGAGAGTCAAATTCTAAAAATTCATACTTTGTCTATTTGGGATTATAGTACATCTTACCATTTATTCAGTGCTCCCCCCTTCTTGTGAATAAGATGTTGTGGTTTTCCTTGTGGGGGTCTCTCGTATTTCTAAAGGAGTTTCTAAGTGGCTTGTATTTATTGATGCTGGTGCGGTGTCGCCGTATCTCTGAGCAGTGATGGCTTTACCCCTTTGACTTGGACATCCTGTTCTTGTCGTGCTGCTGGACTCAGGGGTGGACGCAGGCTGCGTTTGGGGGGAGCTGTGCCTTTGTCTTTGCCGATGGTGGGCTCACAGCCAGCTCTGGTTGTTTTTCAGCCCAGATTTCTCAGTGGGACCGCTGTTCCACGCCTGTTTTTCTGTCATTGCTCTTGGTCTCACCGTGCTCTACTTTTCCTTTGTGGCCCTATGCTGTCTTCTGTCCTCTGCAAAAGTTGAAGTTAGGGGTCCTCGCAAACCTGCAGGGCAGTGTTCAAGTTGCTGCTATCCGCCAGCAGGCTTCCGAACTTGAGTGGCCTCAGAGTCGCCCACAGGGCTCACGCCCCTGGTGCTGGGACCACCTCAGAGGCCGGGCTCCTCATTGCGTCCCAGGTGAGGCTGCTGCTGCTGGTCCTGGGACAGCACTGTGAGAAAGTCTGCTCCTGACCAGGCTCCTGGGACTTTTATCATTGTCTTTGGAAAGAATCATTTTATCTATTCATTTCCTTATTTTTTATTCGTGTTCTCTTATGTTCACTAGAACTCTTTAATAAGATTAAGTGAGAATTATGGTGGTAATTCTTATTTTGTTCTCTGCTTTTAAAGGAAATCCTTCCTGATAAACAGGGGTTTGTTGGTACTCTTGACACTGGATTTTGAGAATGGAAGATTATTCGGAAACTTTTAGTTTCTAAGAATCAACATTCAATTTATTAAAGTTACAAATACAAAAATGTAGCTCTTTTTAAAAAAATTGAGATGAATTTGTGACCACATGGATGGACCTAGAGGACATTACGTGAAGTGAAGTGAGAAGGAGAAAGGCAAATACCACATGGTCTAACCTTTATGTGGAACCCAAAGCCAGAACAAAACACAGCAAACACCAAACTCATAAAACGAGAGATCGGATTTGTGGTTACCAGAAGTGGGAGCTGGGGGGGGGGGGGGGGGGGTGATGCAACGAGCAACACGGTGCCCGTAGCTGCCGCGGGTCCCACAGGAACGCTGTGAAGGGGGTCCTAGGAGCTCGCCACATCTCATTTAAATTGATCTCTGTGAGATGATGGGTGTTAGCTGGACCTGTCATGGTGATCCTTTCACGACAGACGCAGACCAGCACATCCTGCCGTACACCCCACGCTCACGGTGACGCGCCGGTGATTTCACAGTAAAATGGAAAAGTATTTTTTAGATTCAGCTTATGAAACATTATATTTATACATTTAGCAATTTTTAACAGTGACTTTCAAGGTGACTAAATAATGTTTTATTCCATTTCACAAACTTAGTGTCAAACGTTTAAAATTTCTTTTACAAATTTACTGTAACTGGATCTCCTAAGTGCTTAAGTGTTGTGTACCCAATAAATTAAAGTGTAAAGATGATGAATCATAAGTTCGTTAAAATGTTCCAGTCCTTTTTACAAATTTCTTAAGTTTTCAACTTGAACTCACAAGTCTAAATCAACTTTTCCCGTTACATTTGTAAAATTAGAATCACAGGGCAAATGTGATGCTAGATGCAACCGCATTCGGGGTGCTGGTGTGTTCCGGCAAATTCGCTTAATCATGACCTAAACTATAATGCAGAAAGTTTGACTTCTATGAACACT
Organism: Ursus maritimus; assembly: GCF_017311325.1. NCBI lineage: Eukaryota > Metazoa > Chordata > Mammalia > Carnivora > Ursidae > Ursus > Ursus maritimus. The sequence goes on from NW_024424119.1 coordinate 60,382,224, forward strand.
TCCATGTTTCATTGTGCGTCTTCCCAGGGTTATCATACGGTCACCCCCCGAGGAAACCATCATCGTAGAACGATGAAGTTGGGGCTTCCTTCCCTTTCGTTTTGTGATACCGCGTGGGCTGAGGGCGCGGCCACGCCGGCTTCTCCCCACTCGGTGCTGGCGGCCTCAGAGCATGTGTGGCTGCTGTTTGGCTGTAATTCTGTTTTTATGGGTAGATTCTGTGTTTTTATGGTTCTTAAGATTGCAGATACATTCTTGCCTGGGTCCAAACACCTTTGAGACCTTCATTAAAAAACAAAGTTGGTTTCCTGTCCCACGACCATGACGACTCTGACACGTCAAAAGAGGTTTCCTTGTCTTCGGGGTCTTTGCTGGCTGGCAGTACTTCTGAGGTCCTTTTACTGATGTTTCAGGGTCTGCTGGTGGGGATCGTGGTGCCTGGCGGACAGACGGCCCTGAGCGAAGGGAGAAATTCCTGTTCGTCCTGTGTGTTTTGTCTCTTGCCAGCGTTGGAGTTTCCCGCGTGCCCTTCAGCCGCTGACCCTGCTGCGTCTGTCCGAGGCTGGACCCTGCCCGCTGCGCCCCGAGCTGACACACGGGCTTCCTGCCTCGCGTTGGCCTGTGGCTCGGCAGTTAGGGCTGGAGGGCTCGCTTAGAGAAGGGAAACGCTGCAGCGATAGTTCAGTTCTCCCGCGTTCACTCCCTCAGTGGAACTTTCTCTCCTCTCTCCCCCGCTGGCTGTCGCAGCCGTCCTGCTTTGTGGCTGGGATGCCAGCACGCGTGTGTGAGTTCTCCAGCTCCTGCCACGCGGGTCTGTATCCACAGCTCACGGACAGAGTCGCTTGTGTGTACGGATTTACACAGACCTATCATTACTTCGCAACTTGCATTTTTACCCCTTAACATTATCTTAAACATCTTCCACGTTCGTATGTGCAGGTTTATCTGATTTTACGTGCCCATCCGTGTTTTACGCGTACACACAGCACAGTTAATTTTCCTCTGCCCCGCGGTGAGCACCGGTTTTCTTACAGACGGTGCTGCTGTGAACACGCCTGCACGTGTTTCTGCACGCGTTGGTGTGACACGTCTCATATGCAGTTAGAAGTGGTTTTCTGAGTCACAGAGATGCTCATTTTAAAGTTTTCTAGAAGTGGCCAAATGCTGTCCAGAACGGTTCTGCAGTCCTCTCTTCTGCCCGCAGGGCTGCTGCTGACCTCGCTCGCTGGGACGTGGCCACACGGAGGGTGAAACGACGTCTCCTATGCAGTGCGGTCGCATTTCCCTGCTCACCAGTGCTTTTGAGCATCTTCTTTTCTCTTTTGCAATTTGCTGATTTTTCTGACAGGTTATTCGTATTTTTAATACGAATTTATAGGAACTCTTTCTATATTCTGGAGACATTCTATGTCAGTTATGTGCCTTTTCTCCATAGTATCTTCCATGTTGTAGTTTAAATTTTACTGTAGTCAAATTGATCAACCTATTACTTTATGGTTTGGGATTTTTATGTCTTCTTTAGAAACCCTTCCCTACCTTACAATCATAGAATTTTTTCCTTGTTTGTTTCAAAGTTTTAGAGTTTGCTTTCTGCACTTAGACCTCTTTTTATTTTCTAATTTTTAAAATTGTGGCAAAGCACAAAGAACATGAACTTTGCCATCTGAGTCACTGTTAAGTGCACGGTCAGTGGTGTTACACGGACTCACTGTGTTGTGCGGCCAACACTGCCCTTTGTCTCCAGGACTCTGTTCACCTTGAAAATCCGAAACTCTGTCCCCGTTAAACCCTAACTCCCCGGCCCTCCTCTCAGACCTGGCAGCCCCTGTTCTGCTCTCCGTCTCTATGATTTTAACGGCTCTGAGCACCTCATGTGAGTGGAATCGAGCAGTGTTTGTTTTTTGTGACTGGCCTATTATGCTCAGCACCGTGTCCTCAAGGCTCATCCGTGTTGCACCCTGGGTTAGGACTTCCCTCCTTGTTTGTCTGATTAATACCCCGCTGTATGTAGATACGAGAATTTGCTTCTCCCTTCATCCGTTAATGGACACTCGGGTTCCTTCCACCTTTTACCTGTTGTGAGTAATGCTATGAGCCGGCTGAACAAATATCTCTTAGACCCTGCTTTCAGTTCTTTTGTGTGTGCTCTGAAGGTGGAATTGCTGGGCCACATGGTCATTCCATGTTCCACTTTTGGGAGAACTGCCACACGGTGTTCCACGCGGCTGCACCATTTTACATTCCCACCAACAGTGCACAGGGTCCCAGTTTCTCCACATCCTTGCCAACACTTCAACACTTCTTTTTCTTTCTTTCTTTCTTTCTTTCTTTCTTTCTTTCTTTCTTTCTTTCTTTTCTTTTCTTTTCTTTTCTTTTCTTTTCTTTTTTTTTCTTTTCTATAGTGGCCGTCCCAGTGGGTGTGAGGTGGAATTTCAGTGTAGTTCTGATTTGGCTTCCACACTGGTTACTGATGTTGAGCGTCTTTTCATGTACGTATTGGCCATTTGTGTGTCTTTTTTTCTTTTTTTAGAGAAACATCCATTCAAGTCCTTTGCCTATTTTTTTTTTAAAGATTTTATTTATTTATTTGACAGAGATAGAGACAGCCAGCGAGAGAGGGAACACAAGCAGGGGGAGTGGGAGAGGAAGAAGCAGGCTCGTAGCGGAGGAGCCCGATGTGGGGTTCGATCCCATAACGCTGGGATCACGCCCTGAGCCGAAGGCAGACGCTTAACCGCTGTGCCACTCAGGCGCCCCCCTTTGCCTATTTTTATTTATTTATTTATTTATTTATTTATTTATTTATTTATAAGATTTTATTTACTTATTTGACAGAGGGAGACAGCCAGTGAGAGAGGGAACACAAGCAGGGGAGTGGGAGAGGAAGAAGCAGGCTCCCAGCGGAGGAGCCTGATGTGGGGCTCGATCCCAGAACGCTGGGAACAAGCCCTGAGCCGGAGGCAGACGCTTAATGACTGCGCCACCCAGGCACCTCCTTTGCCTATTTTTAAATTGGGTTTTTGTTGTTGTTGAGTTGTAGGAGTTCTTTATGTATTCTGGATATTAATCCCTTATTAGATAAACGATTTGTGTATATTTTCCCCCATTCTGTAGGTTGTCTTTTCACTCTCCTGACAGGGCCCTTTGATGCACAAAAGTTTTAAATTTTGATGAAGTCCAATGTGTTTTTCTTTTATTGCCCATGCTTTTGGTGTCATATCCAAGAAGTCATTGCCAAATCCAATTCCATGAAGATTTTCTCCTATTTTTTTCCCTAAGAGTTTCATAGTTGAAGGTCTCACATTTAGATGAGCAAAGATCCATTTTGAGTTACTTTTTCTATATACGATAAGGGTCCCATTTATTTTTTCATGTGGATATTCAGTTTTCCCAGTCCAGTTTGGTAAAAAGACTGTCTTCCCATTGAACGTCGTAGGCATTCGTATTGAAAATCAATTGATTGTGTATGTGAGGACTGGTTTCTGGGTTATTCTTGTGCTCTGTGGGTCTATATGTCTGTCCTTAAGCCAGTACCACATTATTACTGTAGCTTTGTAGAAAGTTTGAGATCAGAAAATGTGAGTCTCTCAGTTTTGTTCTCCTTCAAGATTGTTTTGGTTATTCGGGGTTCCTTGAGATTCCATGTGAATTTTAGGATGAATTTTTCTATTTCTGCAAAAAATGTCATTGGAGTTTTGATAGGGATTGCATTGAATCTGTAGTTTGCTTTGGGTAGTGTGGACATTTAACATTATTAAGGTTCCAGTTCATGGACATGGGATGTCTTTAAGTTTGTTTAGTGTTCTTTAATTTCCTTCAGCAACGTTTTGTAGTCTTCAGTGTACATATAGTTTACCTCCTTGGTTAATTTTATTCCTAAGTATTTCATTCTCTCTTGATGCTATTGTAAATGGATTAAAAAAATTTCCTTTTTTGCTTGTTCATTGCAAGTGTATAAAACACAGCTTGTTTTCTTGTTTTGACTTTACATCCTGAAACTTTGCTGAATTCATTAGTTCTGGTAGTTTTTGGTGCATTTTTTAAAAACAAATTTAGGGTTTTCTACATATGAGATCTGTTGGGATTTGTATTGCAATTGCATTCAAGTTGTAGATTAATTTGGGGGAAAGGGACATCTAATGATGTTGAATTGTCTCATCTATTAATATGGTTCATTCTTATCCCGTTGTTTCTCAAGAATGTTTTATAACTTTTGTTATTAAGGTATTATACTTACTTTATTGAGTTATTCCTAGATACTTTTGATTTGTTGCTATTATGAACAATATTTTTATGACAGCTTTATTCAGGTATAATTCACACACCATGGAAGTCACCCTTCTAGAATGTACCGTTCAGTGGTTTTCAGTAAGTCAGAGCTGTGCAGCCATTACCACTTCTAGTTGCAGACCCATTAGAATGATAGTTTTTAAAAATTGTATTTTCTAATCGTAAATGAAAACAATGTAATTCTGGGTATTTATTTGGTATTCCACAACCTTGCTGAACTTTCTAATTACCTCTTATAGTTTTTCAGTGTATGCTTTTGGGTTTTCTGTATAGAAATCACATTATCTGTGAATATGACAGTTTGTATTCTCCTTTTTAATCTTTATATATTTTATTTCTTTTTTTTATTGCCTTGGCTATGACCTCCATATGATCTAAATAGTATACTTGTATTTTTTCCTGAATTTAAAGAGGGTTGCTCCTAACACATATTGTCCGTTTAAGGGGTTTTTCTTTCTATCCCTAGTTCTTGTCTAATGATATTGAAATTTCACTTAATAATTTTTCTGAAATTTTTTGACATGATGACATGATTTCTATTTTGATTTTTTATGTGATGGATTACATTAATAGTTATTCTACTATTGAACTATTCTTATGTTCCTATGACAACTGGCCATTATATACTCTTAAAATATGTACCTTTGAGTTTTATTCTAATTTGTAATTTAAGATTTGTGTTCATAAGTGAGATGTGTATAAAATTTTCTTGTCCTTTTCCAATTTTGATATCAAGATTATACTGGGATCATAAAATGAGTTGGGGAGCTTTTCCTGTATTTTTATTCTCTGAAGCAGTTTGTGTGACATAGAAATGATCTGTTCTTTGAATGTTCATAGAACTCGTTCGTACGGTTGTCGGGATCTGATGTTTTGCCAGAGGATGCCTGAATCCAAAATCAGTTTTGTAAGTGGTTTTGGTAGGCAGAATTCTGAGAGAGCCCCCAGGGTGTCCATCCCTGCCTGTGGTCATCTCCCCTTGAGTGTGGGAAGGACGTGGGTGTGATAACAGATCACTGCCATCGTTAGTTTATTAAACGGGTGACTGAGTTAACCGAAAAGGACCAATCTAATTAGGCGATCCTTTTAAAGGGACTGAGCCCTTCGTAAAAGCAGAGAGTTCAGAGGTGTGAGAGGGACTGTTGAGGGCCAAGTGACAAGGACCTGCGTGTGGCTGCCAGGAGCTAAGAGAAGCCCCCAGCTGACAGCAGGACAATGGGAACGCCATTCCTACTGCAAACAACGTGAAGGGCTGGGAAGCACCACGTGCCTTAGGTTAGCCTCTGGGTGAGGGTGTGACTGGCTGACGCCTTGGTCTCAGCCTTGTGAGACCCGAAGCAGAGAACCTAGCTGCGGTGCGCCCTGACTTTGACCTCCAGAGCTGTGAGCCCCTCGGTGCCGTTTCAGGTTACTAAATGTGTAGCAAGTCTTTACACAGCGATAGAAAACGAATACAGTCATTCATGGTTTATTCAGGTTTTCTACTTCTTCAATTACTTTTGATAATTTGCATTTTGGGGGGATATATCCATTTCATCAAAATTTTAACATTGGCATAAAATTGTTAATAATATTCTTTTGTGATTCTAAAAATCTCTCTTGCCTGCAGTTTGGTTCCCTGTATGTAACTACGTGAATGTACACGTGTATACATGTGTGTGCATACATGCGCATGCATGAAAGTGTCATGCGTTTCGACATGTGTGTGTCTGTGTACAGATGTGTACACACTCTCTTTTTCTTGATGATTCCTGCCAGAAGCTTGTTCATTCTAGTCAACTTTCAGATTCAGCTTTCTAGATCTCTGTTTTCTGATTGAACCATGTCTACACTTACCTTTATTATTTCCATTTTTCTCTTTTCTGTAAATTTACTCTGCTGTTCTTTTTTTAAGATTCTTCAGACATATCTGTGCTTGGTTTATTTATTTTCAGTCTTTCAAAAAAAATCATCTAAGTTTATAAATTTACCCTTAAACATCACTTTAACTGAAGTTAAAAATTGAGCTACCCTATGATCCAGCCATTGCACTACTGGGAGTTTACCCCAAAGATATAGACGTAGTGAAGAGAAGGGCCATATGCACCCCAATGTTCATAGCAGCAATGTCCACAATAGCTGAATCGTGGAAGGAGCCGAGATGCCCTTCAACAGATGACTGGATTAAGAAGTTGTGGTCCATATATACAATGGAATATTACTCAGCTATCAGAAAGAACGAGTTCTCAACATTTGCTACAACATGGACAGCACTGGAGGAGATAATGCTAAGTGAAATAAGTCAAGCAGAGAAAGACAACTATCATATGATTTCTCTCATCTATGGAACATAAGAACTAGGATGATCAGTAGGGGAAGAAAGGGATAAAGAAAGGGGGGGTAATCAGAAGGGGGAATGAAACATGAGAGACTATGGACTATAAGAAACAAACTGAGGGCCTCAGAGGGGAGGGGGGTGGGGGAATGGGATAGACCGGTGATGGGTAGTAAGGAGGGCACGTATTGCATGGTGCACTGGGTGTTATACACAACTAATGAATCATCGAGCCTTACATCGGAAACCGGGGATGTACTGTATGGTGACTAACATAATATAATAAAAAATCATTAAAAACAAAAAACAAAAAACAAAAAACATCACTTTAACTGAACTCCACAATTGTAATATGTAGTATTTTCGTTGTTGATGGGTCCCAAATATTTGGTAATTTCTCTTTTTACTTCTTTAGTTAATGAGTTATTTAGTTGTACATTTTGAGGGTTTCTGTACCTATAAATTTTCTTTTACAGTGTGTTTTTATAGTTGTATTCTCATTTAAATACGTTTATTGAATAGCAGAAGTGCGATAATGTATGTTACTAATTCTTTGAAATTTGCTGAGGCTTTTTTTATGATGTAGGATATGGACAGTTTTCTCTCTTTTTTAAAAAGATTTATTTATTTATTCAAGGCAGGGAGGGATAAAGGGAGAGGGAGAGAGAAACTCAAGCAGACGCCTCACTGAGCGTGGAGCCCGTCACGGGGCTCCTTCTCACGACCCTGAGATCAGACCTGAGCAGAAACCAAGAGTCAGATGCCCAAATGACTGTGCCACCCAGGAACCCTGGACATGGGCAATTTTCGAAGATATTCCCATGTACTCAAAAAAGGCTGTGTTCTCTATTTGTTAGGGGTAGAGTTCGATAGACAGATGAGACAGGAAAGAGAGAGAAGATTGGAACTATATAATACATCAAGACTGCTCGTTTTTAAGAAGGTTTATTTACTTATTTGAGAGAGAGAGAGCACTCACACGTGAGGAGCAGAGGGGGTAAGAGAATCTCAAGCAGGCTTCATGCCCAGTGTGGAGCCCAACTCGGGGCTTGATCTTACAACCCTGAGATCACGACCTGAGCCAAAACCAAGAGCCAGACGCTTAACTGACTGAGCCACCCAGCCTCAAAGCTGCTAATTTTGTTTTCATCTCATGTGGCCTTACTGAATTTTGGTATTCAGGCCTTCAGATTCTGATAGGAGGGTTGCTGGAATCTTCGACTGTGTTGGAATCTGGGGTGATGAATTCTTTTATATCAGAAAATATGTTTACTTTGCCCTCACTCTTCATTGACAGTTTAGCTGAATATAAGGTTCCAAGGCGACTGTTACTTTCCGCTGCTCTTTGAAGGTGTGACTTGGCTGTCTTCTGGCACATATTTTTGCCAAAGTGAAGTTTTCTTTTCTTTTCTTTATTTATTTTTTTAAAGATTTTATTTATTCATTCGACAGAGATAGAGACAGCCAGCGAGAGAGGGAACACAAGCAAGGGGAGTGGGAGAGGAGGAAGCAGGCTCCCAGCGGAGGAGCCTGATGTGGGGCTGGATCCCAGAACGCCGGGATCACGCCCTGAGCCGAAGGCAGACGCTTAACGACTGCACCACCCAGGCGCCCCTTCTTTTCTTTTAATTACCCTTTTTCTCTAGGTATTTTGTCTTTTCTTTTCCTTTCTGGGAACTTCTCAGTCTGTTCTTACGCCTGGTGTTCTGCAGTTCTTCCCTGTTTCTGGTTGGATGTATTTTCTTTCTTTGATTCGTACTTGTCATGCACTTTGAATTTGAGAAGTCATTTTTAATCCTGTAAATTTCTCACCTGCTACCTCCTCAAATGTTGTTTCTCCACCATCTCCCCGTCCTCTTCCACAGCTCACACCGGATGTGTGCTGGGCATATGCTCCAACCTCCATCTTGCTCACTTTCTCTCTCATGTCCCTTCTTTGGCTTTTTGATGTCTGTGGGTGAGATCTTCAGAACTAGGCTCTGTACTATTTTCCAAATTGTTAATGCTCTCAAACCGTGTCTTCAGCCCAGAGTTCATTTATCATCATTATTATTATTGATATTCTTTCAATAACTATTTGTTTATTGACAAAACTAGCTAGTCTTTAAAATACCTACCTGTTTCTGGCTGTGTTTGTTTCATAATGTGTTGATTTCATCAGAACAAAATTAATCTTCCCGTCGTCAGTTTTGATAGTTGAACGTCTCTCATAGCATTGGGCTTCTTCACGCACTCTGGACTTTTGGTTTGAATAGATATTTTCTTGTTGCCTTTCTTTTCTTTTCCACTGAGAGTTTCACCTTATTTTGGCCATAGCTCCATCTCTTTGTTTTTTTTTTAAAGATTTTATTTATTTATTCGACAGAGATAGAGACAGCCAGCGAGAGAGGGAACACAAGCAGGGGGAGTGGGAGAGGAAGAAGCAGGCTCATAGCGGAGGAGCCCGATGCGGGGCTCGATCCCATAACGCCGGGATCACGCCCTGAGCCGAAGGCAGACGCTTAACCGCTATGCCACCCAGGCGCCCCTCCATCTCAAATTCTATTCTCACTGCCGTGTATCCCTAGCGGGGGGGGGGGGCAAAGCCTTCTTAACCAAGAGTCCAGGATGCGTTCTAAAAGCAGAGCCACCAGGATTGTTGGTGCATTGAATGTAGAGTGAGGGGAGAGAGGACTCTGGGGTGACACCCTGGTTTTGGCTGAAATAACAATGGAAGAGTAGTGCTCACTGAGTGGGTATTGGGGAAGAAGCAGGGCCACCCCAGGGCATCCACTTCTTGAGTCTGGTGGACGAGGCAAAGGTGGCAGTTGAGACCTGGAGGGGCTCCTGGGGAGTTCAAGGGAAATGAGGGAGTTGACCAAAGGGCAGAGAAGAGACCATTTAGAGCGGGAGACTTGAGCACCGAAGTTGGCAAGACACAGGCTCGAACAGCATTTCGGTGGAACGGTGCAGGTGAGAACCTAACGGGGACAGGAAGGTTAGGCGGTGGGGAGACCCAGGACTGACACTCTGATTGAGCTTTGGTGTGAAGGGAGCAAAGAAATGTGCCGTGCTGAGAGGTGGATATCAGATCTTTTGTTTTTTGAAATGGGAGACATTGGACTCTGTTTTTCTGCTAATGGAACGGATTATGATGGCTTTCCTGAATCCCCTGAACCCTCTCTTCCACGTTCCCTGCCCCACCCCACTGTTCTCCTGGGAGAAGGTGAAGAAGGGCGTGTGTGGTGCCTGCTCAGGAACCTCCGCCCCCATTTTACCCGTCTCCACTCCTCATCACCTCTTGTGAGGCGGCTTGCTGTACAGCTGGGGTTGCTCTGGGGACCTGGTTCTGGCCTGGATTTAGTTGGAGGACAAATTCAAGGCCAGGCCAGGTGCCAGAGAGCAAGTGTCCTCTCAAGGTGATTCCTTCTAGCTGTAGGGATGGTCACGCTGGAAACAGCCATTGCTGACATTACTGTGGGGACGTCTGAAATCTATCCCTGCCTCTTCCTGCCTGGCAAGTCTCACACCCTGTGCCAGCCCTGTGTTTGGACAGTAGGGGACACAGGCAAAATGGTGTCACTGTTCTTGGGAGAAAGGACATGGGTGGTGGGGCGTGTGTTCTCTCACTTCAGTTCCCTTCTCTTTTCCTGCCAGGATCCTGGCCACAGCCGGCACTGACTTTGACCTGCGGACCCTGCGGGCTGTGCGCGTCCTTAGGCCCCTGAAGCTGGTATCTGGGATTCCGAGTGAGTCTGGCAAGAGCGATTGGGCCCAAGCCTACCTGGATTGCTAACCTCCTCCCCCAACCCCCCCACGGCCATGGCCACAGTTAAGCCCTGACTATTGGCCCCTTTGGCTTTGCTGCCTCGGGTCTCTGTGCTCCTGACCCCCCAGGAACTAGGTGTGAAGAAGCCTTGAAATTGTCTGTGAGAGCCCAGAGAATGGCCCTGTTTTTTCGCCCTGACTTGGCTTCCCCCATTGGAAGCTTTACTCCTCCTCACATTCTCTGCTATATTTCCAGCTCTTTGCTTCTTTCCACACACATAAGAGATTGAGCAAGGTGGTGGGTAGGGTGCCTGAGAAGATGGCCAGAGGCTGCAAAGGACCACCTGTCTTGGCTCAGGCTGGACAGGGCCATGGACAGCTGAGGCCAGGTGAAGACGTGCTCCTGGATTCAGATGCTCAAGGAGCTGAGCCTGGGCAGGAACAGGACCCCGGCCCCTGTTCATCCACTGCAGTGGAAGTTTGGTTTTGGGTTTCTCTCAGAGCCCCGGGTGGGCAGGGACCTAGGGCTGCGTCCCCCTGAGGCCGCCGCAGGGAAGCCCCTGTTCTGCCCCAAGACCCTGCCAGGCGAAGGCTCAGGTCTGTATCTAAGAGCTGGGGCCAGGTGGGAAGGGGGTCATGGTGTTGAGCTTCCTCTGTGAGGAGTCCCTTTGGCCTGGACACACCCATGCCTTGTGGTTAGTGGTCAGACACTCCCAGGAGCAGGTCTCCTGCTTCACTGCCCCTAAGGAATTGGGTCTGTCGGGAACTCCTGTGCTTCCCCCCCAGGATCTCCTGCTCTCTACCTCCAGAATCTTCTGCTTCTTCTTCCCAACACCCCCTCACCTTTCCCCTTAGGGTTCTCTGCTCTCGCTCCCCCAGAGCCCTCCATAGGTCCACATCTCTCCCCCAGACTCCATACTCTGACACCCCACGCTCTGCTTCTCCCCTGCTTCTGGACATTACTCAGTCTACTTCCCTCCAAGACTTAGGTTTGGTCCCCTGCCCTGAGGGCTCTCCTGTAAGCACGTGCTGTTCCCCCAAGACTCATGCTTCCCCATACTCCCTGCTCTGTCCCTACTTTGGGGGCTCCGGGACCCCCAGTGCTGCCCAGCCCAGGCCCTGGCTAGCCTGCCCACAGCCCCACCCGAGCCCCTGCCCTGCCCACTCTGCTCTGACCTGCCTGCCGTGGCTGCTCTGGCCCAGGTTTGCAGGTGGTGCTCAAGTCCATCATGAAGGCCATGGTTCCACTCCTGCAGATCGGGTTGCTTCTCTTCTTCGCCATCCTCATGTTCGCCATCATTGGCCTCGAGTTCTACATGGGCAAATTCCACAAGGCCTGTTTCCCCAACAGCACAGGTGAGGCCTGGCAGCACCCCTCAGACTCATTCGTCCTGGGGATAGGCCCTGCTCTAGGAACCAGGTGAATGGGGTGGGGCTTATGTTCCAGTGGGGGACACACACAGCACAACCTGGAAAACACAAATACGTGAACAAGCACATAAAGCAATGATGGCAGGTTGGAGTAACTTCCAGGAAAAAACAAAAGGAGAATTTTCAATAGAATAATTTGGGAGCCTGCTTCACAGAAACCAGCCGGGGGAGGCCTCTCTCCTGAGGGGACCATGGAGCAGTGATCAGAGTGCAGTGAGAGGGGTTGCTGGGCCGCCCCCTGGGCCCGAGAGCTCCCGTTACAGGGAGCAGTGCGTGCGGAGGCCAGAGTGAAGAGCAGCGAGAACAGAGGGAAATCCTGCGGGCTTCGTGGCCGTCGCGGCAGCTCCGAGCCTTGTTCTGAGGGAAGTCAGGAAGGCGGTGGAGGGCTCTGAGTGAGGAGTGACGTCATCTGATCGTTCTGGCTGCTCCAGGAAGGCCAAGGCACAGACAGGCTGGAGTAGGGGGCTCCTGTCTTGACCCAGGAGAGATGGCGGCTGTGGCCAGAATGGGTTGGGTTCGGGTGCGTTTTGCAGTGAAGCAGATAAGCCATATGATCATCTCAGTCGATGCAGAGAAAGCTCTTACTACAATTTAAATCATTTTTGAAAGCCTCCTGTCAGGGCTGGCGGAAACCTATCGACCCTGAGGGGCCAGCGCAGTGAGGCCCCCTGCCACCCTCTGGGCACGTGTTGGTTGGGCTCTGAGCTGACCTTCCTGATGACCCGGGCCTGCAGGGCTGACTCCAGTGTGGTCCTGGCGCCAGAGTGACAGGCAGAGCTGCACGTCAGGGTCTTGGCGGTAGCTTGGCTGTGAACGAAGGAGAGATCAGGGTGGTGGTGGTAGGAAGACTTGGGTGTTGGGACTTTGTCTTGTTTGATTTTTAGGTGAATAAGTCTCATGTTTAAACAGTGAGGGGCAGGCTCTAGTCGAGAGGGAGAGGTTGACCAGTAGTTCCTGGGAGGGTTAGTCTGGGCTCAGGGGAAGGCAGATTGTAGGCACAGGGAGAGAGCCGGTGCGCAGAGGGATGGTGGGAAGTCGAGGGAGGGTTTCCACTGGTGCTTGATTCCTGCCCCCTCCCTGGGATGAGGTCTCCGCAGCCCAGGAATCCCAGCAGGGGTTGGAGAACTTGGGTGTCTCTGGGCTCAGGGTCTGTGTGTCGTTCTTCTCTTCGCAGATCCAGATCCAGTGGGTGACTTCCCCTGTGGCAAAGAGGCCCCCGCCCGGCTGTGTGAGGGCGACACTGAATGTCGGGAGTACTGGCCAGGGCCCAACTTTGGCATCACCAACTTTGACAACATCCTGTTTGCCATCTTGACGGTGTTCCAGTGTATCACCATGGAGGGCTGGACTGACATCCTGTACAACGTGAGTCGCGTCTTGGCGCTGGGACTGTGGGTGGGCCCTGGAGCTCCTGGGGTCTCATTTGGGGTGATGTTTCTGAACCTAAGAGCCTCTGCCCAGCCCCAAGCTCCCTTGTTCACCATAGGATGAAATACAGGCCCCTTCCTTCAGATGGCTCCACCCAGGGCCCACTCTCACCGCTGTCCACTCAAGCTCTTGACCTTGGTCCTGGAGTCTCCAGGACAGCTTCTCGTATGAAAGTGACACTGAGGGCCAGGCGAACACTTCAGGGATGCAACTGCTGTTGATGGTCACTATGGCCGCAGCATGACCCCTCAGGCTCGCCGCAGGTTATGCCCCGCGTGAAGTGTCTCATCCCTGTTAACTCATAGAATTATCTCAAGAACCCCATCATACAAGGAAGAAACTGAGGCGTGGAGAGGTTGTTTAATTTGTTCAAGGCCCTAAGACTAGTGGCAGCTTGCTGGGAACTACTAGCTGTGCCATCCTGCTGGGGTTTTCTGGATGGAGTGAGGGCGAGTAAAGCCTGCTGGCCTCTCCTTGTCTGTATGCTGCCTGCGGAAGACAGCAGGGCTGGGTTTAGGGCTGCACGGCGCCGACGAGTAGGGAGACCTCTCTGATGATGCTGGGATTCTGGGGTCAGAGCGTGTGTCTTGCACATTTCTGACTTTTCTGCTGTGTCTCTCTGGTACTGTTTCCTTTTGATCTTCTTACCCGTTAGAATGCCTGCCCATCACAGTGGTGTATACAGGGCAGTCTGGGTTGGTACTCGTGACAGAAGCTGGTCTAAGGCTCTTGCCTGGTGACCCATCTCACTCCCACCTCCCCTCCATGTGAAGCTCTTCTTGGAGGACTCTCCCATGAATGAGCAGAATGCTGTCTCTTTTTTTATGTGATGAAAGCCCTAGCTACCTTCCACCCCCTAGAGCCCTGTGAGCCGCCAGAGCACGAGCACAATTAAATCAGGCCCTTGGGGGCTTTGGGAGGTAGAGAAAGAAGGTACACGTGAGCTAGGAATCTGGGAAGGTTTGGCTGGAAAGCTATGGCTGGTAGATTGCTGTGTTCTGGATAGCTGGCATGTGCTCTGCCTGGTTACTATGGGTGGAGGACCCTGCAGTACGAGATACTTATGTTGAACCTGCCACTTGCACGCTGAGGTGGGGTTCGGGCTATAAGTGCCTGGAGTCCTGTGTTCCCAGCCTCAAGGATCCTGGGGAGGAAATGATGGTGGTATAGTTTGGTGGCATGATGGATGGGAGGAAAGGGACAGACTAGGACCCTTTGCTCTGTGCCTTCTCCCTGGGTTCATAGAGACCCAGAGAGATCTCAGGGCTGAGCGTCCAGCAAATGCTTGGTAAATGCTCATTGAGCAGGCACAGGGAAGATGAGAAGTTAAGGAGAAGCTGGCCCAAAGTCCGTTGAACCAGATCCCTCCTTGGAGTGGGAGTCGTGTCTCATGACAGGCTCCGTTTAATTGAGGAAAAGAGGAACGGGCACAAAGGCGATTATGAGGAGCTTGGCTGTTCTCTTCCTGCAGCCAATCAAAGAATAATTTCCCAAAGACAGACCCTAAAAATAGCTCTGAGCTGGCCACATCCCTGCCAGCCAACCCCACTTGAACAAGGACTGATAGAACAGGTTTCTACAACTTTCAATGCCCACTGGGACTTGGCCATCGGCCCAGATGACTCAGACTGGTGGGTCTGTGCCCTGGGTGGGGGGCTGGGCAGGAACTTGACCCTGGGGCAGGAGGCACTGGTCAGGAGAGCCACAGAGGAGTCATCAGACACTTATTTCCCTGGGACCCATTCTCTGGGCACTCCCCGAGATGCTCCTTGTACAGTGGCAAGCAGGAGGCCTTCAGTAAAGGCCTGATAATGGCAAGTGCTTTGAAGACAACAAAGGAGGGTGAGCAGCAGGGAGTGATGAGTTAGAGGACCTTGTGAAAGCAAGGCCTGGCAAGGTCTGGAAGCCAGACATGCAGGTGCCGTGGGATTCTGCTTTGGGGGTTTGGCAGGGCACTAGGATGCAGTGACTGTGGTGAGCTCTGAGGCTGGTGCCCAGAGCTGGTGGCCAAGATCTAGTGGCCAAGATCTGGGTTCACTCTCCCTACTAACAGGGTGGGTTTTTGCAAATCAGATAAGTTTTTAAAGGGGGTTCTTTGGAGAGGGAGCGTACCCCTCTCCTCCAACCCAGTGAGTGAGGGCGGCTTCTATGGTCCTTTCAGACATGCTCCTAGAATGTGGAGGCCCAAGACTGCACCTGTATGTTGAGGGCAGGAGCCATTGGCCCACGGCAGTGGGGCAGACGGAGAGAGATGGAGAGCATGCTTGATATTGGGAACAGAGAAGGAGGGTGTGTGAGTGCTTCTGATGGACCAGCTAGCCCAGGGGGAGTTGGCAGCCTGGAGCCCTTTTAAATTCTGACCAGAGGAGTGATGAGGTCTCAGCAGAGAACATCTGTTCAGAAAGGACTGTTGAAAAACTGGCAGTGGTGGGTGGGAGAGTTCTCTGACTGAAGGAGAAATGCCTTGCCTGCATTTTGAAAAGAAAGTGAAGTCAAACGAGGTCCTAAAAGAACTCACAGAAGTGCCTTGTGAGAGACAAGTTGGCAGGAAACTTCTGTCAGGCCTGGAGAGATGAGATGATCTCAGGACAGCGCCATGCACGGCAAAACTTGCCTGCCCCCCCTCCTCTCCCGCGTCTGCTTGGATAGCGTTGGGGTCAGTAACCCAACGGCAAGCTGAGGAAGAAGGAACAGTGTTAGGCGTGGAGGGGCAAAGAGGGGCCAGGCCTCTGTCTCCCAGTGAAAGCAGCCAGCTGGGACTGGACACTTAATTACTGAATCGAGACTGTGTTTTCTACTTGAAGTAATTGTAGAACTTTCTATTACCCCGGAGTGATCAGCTGAGTCATAGGACTTACCCAGATTTTTATCCAGGAACGTGAGTATGTTCGAAGGGGCAGTAGGAGGCACATAAGATTGTTGATGAGAAGGTGCGTATGATTTTGCATGTGTCCCTTGTACTGGTTGCATAAAGATCTGAAGCGGGGTGTTCGGATAAATGGGTGCAAAGGCTTCATGTTGCAGTGAGCGCAGGGAGGGCCCGCTCAGCAGGTGGGTGCACAATGTGAGGGAAGGAAGAACCAAAGACGATGTGACTTCGACCCCTGGGAAAGGTGCTGCCTTTTCTTCAGAAGGGAGACTTGGGAGCAAGATACTTGCTCAGTTCTGTTTCAGTGGAGAGTAGTGGAGCCCAAGGACTCTGCTTTGGCCGCATAATGTTTCAGAGAACTATTTTCATTCAAGGGAGACGCTGAGTATACAGCTGGTTGTGTGACAGGGAGCTCAGAGGAGACCGCAGGGCTGAGGGGGTCCATCTGAGGTCATGGATAGTGTTCAGCGTTATGGGAAAGGATGTCGCTGTCTCAGCAAGGAGTGTAGAAGGAGAAGCAAAGAAGGCCAAAGACTGAGCCGTCTCCGAACTTGGCTGTCGGGGGAATTCCAACATTCAGAAGCCAAGTAGGAAAGAAGGAGCCGGCAAAAGGGACCAGGGTGGAGTCGTTGAGGCAGGGTAGGGTCAGCACCCTGAGCTGTCTCAGAAGCAGAGCTGGGAAAAAAGATTCCAGGAAGTGATCAAGCAAGTCAGATGTTGCGAGAGGTCGAGAGAGATGCTGCTGCGCCCGACAGGAGCAGTGTCAGAGGTGGGGGTAGAGCCTGGGAACGTGCTGGAGAAGGCAGCATGAAGGGGGAGGGCAGATAGAGTCAGCTCTCGCATGGAGTTTCCCAGGACGTGTAGTGGGAGGTACCTGCAGGGAGAGACGGGGATGGGCTGTTTTTGTAAAACTAAGCTTGGTTTGAGATGACTGAAGGGTTACATGCAGTTGTCGGAGATCTACCGAGAGGTCCCATGTGTCCTCTAATGATGCGAGAGGGCGTGTATCCCAACCAGAACGCTGACACTGACACAGTGGAGATACAGAAGGTTCCATCCCGTCAGGACCGCTGTAGCCCTTCTGTAGCCACACCCACTTCTCTCTTACCCTCCCCCCCTCCATCCCTGTGAACCACAGTCTGTTTGCCATAGCTGTCATTTCAAGGGGGTTATGGAAATGAAACCATACTGTGTGTTACTTCTGGGATGGGTCACTTTCACTCACATGATTCTTGGGGCTTCATCCAGATTACTGTGTGTCAGTAGCTGGTTCTTTTTTATCCCTGAGCAGCCTTCTGTGGTGTGCTAGACTTTACAGTTTGCTCAACTCACCTGTTACAGGACATCTGGATTGTTTCCAGTTTGGGGCTACTGTGAACATAGCTGTTCGACACATTTGTATGCAGGTGTTTGTGCAAACCCAAGTTTTAATTTCTCTGGGATAAATGCCTGAGTGTGCAATTTCTGGGTTGTGTAGTAGTTGCATGTTTAGTTTTTTAAGAAATTAAAAATTTCCCAGAGGACTGTATTTTTTTACACTCCCACCAGCAGTGTGAATAATGTAGCATCGTTACAGTATTTGGTGTGGGCGTTGTTTTCAACCTTACCATTCTGGTAAGTGTGTTCTGATGCGTCCTTATGGTTTTAATCTGCGCTCCCTAATGGCTGGTGGGGTTAAGCATCATTTCATACTTATTTGCTATTTGTGTATCTTCTTCAGTGAAATCTCTCTTCGTATTTTTTGTCCACAGTCTGTTTGGATTGTTATTTTACTGTGGAGTTTTTATGAATTCTAGAAACGAGTTCTTTGTGACATGTGTGGTTTGCAGATATTGTTTCTTAGTCATTAACTTCATACTCTTCACCTGGTCTTCCACAGAATAAGCATTTTTTTTCCACAGAACAAGCATTTTTTATTTTGATAAAGACCAGTTTATCAATTTTTCCTTTTGTGAATTGGGCTTTTGGGGTCAAGTCTAAGAACTCTTTGCCTAGTCCTAAAATCTGAAGATTTCCTCCTACTTTTTCTTTAAAAAAGTTTTATTGTTTTACATTTTACATGTAAGTCCATGATCCATTTTCAGTTAATTTTTGTATAAAGTGTAAGGTTTAGGTTGAGATTCTCTCTCTCTTCCCACCTCTCCCTCCCTTCTTCCCATCCCTTTGTCCTCCCTTCCTTCCTTACCTTTGAGCTTATGAATGTCCAGTTCCTCTAGCACCCCTTGTTGGAAAGGCTCTATTTTCTCCTTTGAATTGCTTTCGCACCTCTGCCACGAAAGCGGGGTGTATTTTGTGTGGGTCTATTTCTTTCTTTTTCTTTCCTTTTTAAACCAAGCTCTACACCCAATGTGGGGCTTGAACTCAAAATCCTGAGATCAAGAGTTGCATGCTCCACTGACTTAGCCAGGCAGATGCCCTGTGTGTGTCGGTTTCTGTTCCAATGATCTATGTGTCCCTCTCTACCAATACCACACAATCGTCATTACGGTAGCTGTGCTGTATAATAAATCTTTTAAACCAGGTAGACTGATCTTTCCCATTTTATTCTATTTGAGAGAATTGACATCTTTACTATGCTGGGTCTTCCAATCCATGAACATGGTATATATCTCCATTTATGTAGATTACCTTTGATTTCTTTAATCGGCATTTTGCAGTTTTCAGCATACAAGTCCTACGTATGTTTGTGTGCCTTCCAGCTCCTTCTCCTGCCTCAGTGCACTGGCTGAAACTTCCAGCATTATGTTGCATAAGAATGGGGAGAAGAGACATATTTCTATTCTCCTAATCTTAGGGGAAAAACATTCAGTTTTTCACTGTTAAATATAATGTTAACTGCAAGGTTTTTAAAAAAATTTTTTTGTAGATGCCCTTTGTCATATTGAGGCAGTTGCCCTATTCCTACTTTTCTGAGAGGTTTTATCATGCATGGGTGTTGAATTTTGTAAAATAATTTTTCTGCATATGATAACGTGACTTTTTTCTTAAGCCTGTTAATATGGTGGATTACGTTGATTGGCTTTTGGATTTTGAAACAGCTTGACATCCCTGGAATAAACCCCACATAGTCATGGTATAAAATTATTTTTATATATTTCTTAATTCAATTTGTTAATATTTCATTAAGGATTCTGGCATCTATATTCATGGGGGATTTTGGTCTGTAATTTCCTTCTTTTTTGAATTGTCTTTGGTTTTGGTATGATGGCAAAACAAGATTTAGAAAATGAATTAGTAAGTAGCTCCTCCTCTTCCATTTTCTAGAAGAGATTTAAGTAAGTGGTATTATTTCTTTTTAGAGAATTGGTAGAATTCTACGGTCTGGGTCAAGAGATTTCTTTTATGGATTTTTAAAAAAATAACACTTTTGTTGAGATATAATTACATACCATAAAATTCACCAATTTAAAGTATACAGTGGATGGTTCTTGTATGTTCACAGGGTGGTGTGACCATCAGCATTACCTAATTCTTGAAGATTTCTGTCAACCAATTTTTTTAAAATTGATTTTTTCTATAGTTTTTATTTTCAATTTTGTTGATTTATGCTCTTATCTCTTTTCCTTCCCTTCCCTTCCCTTTTGGAGCACAACATGGGGCTTGAACTCACAACCCTGAGATCAAGACCTGAGCTGAGATCAAGAGTTGGATGCTTAACCAGCTGAGCCACCCAGGCACTTCTATGTTCTTATATTTATTATTTACTTGCTTATGATTGATTTGGGTTTATGTTGCCCCCCCTTTTTTTTCCCTAGCGGCTTGAGGTGGAGGCTTAGATTATCAATTTGAGACTTTTCCTCTTTTGTAATGTATGTATTTTAGTGCTATAAATTTTCCTCTTGGCACGGCTTTAGCTATGCCCTTCAAATTTGATATATTGTATTTTCATTTTCATTCAGTTAAGTGTATTTTTATATTTCCCTGGAGACTTCTTCTTTGACACGTGGTTTATTTAGAATTGTCTTCCCCCTATGAGTAAGGTGTCATTTCTCTTTTACCACTTTCAGTAACTTGTCTTTAGTTTTCCTAAATTTGACTATGATATGTCTTATTGTGGATTTCTTTGGATTTACCTTGTTTAGTGTTTAACTTCTTGAATTTGTAGGCTTATGTCTCTTGACAAATTTGAAAAGTTTTTAGGCATTATTTTTTTGGGTACTTCTCAGCCTTCTCCTCTTTTTCCTGTATTTTGCTATTCTGATGACATGAATGTTAGATTTTTTGGTTATAGTCCCACAGGTTGTTGAGGCTCTGTTGTTTTGTTTCTTGTTTGCTTTTGTTTTTAAAGTCAGGTTTCTCTTTGCTTATCAGACTGGGTAACTTCTATTGTTCTCTTTTACTGTTCCCTGATTCTTTCCTCTGTCTCCTCCATTCTGTTGTTGTGCCTTTCCATTTAGGTTTTTATTTTGATTATTGTGTTTTTCAGTTCCAGGTTTTTCACTTGGTTCTTCTTGTATCTTCTACTTGTTTGCTGATACTATTTCTTTGTTGAGACTCTATTTTTGAGTGTGTTTCAAGTGTGTATATTATTATTCTTTGAAGCATTTTTATGATAGCTGCTTTAAAATCTTTGTTGGATACTTTTATCATCTCTGTCATCTTAGTGTTGGCAATCTGTATCAGTCAGGGTTCTTCAGAAATATAGAACCAGTAAGATATATGTGTGTGTGTGTGTGTGTGTGTGTGTGTAGATATGTATGAAGAGAGAGAAAGAGAGAGATTGATCAATTGATTATTAGGAATTGGCTCTTGTGATTATGGAGGTTGGCAAGTCCAAATCTGAAGTTTAGGCTGGCAGGTTCAAGACCCAAGAGAGACAGTGATACAGTTCCAGTCTGAAAGCCAGCAGGTGGAGACCCAATAGAGGCAATGGTGCAGATGAAGTCTGAAGGCAGTCTACTAGAGAATTTCCTTTTACTTGGAGGAGAGTTGGGCTTTTTGTTCTATTCAGACCTTCAACTGATTGAATAAGGTCCACCAGCTTATGGAAGGCAATCTGCTGTACTCTATCAATTAAATGTTAATCTCATCCAAAAACACATTTACAGAAACACCCAGAATAATCTTTGGCTAAATATCTGGGGACCCTGTGGCCCAGTCAAATTGACACATAAAATTAACCATCATGGCATCTAATGATTGTCTTTTTTCATTCAGTTTTTGATTTTCCTGGTTCTTGGCATGGCAAATGAGTTTCATTTGAAAACAGAACACTTTTGGTATTATGTCATGAGACCCAGGCTATTAAAGTCAAAAGGTCTGGGAGAGATGCCCTTATTTTTATTCAGTTCTTGGATCATGCCTGAGTGACGGCTTCTGGCTTAAGCCAGGCACATGGTGAGAACTGTTCCTTGGGGACTTGTGGGCTTGCTTTTGATATGGGGGAAATATGGCATGGGCCTCACTGCCTCTGAGCTGTGGAAGCTGCTACAGACAGAAGATCAGACTTGGGCCTGGGGCCTGTGGGCTCCATTCAGGAGAAATGTCTTTAGAGCTGACTGGTATGTCCAATAGTTGGGCTATTGGACTGGGAAGAATAGGGAAGGTGTCCAAGCAGAGGCTGGGCATGCAGCCTTCCAGGTGTCTCGAGAGCCTTTGGCTCCCTGGAATGACTCCTTGGCTTTTCAGCTTTGCTGGGCAGTGACCAGGAGTGCTAATTGTCTTTGGTCCTTTGAGAGTTCCAAGGCAGCTCCAAAGAAAGCTCTGTGGGGCAAGGGCAGGCAGGTCTAATGTGGGTCCTTCCTGGACCCCCCGAACACCTGAACACTCCCAGCCTAGCCCCTTCCAGGTATTTGAGGAGGGGTCAAGGGCACTTCTACCGCCAGGGCTTGTCTCGTCCACCTGTTTTTCCTCACCTCCTTTTTGCTTCCAGACCAATGATGCAGCTGGCAACACCTGGAACTGGCTCTACTTCATCCCTCTCATCATCATTGGCTCCTTCTTCATGCTCAACCTGGTGCTGGGTGTGCTCTCAGGGTAAGAGGCCATGCGGACTTGTGTGCTGCCTGCCTGCCCTTCTGTGTTCTCAGTCTAAGGGGACAGATGGTGGAGTCAGATGTGGGTATGTGTGATGTGGGAAAGGTGAAGCCTGACCTGGCCTCATGGCTACCCTCTGTGGTGGTCACTCTTATCATCCTGAGCTCTGGCCAGCCTTTCCCTTGTGCTGCCATCCCAACCTTTCTCTTCACCATTCCCTTGCCCTGGCCTCCTTACCTCTGTCCCACCCTTGGCTTTCACCCTGTCCCCTGATGATGGGGGAGAGGCTGCTGCTGGGTCTCACCTAGGTCCGTGGTGGGGTTTTTGGGCAGCCCTGGTGCCCAAAGGGTCCCTCTGCTGCTAGAGTGGAGAGCGATGGAGCAGCCCTGTATCCTGGCTGTAGTGGTCACCAGGCTCTCCACTCCAGCCTTGACCCCCGGCTTGCTTCTCCTCTGCAGATACCTTTCTGTGCTGAGCTCCTCCAGGAGAGAACAAGGGAGGGTGAGGGGCTGGGATTCCCTACTGAAGAAAGGTGCTTCCTGACCCCACATTGTACTCTTCTGTCCTGCATGGGGCCAATGGCTACAGAAGTGCTGTGTGCTTAGGGGCACAGATGGGACTGGTGTTTGGGGATCCTGCCCTTCCATCAGTCTGAGGAAGCTGGATTGGGAAGGCCTGGTCTGTGCTCTGTTCCCACATTGGTATCATACCCCCTGTAAGACTAGAGGAGAACCTCTCCATCCTGCCCACCCTGAAGATTCCTGCTCAGGCCCTGGGCTCCTGAGCTAGGCTGGGGGAGAGGCTGGTGGACCCAAGGGGCAGCTATCTTATTGGCCTGGAAAGGAACAGCCACTGAGAGGACAATGGTTGGGGGCCAAGGCCTGCATGCTCTGGCTCTGGAATGTGTCCTTAGCCTCAGTCCTCTCCTGTAAGGGGTATGTCACTAGCACGTCTTTCCAAGCATCTTCAGGGACAGGCACACCCACAGTGCAGTGGATGAATGTACAACTTCTAGTCTGATGGAATTGCATAGTCTGAACTGCATGGGGGATGTGGAGGAGGCCTGGAGCTCAGAGAAGCCACCTAGGGAAGGGGCATTTCCATTGAGACTCAAAGGGAGACCAGGAATGAACCCAGCGAAGGAGGGGAGAGGGTTTCCCAGGCAGAGAAGAGCTGGGGTGGGGGCCCAGAGGTACCCAGAGGGGTGCAGTGTGCGTGCTGCAAGGGTGCTCAGAGCTGGAACCAGAGGGTGTGGAGGGGAGAGGGTGCTGGGGCTGGCAGACGGCAGGCTTGTGTGGAGTGTGGGCTTTGTGCTGAGGACAGTGCATGGTGGGGAGGTGGTAGGAACATGAGTGGGTTCATGGTGAGTTGGGAGAGCTGCCTGCTCAGGGTGGCTTTGTGTGGCTTGCCCTGAAGAATGTGCAGAAAGAACTGGGGATTGGGGCTGTGGGGTTCCCGACTAAGCAGGGCCACGAACTTCATGACTTCCCAGCCCTTCTCCCACCTGTGAGCACCCTGGCCTCTGGGGATGGGGTGATATGGGATGGTTTTCCTAATTAGTCTCAGCTGAGCCCTCCCTCGGACATCCAGGCCCAGCAAAGGGACCCCAGGGTTCTCTTTCAGGCCTGGGCAGGCTTGGGAATGGCAAGGGCCCTAAAGCCAGCGGTCAGCACGTGGCGTGGGGGTCTCGTGCTGGCTGCACTCATTAGGCGCCTCATCTACAGCCTGGCCCCGGGAAAGCTCGCCCTGCAGGACTCCGTCCAGGCACGGCTCTACCATGTCTGGGCAACAGCTGCTGGAGGGGCTGGCTTGGAGCCCACCAGCCTTGCTCTTCATGCCCCAGGCTGTTACCCACAAAGCATCCCAAGGAGCAGGAGCAGGGATTCCTCTTGGGGCTTTCCTGAGCCAAGAGAACTGATGCCTGGGGAGGACAGGCCCGCTGCTGGCTGCTGTTTGAGAAGTGGCCGCTCTGTGCACGGCCTAGATTGCTGCAGCTAGTTTTTGCTGGTGGCCTCAGACTGACTCACATGGTGTTGTCACTGCCCCACCCCTGCACCCCAGGCCCTCCTGCCCTCATCACGGCCAAGGGACAGAGCCTGATGGAGAGGGGAGGAAGGGTGGGGGCCCTGTGTCCCTGCAGATTCCGGGTTTGCAAGGGATGGGTTGGTGGATGCTGGTCATGAGCTTGAGTTGGTGCTGGCCAGAGCCGAGCTCCCTCTCCTGCTGCGGCTGTGCGCCAGGACTTAGGTGTGCTGGGCTCACTGCACCAAGCCCAGAAGCTGCTTCTCCTAGAGGAGAAACAGCCACTTAGCTGAGGACAGAGACGGTGTTTTGCTGCGGGAGTGTGCGCACCTGTCCTTTGGGGACCTGGAGGCTGGGCTGAGAGGCTCGGCACGCTGGACGCTGGGTGCATGTATACTTGGGCGTGCTTGTGTGCCTGTGTGTGTGAATGGCGTCCTTCTGGTGGTGTGAGCCCAGAAGCTTGTCTGGAGGCTGAGGCTGGGCTGCTGAGGGCCGAGGAGGGCAGGGAGCTCTCTCCTGGTCACCGTGAGCCTCCAGGTTTGGCTGATGTGGCTCTGGAATGTTTTCCTTTCATCGTTGGCTTGCCCCATCCAGTCCCTTCTTGCCCTGTTCCTGTCCGTCCTTCCCCTCCTAGCGAGGGCTCTGGGTCTGAACCAACAGAAGACACAAAGTGGAAGTTTGGGCAGTTCTCGCCTAGAAGTTCTCTGTAGGCTGGCAGACGGCAGAGCCTGGCAGCTGGGGTGTGTGTGCCTCGGCCCGCTCTGAGCAGGGGAATGTGAACTGTCCCTGCTCTCTGGAACCCCCTCTGGGGACTGAGTGCTATCCCTATGTGCTGGAGGAGTCTGAGGAAGGAGGGTTCGCCTGGGCGCTCGGAGGGCTCAGGCTGGAAGAGGTCCTGGTGGGGAGGGGCAGCCCATGGCCTGCATGTCATGTCCCAGCCTCTTCCTGGTTCCCTTTGCCTCTGTGTCCTCACACCCATGGGGCCGGTGGCTGTGCTCACACTCACCCAGTCTGCTTCCTTTTCTGGCCCCTGCACAACACAGCGAGTTTGCCAAGGAGCGTGAGAGGGTCGAGAACCGCCGGGCCTTCCTGAAGCTCCGCCGGCAGCAGCAGATTGAGCGGGAGCTCAATGGGTACCTGGAGTGGATCTTCAAGGCCGGTGAGAAACGCGGGGCTGCTGCAGTGCTCCTGGCCTGGCCTCTGCCAGTGGCCCTGGGGAGGATGAGACCAGTCCAGGAGAGGGGAGCTGACATCCGGGGTCCTGACCCTGGGGACACTGGCGTTTTTAATGGAGGCTTCTGCCATGGCCTCGCCTAGGGCGAGTTTCTTCCTGTCAGACTCAAGCCCTACCCTTGACCCGAGCCTGCTCTGTGCTCTGCACCTGGCTCCGTGCTTTCTGACTGCCCCCCAGCCTCAGGCCAGCATACTTTCCTCCATATGGGGTGCCCGCTGTGCCTCCTTAAGGGCTTTGCCAGCGAGGAACTCACCCAGTGGTGTGGCTGCTCTCAGGCGACGGTGATGTGCGCATGGGAACAGGCCAGGCGCCCCTCAGGGGACACTGCCTGTGGGACACGTAGAGGGTGTCTGTCTCAATAGCAGCTCAGCCACCAGCCCCACAGGCTTCTGGAATTGTAAGGGCTGAGAAGGCAGGGTCCTGCCGCAGAGGGGGGCCTCATCCTGGTGTGTTCCTGGGGGATGAGCCCTGGTCAGGGGTCGGGATGGGAAGGCTCCAACCTGAGGCTGTGTCTCACTCACAGAGGAAGTCATGCTGGCCGAGGAGGACAAGAATGCGGAGGAGAAGTCCCCTCTGGATGGTAGGTGACCGTTGTTAGCACTCTGTGCCCAGCACACACGTGTGGGTGCCCACACCCGGGATGCACGTCCATGACAACACACACGGTCCTGGGCAGCGGCATTCTGGAGGTCACGGCACGCTCCTGGGGCGTTGTGTGCCGTGGACTAGACCAGATGTAGCTGGTGGTGGGCTCAGACACCACACATGCCAAGGGGTCAGCCTGGGGCTCGGAGGAGCCTGTGCTCGCAGCATGACCCTGAGGGCTATGTTGTCCAACACGGCAGTTCGCTGGTGACCGTGTAAGCTCACACTGTAAGTACACTGCAGTGAAATGAAAGTGAAAGACCTGTTCCTCAGCTCCTGCCACCCCATTCCAAGTGTTCAATAGCCAGATGGGGCTAGAGGCCACTGTACTGGTCAGCACTGATCTAGACCATTTCCATCATCATGGAAAGTTCCGTTGGACAGTGCTGCTTCTAGAAGTTTTCAAGTTCAGGTTTAAGCCAAGTTGTATCTGTCTCCGGGGCTCGGGGTGTTGTGACTCCCAGACAGCCATGGCAGGACTCCTAGCACAGCGTGGGGCCACTGGGGCAGGGACAAGAGTCAGCATGGCCATGGCCACCAGTCTGGAGACTGGCACAGCCCCAGGGACAGGAAGGCCGTCCTCTTTTCACACCAAAGCCGAGGCCAGAGAGGTTGGCCACGTCTGCTGTGGCCTCAGCTGAACCCACATCTGGGGCTCTGAGCCAGTCTGTGCTGGCCCCCTCTGCAGACCTGCCTGATCTCTCTGCTCTTACCTGGCCTCGGCGTGTGGGCTGCAGGAGAAGCCGGCTGCAGCCCTGGCCTTGCCCTGCACAGATGTCTCCTGGTCTCCCTGGTAGCACTGACATCATCATGGAGAAAAGGGAAAGTGGCATCTCCTCCAAATTCCTTATCCCCTTTGCTCTGAAGACTGAGAGGGGCTCCTGGGGCCAGGATAGGAGATCCCAGGAAGATGCTCGCGCCCTCAGCTGAGACTCCCCCACCCTGAAGCCGGTGAGCTGGGTGCTGGCTCATGCAGGCCCCTCCCCCACCCTTGTTTAAAGCAGTGTTGAAGAGAGCGGCCACCAAGAAGAGCCGGAATGACCTGATCCACGCGGAGGAGGGGGAGGACCGGTTTGCAGACCTCTGTGCTGTTGGTGAGTCTTTTCGAGTCCTCCTGGCTGTACGGGGCCTGTCCTGGTACCGGATATAGGAAGCGCACCTAGCTTCCTGCCTGTCCCCTCTGGGGCCAGCTTCCTTCCCTCTCTTCCCACCCTCCCGTGTCCATCCTGATGGCAGGAAGTCAAGTGCCTCTGCCCTGTGGTGTGTGCTCAGCTTTCTTTCCCGGAGCCAGGCGGTGGGAGTGGGCTGTGTGTACAGCCCCTGGACGCTCCTTGCTGCCCAGTGCCCGCCGCTTCTGTACGGGAGCTGTGCTCTGACTGCTCTTGGCCCTGCCGTCCCCCGTGTGGACGCACAGCCTTGGGCGGCACCCCAGCTGAAGGGCTGCATGTGCGTCACTGGCTGTAGGGACCGAAAGGGTCTGGCTATCTTTCTACACCGCCCCTGTCTGTCTTCCATGCTCCTGGGCCTCTGGCTTCATTCCCTTCTTCTCAAATGGTGAATTTAATCACACAGAGCTGCTTTAGTTCCCTTCCTAAGGCTGGTACCAGAAGTGCCGGGCCCTTTCCCACCACATGCCCTGTTATTGTGCGTTCTGCAGCAGAAGAGGGCTGAGCCCCGGGTCTCCACTTGCAGGTGGAGAAGGGCCTGCACGGCAGTCAGACGTGGTGCAGACAGCCTTGACCTTCAGCAGTCCCTGAGCAGGCGAGCAGGGGTCTGCTGCTCACTATGTGGTTACATTTATGAGACAACTCTTTAATGGAAGTTATTTGTGCATTTATCGATCAATCAATCAATGTATGTCTGTCTCTATGTTTGCACCTAGCTGTCAATCTATGTATCTCTCGATCTGTCATCTGCCTGCCTGTCTGTCTGTCTGTGTGTCTATCCTCTCCCTCTCTTTCTCCCCACACAGGTCCAGTAAACACATGTCAATAGCTTGGGGTTTCTCCCTGTTTCTCAGCTAGAAGACACCTGTACATCACACGTACACAGACACACATGTAGAGTTTTGAGATCTTTGCATGTTACAGAAATATTTTCATACAAATTTTTCTCCTCGTCCCTTTTGGAGACCACTCCCCTCAGAAACCTAGTTCCGAGGCGGGCTCAGTGCCCCGTGGGTTCGCTGTCACTTGTCTGGCTGCTCTGTGTGGATGGCCGCTCTTTTATCTTTACGTTGTTTGATCTTCATCCTGACCGGTGCTGCCCAAACTCGAGCCCCGTAACACCTGTCCTTCCTCTCCAGCGCTCCCTCCCTGTGGGCAGACCCCGGAGCAGGGTGCCGGGTCCACTGCTAGCACCGTCCCTCCCGGTTACGCGCCGGAGGTGCTTAGGGCTTTGCTAGCTCGAGCCCAACTTGATGATCACACGTGATGTTTCTTGGACCGCCGTCCTCGTTTCACTCACTACCAGTGATTTTGAGTCTCTTAAGTGTCGGGTTCCCATTTGAAATGGGGTTTTGGTGATTCTTCAGATACCCTGTCCGTTTTTCTATTGGGTGGTTTGTGTTTGCTAATTAGTAAGAGACTAAGAACGTGTGTTGTGGATCTAAGTTTTGTTATAATTTTTACAAATTTATCACACGAGTGTAATATTTAAATCGTCCCCTTTATTTCTAGTTTACCTAAAGTTTTTATTGCAATTTTGTAAAATTAATTGGAAAGAGTTTTTGAAGTCTTTTTCCATGGCTTAGAGTAATTTAAGTAACACCTAAATAATCTGTTCTTTAAAGGTGAGATAAAACCGTGAACCCAAAACAAAAAGAACCTGGACCAGTTTTAGAAATTACGCTTTGTGAGGCAGTTTTCCATTTCCTCAGCGTTTCAAACTCGTTTCTGTAGAGGTGCCCGTACTTTCTCTCGTACTTCTCCTCTCTCCTGTATTCACGGTGTTCGTTCACCCTCTCAGCAAGTGTTCTGACGTGCGCACCGTGTGCAGGAACCCGTCGCATGGACGGGCTGCAGCGCTGAGGAGCCGAGGGAGCCCCCCGGTCTGGTTTTCCTGACCCAGCGGTGGCAGTAGAACACGAAATCATGCAGCGTGTGGGTGCCCCGTCTGGGGAAGCGAGGGGCTTGGAGGGCCGGGGCGGGGGTGGGATTTTACACGGAAGGGCCCCGGGGAAAGGTCGCCTTTGAGTAAAGCTGAAGGAAGTGAGGACGTCAGCCCCAGGGGAGAGAACATTCCGGCAACAGGAAGGAGCGTAGCACAAGTGGAGACAGTGAGGGAGGCCGGTGCGGTTGGAGTGGGGTGGGATGGGGGACGGGGGAGCAGCGCGACAGGAGATCAGAAGGTCGCGGAGGGCGAGGGCCCAGCAGGGACCCTGGCCGCTGGTGGATTTGCAGAGGGCAGACGCTGTCCGGCTCCAGTTGGGGTGCAGGAGAGCCCCAAGTGCAGGCAGGGCAGACGTGGGGCCGTTCAGAGGCCGCAGTAGGGACCTGACCGCGGTGGCAGCCACGGGGGTGCCCGGTGCTCAGGTTCTGGATACATTCTGAGGACGCGCGCACAGGCCAGCTGCGCGTGGGCATCGGAGGGCGCGGGCCGCCCGGTGCCTGAGGGTGGAGCCGGGGCCTGACGCCCAGAGTCCGGGGAGCCTGTGCTGCGTGCGCGCTGGGGCGCCCGCTCTGGGAGAACGCCTGTCTCTGCGCGCTCTTTATTAGTTTGGATCGTGTGGGGCTAATCTGTGTGAGTGAACACATCACCCGATTTCTATTTTTGTCTGAAATGTCATTACTTACTCTTGTATCTTTATTAGTTCCTCTTTCTAAATTATTTTGGTTTGCTTTTCTATCTTCCTGATTTCTTAAACCGTGCACCTGTTCTTCCTCTCTTCTTTACGAGCACCCAGGGCTGTGCCTGTCCTCTGCGTGACGCTTCGCTGGGTGGCCTCCTTTCTGTCCACGTCCAGACCGCGGTTGCTCTTCTTGACTCGTCTCCAGAGTTACCCCACCCCCCGCCCCCGCCCCGCTGACTCCACGAGCGGCCACCTCCCCTCCCCGGCTCTCATCATTACCGCCATGCTTCTTCACTGTTGTATCTTGTTTTCTTACCACCCTTACCCCCGAGATGCCTTGTTTCCGTAAGGAAGTTGGTGTAATTGCCATCACTCTGCCCCTATTTGCCCCAAAGGTCAAGAAGATAGGAGCTTTGCGATGTGTTTGCCTCCTCCCTCCTGTTTGAGGACTTCGGTGTTTTTAGCCCTAGGCTGTTATTAGCTCCTGTGGTTGCTGGGGCCCCGGAACCCTTGCTTAGCAGGCACAGCGTGCACCCCCAGAGGCCCAGCCTGGCCCGCGTGGCCTCACTGCCCGAGGTCCTTGTCTCCTGCGGCCCCTGCCGCACCGACGGCATCCTGTGCTTGCTCCCTGTCCTGTGCTGGGCTGGTTTCCCGAGGCTTCTGGCTTCTTGCCAACCCTCCTGTGACCTCCTCCCTGAGGTGTGAGGCACTTTTGCTGGCCCCTCCTGCTGCTCCGTGCTGTCACCCTGGCCGCTGCTTTCCTTCTGCCGCAGAGGCACTGGAGGCCGGGCCTCCTGTCCCTCATCAGAAGCCCCTGCTGTGCCTGCCAGCTTGGGCCTTCCTTCACGCTCGGCTTTTCCCATTGGTTGGTTTCTTTCTTTCTTTCTTTCTTTCTTTCTTTCTTTCTCTCTCTCTTTCTTTCTTTCTTTCTTTCTTTTCTTTTAAGATTTTATTTATTTATTTGACAGAGATAGAGACAGCCAGCGAGAGAGGGAACACAAGCAGGGGGAGTGGGAGAGGAAGAAGCAGGCTCATAGTGGAGGAGCCTGACGTGGGGCTCGATCCTGTAACGCCGGGATCACGCCCTGAGCCGAAAGCAGACGCTTAACCGCTGTGCCACCCAGGCGCCCCCCTGTTATTTCTTGTTCTGCCTCCCACTTTGCTCCTGAAAGTCTCGCCCTCTGTCCCTCATGGTTTCTCCCCTCCATCAGCGTGTGGCTTATGCTTCAGCCTTCAGGCCATTGGTGGGTTGTAAGAGTGGACCTCCTTTCCTTTCATCTGCTGAAGGGAATTTTATTGTTTCTCCAAAAAGTTTCTCCTTTCCGTTGTATTTTGACTGGTTTGGTGCTGTACTTGAGTCCCTGGGATTTTGCTGATTTTTCCTCCTGGGTCCCTGGCAGGGCCCATGGGTTCCCTTGCTTTCAGGGCCTTGGGCCTCGGCAGGTTCAGGACACGTTTGGGTGTGGGGCTGGGCAGGGAGGAAAGAAGGCAAGCATGGGTTTCCTCATGCCCAGCGCCTCCCTTGTCCCTCCATCTGTGCTGAGGATGGCGGTGTCTCAGGTGCTCCACCCCCTCTGTCACTGGCGCCTGGGGTTGAGCCCCATGTACCCGCATCATTTCACTGACCCCTAAATGACCTGCGAGGTCCAGGTTGCCTGTGATCTGTTTTTGCGTGAGGACTGTCTGGGCTGTGTGACACCTGTAAGGCCACGTGCCTAGGGCAGGGTGACGGGGGTCTGTGTCTCCATGGCTTCTTGTCGAACGTTACTTTCATTACCCCATGCTGGTGAATGCCACGCGAAGCTGGAGGAAAGCACATTTCTCCTCCGTCCCTTCAGTGGCCTCTGGGGGGGTCATTGAGGGCGGGGATGGATCTCACTCATTCTGCCTTCTCTCTGCCACTTAGGGCCTGAACTCTGTACATGATTGTGGAAGGAATGGGTGTTGTTATGCAGGCCCAGTATAGACTTTATACTAACCAATGAACTCCTCCTTTGGGCGTGGTGGAGAGAAATCCACATATTACGTACAGTCATGCATTGTTCTCACTGATGCTTCACTGTGCTGTCATTCATAGGTTGATTTAATTCTTGATTTCCCCTAGCTTGATGACACATTTTTTTCCTTGAAATAAGCCTTTGGATTATAAAGAATATACACTGATTAAGTTAAACATAGAAAATGCACAGCGTGAAAAGAAGCAGTCCCAATCTCTCAGGGTTTTCCCCACCCAGAGCTACGATTCTGGATGTGACATGTGTTCGTGTTCACTGTGGACCCCGGATTTAACCAAAGAGCTGGGCTGGAGTCACGGTCCAGAGCTGACCTGAGCACACTCTAGCTGCTTGCTGGGAAAGGCTGTCCTCTGGGGCCCGTGCCTCAGTCTCCAGAGACCCAGGACCTGTGCGATGTTTGCCTGCGTGTCCCTGTTCCCTGACCACATGGAGGCCAGAAGGCAGGCGGGTCTCTGGTTCTGCTGTGGCGTGCATGTGGAAACGCTCTCCCTGGGAACTGAGAGGGGGCCACCATGCTCAGCGTGCCGGGGCTCCGGCTCCCACTCCCCCTCCTGTCTCTTGGAGTATGTTGGGGGGATGGGTGGGGCTTCAAGAGCCATGTGGGGGTGCGTGGTTTTGTGCAAACATGGCTGAGGACGCCGCTGTCTGGGTGTGCCTTGACGAGGGGCGACGTGTGTGCTTGTTCGCATGTGGGTGCTGGTGGGTGTGCAGGGCAGCATTCCCGTGAGGCCTTTCGCATGGCAGGGGCTCACTGGTCTTACTGGGTGCGGTCCAGTAAGCCAGTGGGTATGGCCGTGGAGCCTCTGCTGGAGAACTTGCTGCTTGTCTCACTGGCCACGTGTGTGTGCACAAAGCAGTTCGTACCAGTCACGCGTCCTCTTAACCTTCCTTCCCGGTGTGGCCGTGTGTGTTCGTAACCTGTGGGATTCTGTGAGTGCTTGTGCCTTGGAGAGTGAGATGGTCAGGGTGTGTGTGTGTGACTTTGTTTCTAAACGACGCAGGAAGTGGGGGGGGGGGATCTGAGCGTGCGGTTCTCCGGACGGGTCTGTGCATGACTCTGTGTAGGTCTCTCCTGGTCTGCACTGCCTGCCTCCCTCTGTGCCTCATTGCTGCTTTGGGAGGGAGTGGGTGTGTCTGGCTGCGGCCTTGGCACTTTGCAGCCTCCGTAAGGCTGGCCCAGAGCTCTTGTTGAATGAGGTCGCTCTGACCAGCTGCAGGGGCTGGTGTCTGCTGTCTGGACGTGGATTGTGGGGCTGTGTCCTGGCTGCCCCACGAGGCTGCGACGGAGCAGTGTCTTCCATGAGTGTGGATGGGGTGTGGCGTCTAGGGCACTGCGAGGGTTCTCAGGGGGCTGGCTGATGGCTCCTGTCCTGTGGACCGCTCCTTCTGTGTCTGGGGCTGTCGGTCACAGCGTCTCCCCCGGATGCAGCTGCTTAGCTCACGGATAAGTCTCTCCGAAGGCCTCAGGGCCTGTGCTCATTTCAGTGAATTTAAGAAAACACGAGCCCCGAAATGCTATTAGTGTGCCACTGAGAGTCTGGGTGCACACACACACACACACACACACACCCAGGGACCCGATGCCCAAGCTGAGTGGGTTTGAACTCTCGGAGGCTCACTCATGCCCAGGCTCTTATTGAGAACACTAGAGAGACCCTGATGTGCTGCAGAGACATGGCATGTCCTGAGAAACAGCCATGCACACTCACCAGCTCCAAGCACCCATGAAGACTGCTCATCCGTCTGTCAAGGAGTGCACGGGGCTCTCGGGGAAGCCCTGTCCCCTCCTGTCCTCACAGAGTGTGCAGTCTGGTTTGGAAGCTGGGCACAAAACAGGTCAATGAGCCAATACGGGGGCAGATGTTACGCGGTTGTGATTGCTGTGGAGGGGCCAATGACCCTTTTCCAAAGGAGTGCCCAGAGAAGGGTGTTTTGTGGGGGTGACGTCAAAGTCCAGATGTGAAGCTGAGAAGCAGCCAGCTGTGGAAAAAGACCAGCGTGGGAAGCATTTCACGGTCAGGGTCATGGCAGAGCAGAGGTGGCATGTACGTGGAGACGAGGGAAGGCCGTGGTGGCTTCATGCACAAACATTCCAGAGACTGTGTTGGGCTTTGTGGGCCATACTCACCTCAGCTCTGCACCAGGACAGCAGCCATGGACCAGATGCAAACCAAGGAGCTTGGCTGGGTTCTAGTCAACGTACTTAAGAATAGGTAGCAGGGCACCTGGGTGGCTCGGTCGGTTGGGTGGCTGCCTTCAGCTCAGGTCATGATCTCAGCTCAGATCAAGTCCCACATGGGGCTCCCTGCTCAGCGGGGCGTCTGCTTCTCCCTCTCCTTCCGGGTGGCTGCCTTCAGCTCAGGTCATGATTCCTGCTGCCCCCAGCCCTGCCGTGGGGCTCCCTGCTCAGCGGGGCGTCTGCTTCTCCCTCTCCTTCCGCTGCTCCCCCTGCTCAGCGGGGCGTCTGCTTCTCCCTCTCCTTCCGCTGCTCCCCCTGCTCAGCGGGGAGTCTGCTTCTCCCTCTCCTTCCCCTGCTCCCCCTGCTTGTGCTGTCTCACTTGCACTCTCTCTCTTTCAAATAATTAAATCAGATCCTTAAAAAAAACAGGTAGCTAGTGGCTGCTGATCCCTGAGTTGAAGCAGGAGGGAGGACCAGATGCTGTAGTGCTCTCCAAGGCCCACGGAGGAGTTGGGATGGCCTGGGAGCATCGGGACTGCTGGAAGGTGGCCAGGAAGTGCTGGGGACCATCTGGAGCCTAGTAACCATGGAGACCACCAAGGCTCTTGGGTCCCTCACCTGTGAAATGGGGGTGGGGTCAGGACCCACTGTAGGGAGGCACAGGGGTAATCAGCTAAATGCCAGTAACACTCAGGGTCTGACACACGTGGTGTCTGTGATTAGAACTGGGGCCTTGAGCTAGACCCAGGCTGGGGCAAGTGCCCGTGAAGGGGATCTCATGGGGGAGCTGTGTGTCTGAGAGGGGAGGGGAAGCATGTCCTCAAGGGTGTGTCCACGGGGCACACGTCTGTGAGGGAGCGTGTGTCCTCAGTGAGCCTGTTGTTCCCCCAGGGTCCCCCTTCGCCCGTGCCAGCCTCAAGAGCGGGAAGACCGAGAGCTCGTCGTACTTCCGTAGGAAGGAGAAGATGTTCCGGTTCTTCATCCGGCGCGTGGTGAAGGCACAGAGCTTCTACTGGGTGGTGCTGTGCGTGGTGGCCCTGAACACACTGTGCGTGGCCATGGTGCACTATGACCAGCCGCAGCGGCTCACCACGGCGCTGTGTACGTAGCTGTGGCCTGGGCCTCCCCTCCCCTCTTCCTGAGCAGCCTCTGGTCTGCAGCCTGGAAATCCCGGTTCACAGCCTTTTGCCTTGGAATGCCCTGGGTAGGACCCCTGCACTGACTGAAGTGCCCCCAGGGCCTCCGCTGGGGCCTGAGCTCCCCGTCCCAGGTGCCGGGAGGTCTAGCTGATTGGAATGGGTTAGAAACCCATCTGTCAGTGTGGTGGGAAATGAGGCGGGGTCCAGGGCATCCTGGGAGGAAGTTGATGGGTTAGCAGGCACGAGCCAGGCCACATGGACCTGCGTCCTCCCTTGGAAGGGCTTCAGACCCACGGACCAGGGGATTTAGCCCCTCATTCCAATCGGCCACAAAGCTGCAGCTCCCTCCCTGCACTCCTGAGGAGGAAGAGTCCTGGCTTCTAGGGCTCTTCCTGGGCTCTTTGGCTGTTGCATTTTTCTTTTTGCTTTTTGAACCTGACCAGGGCTGACTCGCCCATGTCCATGAGCCTAAGGACAGGCCACAGGAGTCTGAGTCATGACTTCTCTTGGCCCAGGCTACAGTTCCAAGGAGGAAAGAAGGAAGGTAACCGGGGTGGTTGAGGCTCCTTGCCCATCTCCAGGGACCAGGGCTGACCTTCCAGGACCAACCCTCCATACCCTAGGGCTCTGCAGGCCATGGGGAGCCTGGTCTGGGTCGTCCCACCTGATGAGAGCTCTAGAGATGAAGGCTCACTAGTAGTTTCTGTCAGGCCTTCCGCCTTCCTGTTCCCTGGGGGTCAGCTGCAATAGCCCTGCTTGGTACCTGGGGCTGATGTGGACACGGCCTATTTTGG
This sequence comes from Ursus maritimus, assembly GCF_017311325.1. Lineage (NCBI taxonomy): Eukaryota > Metazoa > Chordata > Mammalia > Carnivora > Ursidae > Ursus > Ursus maritimus. Next base: position 60,418,097 of record NW_024424119.1, read on the forward strand.
GTTCCCATTGCTGTCTCCATGGGAGCCCTGTATGCCTGAAGCCACCCCACTGTGGCAAGAGAGTCTTTTTTCCCCGAGAAGAACCCTCCTGGATCAGAGCCTGGCTCCTGGTGGGCCGGCCACACTCCCCTCTTCCAGACCACTGAGTCTGTCAGCTTTAAGCGGGAGCTTAGGCAGCTCTGGAAGGGCTCTTAAGAGCTCCAGACTCTGACGTCTCCACAGACCGCTTGAAAATGTGGGTGGAGGTGACTGTTGGGGGTGCAATGCTAGACTGCGGTTTCCCAAACTTGTATTGAAAGCTCTTATTGTGTAATGGGGAAGGGCGTAGAGACAGCAGAAGCCAGAGGGGCCCAGGGAGTTTTCAGAAGGCAACCTGGCTCGGGTTCCCCAGGGAGCAAAGTTAAGAGGCCGTTGGTGTGCTTTGAACTGCCCGCTCTGGCCCCTAATCCGTGTGTCCTGGGGCCTGTACTTCAGTGTCTGGGACTCTGCTTGGGACCGAGGTTCGTACTTCCCTCCTCGTCCCCCGGGATAAAGTCTCCTAACCCTTGGGGGTTGGGTGGGGACCAGGGAGGTGGGGCTTGCTCTTGACCCAGCCAGCCGAGCGGCTGTTCCTGGAGCTTCCTAGCCAGGCCTTCCCTTCCCACGGAAGAAGCTGATGGTGTCCAGTCAATCTTGTGGTTACTCCTTGTTTCCTGGGGGTCTGTCACCTGAGCGGTCAGGCAGCAAGTGGCAGGGCCTGGTCACACATGTGCTGTGCGGGAGCAACAGGCCTCAGAGTGCCCAGGTGTTGGGCCAGGCCACAGGCATCCCTGGCCACGATTCTTCCCCTTGCTTCTTTGTCTTCTCTGTGGTTCCCTGGGAATTTCTGAACTCATCGGCATTACCTACCTAGGAAGGATGGCTGGTGGGAGAGGGGGTATGGGCTGCATCTCCACACCTCTGCTCCCTGGGCTCTGTCCTTGGCAGCTGGGCTGGAGGTGAGAAAGGCTGATTCAACCAGGTAGGGCAGGGCTTGCAAGAGGCTGAGGCAGAGGTGGGGGGGTCCCCGCCAGGACTAGCTTCACTGCAGTTCCCATGGGGCTCGGCCCTGAGACTGGCCACCCTGCAGAGAATGGGTTCTGTGCACCTCAGCTGTCTTTCCATCCAGCACCCACCCGCAGTGCACCACCAGAACCCCTGAGAACGAAGCTTAACTGGCGAGGACCAGCAGCTGGCTGTTGGGCATCGTCATTCTGTGAGGCCCCTCACAAGACAGGCTTGGCCACCCTCTCCTCTGTCCCTGTGTTCCCCTAGCGCACTGTCCTGTTAGTATGATACAGAACCCTGTTTACATTCTCGGCCTCTGCTCCCCTTGGTGTGTGAACGCCTGGAGAGAAGGGTCAGCTCTGTCTCCTCTGCACGTTCAAAGCAGCACCAGCGCCTGTGCGTTGTTCGGATGGTTCAGGAGTGAATGAATAGATACCCTTTCTTGGCCTCAGCGGGGAGGCTGAGCATATGAAGCCGAGGGGGTGTCTTCCTCAGGAGGGTGAAAGGGCAGGCAGGACGCTGGGGGACCCCGTCTCGCGCTGCTCCCTCTCTCTGAGGGGGCCTTACGTTGGCAGCCCTGGTGCCGGCTCCTTGCCCTGCTCTCACACGGATCTCCTGGGAGCAGGGTTGGGCGGCTGTAGCTCCCAGGTCTGGTGTGTGGGTGGCTGGAAGTCCCGTCATTGTGGCCTCTTCCTTCAGGATCTGAGCTCTTCTTATGGGGTGCCCCAAGGGCAGGGGCAGGTGCCTTTTTGACCTCAAGTGGAGGGGCTCTGGGACGTGGTGGCCAGGAGCCTTGGATCTTTGCAGGCTGTTGGGGCATTCTGAGCTGGACTTGGGGGCAGGGCGCCGCCTCCCTACCACCCCTCACTCCTGCTGCTCAGCGCAGGCAGGACCAGGTGTCGGTCAGTCACCTGGCTGGAGAGGGTTCCTCTGCCTGGGACACGGGCTTCTTGGCTTCTCCAGGGAGTCAGATTTGCCTTCTCATCCCTTATTCCACGCCTGGCTTGGGTGCCGCGGTGACTTTCTGGCTGGCTGCAGAGGCCAGGCTCGTGTGAGTTGCTACCAAGCCATAGCAGGGGCTTCCCCACCCGAGACCTTGGGCCATGCAGATCACTGTGTGTCCGTACAGGCCATGGGGCTGGTGTCTCTGCTCCTGCAGAGTCCGGGCTACTGTAGACCTGCCCCTGACTGAGGCTGCTGGGTCTCTGTAGTGTAGTGCTTGGGGGAGCTGTGGAAGACAGCAGAGCCGCGTGGTCCCCTCTTCTGTTGTCTGTTTTATCAGGAGCTGCTTGAGGTCCAGTTTCCCAACCAGTCTGGATGCCAGAGGCCCAGGAAGGCTGGGCTGGTGATCTTTCGGTGACCGGACTCTCCGAAGCTTACCCTCCTGAGTTCTGAGCTGCTTTTCTGGCCCCTGCTGCTCTGGGGCCAGAGGCCATGGTGCCTTTGGGCCCCTGTACAGAATAACGAGCTGATTCCAGTCAGCACCTGGGGAGAGGATCAAAGACAGCGACCTGGTTCTGCCGTCTGCACTTCCTGGTTTGGCCAGTGCCAGAGCCCGGCTGCATCTCTTGCTGTCCCGGCTTTGTGCAGCTCCCAGACTGCCTATTGTTTCTCGCTCTGACCGCCCATGTTGCTCGCGCTAGGGGCTGTGTCTTGTCTGTGTGCCTGGAATTCCCAGCGTGGCCCTCAGTTCCAGTGTGGCCTCTCTTTGGTCCCGAGACCCTTGAGGGGCCGCGCAGCCAGTGGCCAGACCCCTGGCCTGGGCAGGAGAGGCACCTGCAGGAAGGTGAAGGTGCCCACTCCTAGAGTGAGGGGGCGGCAAGCGTTGGCGCCTTCTGGGAGCCTCGTGCTGGCCGGGGCAGGCAATGCTCGGGTGGCAGGCGAACACATGAACAAGTGAAGACCAAACACGGTGATGTCTTGAGGAAGGGTGTCGGGGAAGTCGTCGTGGAAAGACACGGTGATCCTGATGAGGAGCTGGGGGGCAAGCCTGAAGGCGGAAGGGTGGGTCTGAGGCCATTCTCTGGGGAGTGCTGTGTGGCCCCAGGACCTCACCTCCCGCGGAGCCTGTCCCTGGGCCGTAGGCATTGGGCAGGCATCACATTTCAGAGGGAGTAAGCCTCTCTCTGCGCCCCTCCCGATCCCAGTCCATTCATTATTCTCCTCCTGAGCTGATGTCCGAGCTCAGGGGCCACAGACCAGGCCTGCAGGGCTCAACCCTGGGAGGGCCCAGAGGTCTGGTGTCCTCCAGTCTGGGCTGGAGCCAGGTGGGAGGAGGCTGAGAGCTAATCCCCCTCTTCTCCGGCTTCTCCTAGACTTTGCAGAGTTTGTTTTCCTGGGTCTCTTCCTCACAGAGATGTCCCTGAAGATGTATGGCCTGGGGCCCAGAAGCTACTTCCGGTCCTCATTCAACTGCTTCGACTTTGGGGTGAGTAAGAGCCTCGTGAGAGGTGCCGGCCGGGGGTCCAGGCAGGTCCAGCTGTATCCTTGCTTGAGAGAACACACAGTCCCCAACTAACTGTGCTGTACCCAGCACGTGCTGGGGTCTGTGCCGCAGGACCCAGGTCGTTGAGCGTACTGGGACCCTGCGTGGGTCAGGAAGGCTTCCTAGAGACAGGGAGAGGCCTTTGACAAAGGGGAGACCCGTCCTTGTCAGGCCCTGTCTTATGGTGGTGTCAGCTGCAGGACGCCCTCCTTCCCACCTCTGACCCTGTCCGTAGAATCTCGAGACCGGCTGAAGGCCCCCTCTGCGCCCCCTCTGCGCCCCCTCTGTGCCCCCTCTGCGCCTGCAACCATCTTTCAAACGGGCTGCTGTTCTGCAGAGGGCTCAGTGTCCCCAGCAGAGCTCAAGGGGGCTGTGGTCCTGATCCCTCACTGTCCTGCAGATCTGGCTCTGGGCTGGTTGGGCACAGGCTTCAGGGGAGGCCTGACAGGGCACGAGGGTCCAGCCCTCCTCGTGGGCCTGGCCTGGGTCCCTTCACCCACGTATGTAGGTCAGGGAGGCCTCAAAGGCAGGTGTTCCCAAGAGTCCCTGGGACAAAGCCCGGGAAGTTGCAGAGGCTTCCAGCCGGCGGAGGACGAGCCAGCTCCCTGATGCCGAGCCCAGAGCCCAGGGGTGAGCTCTGACCCAGGGGAGGCTCTGAAGGAGAAGGGCCAGTACCAACCGTGAGGGAGAGTTCTGAGGAGCCGCGGGGGAGCCTGGATGTAGGTAGAAGTAAAACTTCCACTCGAAAATTCAGTGTGACGTTGACTTTTCGGTCAGTGGAGTCTACGGAACATTGTGTCCGCAGCTTTGTTAAACCCTCACAGAGACTGCCCTGCTTTGTAGACAAGCACCTGCAGATGTTGTATGATTGGCCCCAGGCTGCCCAGATGCTTCGTGCGGGGGGCGGTGTGGACCCGGGAGCTCTGGCCCCGGAGTGGCGTGTCTGCGCCGGGCAGCGCTGCCGGATCGCTGTGGGGAAGGAGGGGCGGTGCTGCCCAGGGTGCCCCTGAGACACGCACACCTGCGGTTCTTTCTGACATGGCTTCTCGCCCCCTGCCTGCTTAGTGACAGGGAAAGCCTGTGGTGCACACAGGCTTAACCGAAGAGGTTAGGAGAGCTCAGAGAATCTCGTCTTCGGGTTTGAACTAACTGGATTCCAGGACATGGGAACGATGCACATAAGCTAAGAAACGATTCCAAAATTCAGCAGCGTACAGTACGTGTGTGCCGTCTCACCGTTCCCGTGGGTCAGGGGTCCACGCCTGGCTTAACCGAGTGCCTGTGGCCCAGGGGGTCCCAAGGAGGTCACAGTGAAGCCGACAGCTGGGACACAGCCATTCCAAGCCTTGATTTCAAGCTCATCACATGGCTGCTGGTGGGGCTTCCGAGCTCACTCATACGGTTGGCGGCAGGCCTCAGTCCCGGTCACGTGGGTCTCTCTCCAGGCTGCCTGAGTGTCCTCACGATGTGACAGCTTGTGATCTGAGAGGGGGACTGAGAGTACCCAAGACAGAAGCCACAGAAACCCAGTCTCAGAGAGACGGCCCATCGGTTTTGCCATATTATATTTGTTAGGCGTGAGTCACTTGGCCCAGTCCACGTTTAACAGGGGTGGGAAATATTACCCAGGGACATGAACCCCAGGAGGCAGGGGTCACTGGGAACCGTCTGAGAGGCTGCCTGCCACAGTCCACGCTCTGGCCCCCGGTGACCCATGGCCTTCCTGATGTAAAAGACACCTGTGTCCTCCCGCTTTCCCAGCTGCCTGCCATGACAGCGTCATTTCAGAGTCCAGGGCCTCTTCATCCAAATCGGGCCCAGGTATGGTCCAGGCTGCTCAGGGACAGCTGCTCAGTCCCTCCCCACCTGTGGACCCATGGAACTAAAGAGACAAGTTGTCACCTGCACAGTGGCCGGATGGGCATAGGTGAACTGCTATAGGCATTCCAAGGGAGTCTCTGGCCCATAGCAGTTCAGGAATCCAGTTGGGAGAAGTTGGAGATCCTGGGATTAGTTCTTAAGGACTGGGAAGCCTTTTGGGTTTTTGGTTTTGGCCTCTGCATCACCTTTCTTGTTCTGGGAAAGACAGCTTGTGCTTTCAGCTGGACGGTTCTCTCAGCCTGCTTCCTACCAGTAGAATTTGAGGAATCCAAAGGCCTGTTTTTTGTCTTGTACTGTCTGTGTCCCTTTCAACCCAAGCCGGTGATGTTTCTGCATAGCGAAGTCTTTCAGTGTTGTGGGTATGTTGTGAATCTTCCTGGGTTCCCCTTGACAAAACCCTACCTAGACTGTAGTGACAGGCCTTTCCCCGTGGGGTGCCCGTGCTGAGACGGCTGAGGCCGGCGCACGTCAGTGCCCTGGAGGACTTGCTGCTTATCGAGCTGACATGCGAGGCCATCTCCACAGGGCCGGGCTCCCGCAGTGTCACGGTCCTGCCCCATGCCTTGGCTTTCTCTGTGGACCGTGCCATTTCCCAACTTGGCACGCTTTGCTGTCTGGAGAGGCAGAGCATTTCCAAAGCTGGCAGGTCCTGGCTGATAGCACTTCCCTCTGCCTCTCCCTCTTCCCACACCCACTGTGGGCGGCCCGAGGACCCCAGGTCGTACCTGCAGACTCTGCTTGGAGATCTCCGAGACCTCCCGGTCCATGTGGCACACCTTCTTCTCTTCACATTAGCTGTGGGCAACGGTGCGGCCGAACTTCGTGCCGGCACACAACAGGGCTTCTGCCCACTGTCCTGCAGACCCTGCGTGCAGCATCCACACTCCCTCACTGTCCAGAACCCATGAACAGCACGTTTAGGGCATTGTAGGCATTCACGGACATGCTGCTCCATGCCCCTTCTCTGGCTCCAAAGCCACTGCCACATTGGAGAGCACTCCACTTCTGTCTCCAAAATGTGTATTGTTTTTCTTGATGTGTAACAAATTACTCCAAAGTTTGGTGGCTTAAACCAACCAACATTTGTTATCTCTCATGTCAGTGGGTCGGGAGTCAGGTGGGACTTAACTGGGGGCCCCCAGCTCTCGGTCTCCCACAAGGCTGCAGTAACTGCAGGCTCTTTGGGGCGGGGAGCTCACGCCCAAGCTCCTGCTTGTGGCCCACAGCCCTCAGTCCCTGGTCACGGGGGCCTCTCCCCAGGCTCCCTCGTGTCCTACATCACGGTAGCTGGGGACCTGCAGCAGAGCTGAGAGCACCGAGGAGGAAGCCTATCTTGGTGACTGAATCTCAGAGGTGACAGCCCATCCCTTCTGTCCCAGTCTGTTTGCTAGAAGTGAGTCACTAGGGCCAACCAGCCCTCGAGGGACAAGGCGGGGCTACCAAGTAGTGTCGACCACTGTGGGACATCTCAGGGGCCACCTGCATCATGAATGAATGGGAACAAATTCTGAGGATTGAGGAAAGACAGAGATGCTGGAAGGGCAACAATAAGAACGTGGATTTAGGAAAATGAGAGCCCCAGCCCCAGACAACATCCAGACGCTGTGTGTATGCCGTGGAACATGGTGGAGGTGCTCAGGGTCCCCAAGGACAGATGGCGGCAAGCTTGGCCCCTGCATGCTGCTGCCTGGGGAGCCGCGGTTGGGCTGTCTGGACGTCAGCAGGACGTCGGACGTTCTCTCAACGATGCCTTTGTGTTCAGCGTGGAGCAGTATGCAGAGGATGGCTGTGCGTTTGGGGTGGCCTGTAACTGGTGCACCTGCCAGCGCAGACGTGCGGCCCGATGGACCCGCACTGAACTGTACAGGGGTCTCCAGTCAGGGCCGGGGCCTCGGTGCTGGCACGTTCACCAGCTTCTCAGTGCCGTGGGAGGACGCTGATGTTAAGCCCATCTGGTTTGCAGTTGGTCGGTCAGGAGAGCGGTAGGCCCACCTCGCTCCGCATCCTGTGTCCCTGTGCGTGTCCAGGGTGGGCGTGTTGGGGGCAGGGGAGCCCCAGGACTGGAATGTGCTCCCCGACAGCTGCAGGAGCTCGGCGTGATGCAGAGGCGCCCCAGGCCGCCGGGCGGGTGTGGGATGGGCGTGCGTGCCCGCGGCTGACCCCGTGTCCCGTGCAGGTCATCGTGGGGAGCATCTTTGAAGTGGTCTGGGCGGCCATCAAGCCAGGAACCTCCTTCGGGATCAGTGTGCTGCGGGCCCTGCGCTTGCTGAGAATCTTCAAAGTCACGAAGTAGGTCACCTGTGGCTCGGGGGAGGGGGGTGCGTCGCAGGGAGCCGGGCCCACACAGCACGCCTGTTCCCAGGAATTCATGGTGCTGGCCTTGAACTCAGCTGTCTGGATCTCTTTTTGTGCTTGTAATTGGTTTAAATACAAAAGACAGTTATAAAGCACCGGCCCAGCATGACCTTGTCTCGCCCTTGGGGGCGAATCTATCCTCGGGGTTGTTCCCCATTGGCCTCAAAGTTGCCAGCAGGATTCCTAGCTCCTTAGTGAGCTTGCTTCCCACAATTCCATACTGTCCCCTCTTTTGAAACCAGCAGTGCCATCTTTCAGCCTTCAAAGGATTACTTTGCTTCATAGTTAACAGAGAAAAAAGAAGTTCTCAGATGGAAGTTTTTTTTTTTTTTTTTATCATCCCGCCCCAAGTCCGCCCACCTACCCGGCAGCCCCGCCCCCAGAGAGGGAGGGAGGCCTCCGCTGACTCTGACCATCTGACCGGAGCCGGCTGGTTCCTAGTGGCTCCCCTTCCCGGGCCTGCTTTCTCCACCCTGCGCCTGACGCTGCCCTATTTAAGCCGTGGCGAGAGGACGGTGACAGGCCCGTGTTCTCAGTTCTATTCCACTTGGTTCTTTACGTAACCCTGGAAGCCAGTTGCTCCATTTTGTCTGCGAGGGGGCTGAGGCCCAGGGTGGAGGTGTGATGCATGACTGAGAGTGCTGGGTCTCTCTGCCAGGGTTCCAGTGGTGGGAAGAGGGGCGCGCCTCACCCGTCGCTGTCTCACCCACAGCAAAGGCTGCTCTGCGCTCAGCTGGTCTTAGCTGGGGCCACACACGCGCCACGGCAGGGACCTCACCTACCCTGAATTTTGGACTCGTTTGGCCCACACCTGCTTCAGCACAGATTTCCATGCAGTCTCCCCAGCAACCTGGGCCATGACAGCTGCAGGACCCAAGTCGCAGACCTGTCAACAGTGAGCCCGTGCAGGAGGCCCCGGGCTCTAGGTCACCCCTCCAGTGACCTTTCAGAACCCGACTGACCTTCCCAGGGTAGATGGGAGTTCTTTTGGTCTTTTCCAATCTGTTTTAAATCCAAATCTGAGACCATTTGAGGACACGATGGTGTCTCTGCAGGCGAGTTTGGGACACGAGTTTGGTCTGGCTGGTCCACACACACTGCCGCGTGTCTTGTGAGGCCTGCGGTCAGGCCTCTGTTGCTTTGCCAGCTGTGCTGGTACGTGGCTCTGGGACCCGACTGCGAGAGCTGCCTGTACCTTGGTTGCGGGGCCTGGTGTTTTACAGGCTCTGCTTCCTTCCAGAAGCCAGGCAGCCCCTGTCCTGAGGTGGACTGGCTTTTCCAGAGTTTTCCAGCCCATCTTCCATGAACCCTCAAGTGCACTGTAAGAGAATCCATGGAAGATAGGTGAGCCTCTGTGCCACTGGCTCTTGGGAGGACAGGATTTGAGGGCCCAGGGATGCACAGTGACTGCTGTCTGTCCTGCCACTCCCACGTTTCCAGGGTGATAGGACACCCAGACAGAGACACAGAGGTGTGTAGTGTGTCTCGAGGTGGCTGGAGGGAAAGCCGTGTGCCCTGCCTCTTCTGGGGAGGAGCTCTCGAGACACAGTCACCCAGCGAGTGAGCCGTCCACACCACAGACTTTAGTGGGGCCTGTGTGTCATTGGGTCCAGTTGCATGAGACATGCCCAGAGACATGGTCTCTGACCTCCAGGAGCATTTGAAGAGTGTGATGGAGGGGTGGGCATTGTGGGATGCCAGGGAAATGGTCTCGCAGCACTGCCCCCCCCCCCCAATCCATGCTGTATCCTGGGCCCTTGGTGAGAGGGGCATTCACACCGGGTTATACGTCACCCATCACAGCACTGAGGACCTGCTGGATGCAGGGTGTGGGGCTGGTTACATCTGCTTCAGCTCCTTCTCTACTTGTGGTCTGAGTGGAGATACATGGAAGGTGTTCGGGTATCGAGGGGTGGACAGGGATTGGGCGCCGTTCCGCCAGGCAGAGTGACAGGGGCAGGTTCGGGAGATGAGGGTGAGTCCAGCAATGGACACAGGGTCTCCGCCGCCCCCCAGAGCCCCCAGTGGAGGAGTCTGGAACTCTGGAGAGAAGTGCTCTGGCCTCCAGGAGTGGGGCCCGTGGGGTTTAGAAGGTCTCGGAAGCCACAGGTATGACTGTGAGAGCCCCGGAGTGTGGCGTCAGCACGCGGGCATGCGCCTCCGTGTGGGCGCAGCTGGGTGTGGACAGACCCCCCCTGCCCTGACAGGTACTGGAGCTCCTTGCGGAACCTGGTGGTGTCTCTGCTCAACTCCATGAAGTCCATCATCAGCCTCCTCTTCCTGCTGTTCCTGTTCATTGTGGTCTTCGCTCTGCTGGGCATGCAGCTGTTCGGGGGACAGTAAGTGGGCCAGGGGGGCGTATGAAGCTGGAGGCCCCACTGGGAAGGCAGAGCTCAGAGCAGATATGCTGCCCAGGCCCCTCCACCTGTCTTCCACCTGGAGGTCCCCCGGGCGACAATGGCGCTGAGCACACAGCTCGCCCACAGCCTGGGACAGCGTTGCAAGCCGAGGCGCCAGGTCCCTTGGCTCCCGATGGGGCGGCCTCCTCCCAAGACTTCTTGTTTTCCTCAGGTTCAACTTTCAGGATGAGACCCCGACAACGAACTTTGACACTTTCCCTGCGGCCATTCTCACTGTCTTCCAGGTAAGACTCCTGGCTCTTGGCACACTCCTGGCCTGCTCAGCTTTCCAGGTGCGGGGAGGGCAGCCTTCCCTGTCAGCCTCTGCTTACCCCCGCCAGCCAACATTTCAGACAGAACTTTCCAGAAAACAGAAGAGAACAAGTGGGAGATGAGCAGAGGGAGGTCTCCAGTCCCTGGGACTCTGCCAGTCTAGAGCCTGGGTCTGGAGAGAAACCGGGTCCCAAGAGGCATGCGTAGTTGCCTGGGGGACTCAACAGTCCTGTGGCCACTGGGCGTCAAGCCGCCAACTTCTCTCCCGGCCCCGAGGATCTGGTGTCACAGCTGTCTTTTACCATTTGAGAATAAAACGACAAAGCGCTACCCATGCTTCTCCCCCCGTCTGTCAGGCCCAGTGGTCCTTTAGTTCTCTTTTGTGTCTGGAGAACACACCTGCCACACGTGGCTCCTAGGGAAGCTGAGGCTCTCGGCCCGAGTCCTCTGTGATGCAGACCTTGTCACTCAGGTGACCTCTGCCCTCTTGGAGGGGTTCCCTTTGAAGACCCCCTTGGTTGAGCAGTTTGCTCCCTTGCAGGGCTATAGCACCCTGATGCCCCCCATGACTGGCCTCACTGGTAGGGTAATGCCGAATGTCTCTGTCTTACGAAGCGTCCTCGGACGCCACGCCTGCAGGTGAGCTGGTTGGGGTGGGTTGTTGTTTTACCCAGGACGGCTCTTGGGGAGGCCCAACAGGCCATGTGCGCTCAGGCCCGGGGGCTCAGCTTAGCCCCCTGGACTCTGGGGCTGCCCTTGGTCTCCAAGTTGGGGCCTCCAGCAGAGGGTGGCCATGACCTTTCCTGGGCAGTGTGACCTGATGGGAAGGAGCCCTTCCTGCTGTGGGGCGCTAGGGCTGCCCTGCGGGATCTTGAAAGTCAGGCAAGGGGAATCGGCGGGAATGTGTTCCAGATACCACAGTAGGAAGGTGAGCAGAGTCAGGGCAGCGAAGGCATAGGGTTTGTGGCAGAAGGACTGGGGCTGGCAGAGGTCAGGTTGGATGGGCCTTCTGGGGCCAGGCTCAGGGGCTTGGCCCAGCAGGAGCCGTGGCGGAGGCTCACAAAGCAGGGAGGCGACATGTCGACAGAGCTCTGCTTTGTTCTGTTTGCTGCAGGAAAGGAGTGGAATGTGGTTGGTTAATGGTGGTGGTGTGGGACAGAGGGGAAGTCAAAGTTAGAGGAAAATGATGGTTCTTCTGGTCAGATGATGCTCTGGTTTGGACCTCAGACCCCCTCTGCTCTGGAACATGGCAATAAGATAATAAATACATCTAGAAATTAAAAGGACCCAGCCAAGCCGAAAACAAACTGTGGGCTGGAAATGGAACAGTGAGGAGAGGTGCAGGGAGCCGGGCACCTGGGATGTGGTCTGGGTGTGGCAGGCAGGCTGGGCATCAGAAGCATCCATGTGTGGCCTGCCTGACTTGGTGCTGGGGAAGGTGTGTGGCCCTTCGAGGAGCAGAGGAGCAGAGATGAGAGAGGGCGACTATGGCTGGAGGAAGCCGAGAAGGTTGCAAGGTCAGATGGCTGGCCAGGCCAGGCCTGCACCTTCCGTGGATGGTGCTGGGCCGGGGCTTGAGACCCCAGGATGGGAGCTCGCTCTTGCTTCTGAATGGGGCTGGAAGGGGTAGGGCGAGTGTGTGACCAGGAAGAAAACAACATCAGGTCTGCTCATGGTGAGCGTGCAGACTGAGCCATGGTGAAGCTGACCCCACTGAAGAGGGCCAACAACGTCTGCGGTCGGAAGGTGAGCTCAGTCCCAAAGAAATGGGAAGAAGACAGCAAATGCAGGTGACTGTGCGCCAGATGTGCTCGAGGGAGAATTTGTAGCACAGAACACAAAATCACGAAAGAAAAGTACCTGAGAACCAAGAATAGGTTAATATGAAAAAGAACTAAGTAGAAATCCTAGGAATGAAAAATATTGCTATTTAAATAGAAAAGTAAAGTGTAAACTACACCCTGGACACGACCTAAGAAAGGGTGGGTGAGCTGGAAGACGTGGAGGAACTTGGGGGTGAAGCTCCCGTGTCGGGTGAGAGAGAGGATGCCAGCACCGTTCCAGGCGAGTCTCAGAGGGTGTGTACTCGGATGGTCAAGCAGGGTGAGCACAAGTAATGTCAAACCTAGATGTGTTGTGTAAAGAGAAAATCTTAAAAACAACCCTAGAAAGAGATTCTCCACAGAATGACAGTCTGATGGCAAGAGGGTCAGGGAGGGAACTTTGAAACCCTGGGGGACAGCCCGCATGAATGCCAATCTAGACCACAAGGGCAAGCTGGACACATTCAAATGCAAATGTGGAGAGTTACCAACTCCCTGATTGCCGAAAGCACCGCAGATGTTTATACATTTAGTAAAGCCAATGAATTAGAAGAAAAAAATAATATTACACTAACCCAAGAAGAAATTAAAGACCTGAACTATTTCAGAAATTGAATGATTAAAAATCTGCCTACCCAAGCCACCATGTTCTGATAATTTTATGAGTGAATTCTACTAAAATTTAAGAAAGACGTTATTCCAATTTTATGTAGATGACTCCAGAGAAAACAAAAAGAAGGTCCCTGGCTTGCTTTATGAGACTAGAATAACCTTGATAAAAAAACCATAACCGAACTAATATGAGTCCACTGCTTGGTGACTTATAGGAAGAGACTGCGGGCAGGGGAGGGTTATCGCACAGTGGAAACTTTAATCTTTTTTTTATTTTTTATAATAATATTTTTTATTATATTATGTTAGTCACCGTACAGTACATCCCTGGTTTCTGATGTAAAGTTCCATGATTCATTACTTGCATATAACACCCAGTGCACCATGCAATACGTGCCCTCCTTACTACCCATCACCGGCCTATCCCACTCCCCCCGCCCCCGAAGCCCTCAGTTTGTTCCCCAGAGTCCATAGGGAAACTTTTATTTGCAGTAAATAAGGAGATCACAGGGGATAACTTCCAAAGCCATGGCTCCCCATGTGGGGATAAGTGGGTTCCTTCGATTTAGGGTTCAGATGAATATTCAGAAAGGGGAGCTTTGTCACTGCATACAGAGTTGGGCATAAAGTCACACATGTCTACTCAGGAAACATGCATCGTACGTTATGCTAATGGGGTTTGTGCTGCTCCGTAGAAGGAGATCTTCACGTTAGAATGAGGTAGAGGTGACTGCCCACACTGCATGGCCTGCCTACACAGGTGGGAGTCAGTGACTGAGCTCTTCCTATTGTTTTCCTCAGAAAAGATAAGGTGAACATTCATGTGAAGAAGAAGGGGTCAGTGGGAGTCTTAGGTCATGATCACAAACACAGAGGCAGAAGGGAAGTAATAACTAATCAAACTAGATATGCTTATAAATTAACAAATTATTTTTATGATCAACTTGAGTTTATCCTGGAAATGCAAGGTGACTTAATATTGGAAAGCCTATTGATATAATTCATCATAGCCAATTAAGGAAGGAAAAAAACCATGTGATCAGAAAAAAACATGTGACTCCAGCAAGACCGTGGCACAGAGTGAGAGGGCAGGAAAAACAAGATTGGGAGATTTGTTCACTGTGGAGCCTGGATGATAAGAACACGGGGATTCAGTTCACTCTGTGTATGTCTGAAGATGTGCACAATACATTTTTTCTTTTCTTTTCTTTTTTTTTAAAGATTTTATTTATTCATTCGACAGAGATAGAGACAGCCAGCGAGAGAGGGAACACAGGCAGGGGGAGTGGGAGAGGAAGAAGCAGGCTCATAGCGGAGGAGCCTGATGTGGGGCTTGATCCCACAATGCCGGGATCACACCCTGAGCCGAAGGCAGACGCTTAACCGCTGTGCCACCCAGGCGCCCCTACAATACATTTTTTCTAAAAAGATAAAATCACATGATAAAACCCAACACTCCTTTCAAGTAAAAACTCTTAGCAGATTATGCTGGTATCAGTGGTCTTAGTGCAGTAGGACAAGAAAATATGAAACACAATTTCTCAGGAGTGACAAGGAAGAAAGAATATTCACAGCTAAAATATTCGTATACACAGAAAACTCAAGTGTTGTGATTACAGATGGTATGGGACAATTTGATTATCTGTAGAGCAAAACATGAAATTGGGTTCCTACTTTGTTCCATACTTGAAATCCGTTTGGACTGACTAAGACCTAAATGTGAAAAGCAAATCTGAAATTTTAGGAGGATGCGCAGGAGTGTAATGGTACTAACTCAAGGTAGGGAACTCCTTCTGAAGAAGCACAGGTCAGAAAGGAAGATATTGACAAATTTGACGGTTAAAGTAGAAATGTCTGTGCATCAAAAGACGCCAAGAAAAGGTTTTAAAAAAGTTATACACTTGGAGAAGACATTTCCACAGTATTAGAATAACCACTGAAGAGTTTGTGTCCAGGACGTATCAAGAACTTCCACAAATCAAAGACAAAAGACAAATAATGTCATAGGGAAGGCAGAGTGTAAACAAGCATCTCATGGGAGAGGAAGTCGGGCTGACGAATAAACCTGTAAGAACTATCACCAGTGTTGCCAGAGACGCAGATTAAACCCACCATGAGACAACCTCTCCACCTGTCAATTTAGCAGAAATTAAGAAATCTAATGTCAAGTTTTAGAGAAGATGTGCAGAAATGGGATTCCTTTATGCTGTTGGTGGGGTTAGTAGAACCACTGTGGGTAGAAATGTCATAAAATCTGATAACTAGAACTTGCATACGAGTGGTTCCTGTTGTGGGTCTGTGCTCTGGAACGTCTCCTGGCCAATTGCACAAGGAGATGCGCGTGAGACATCATAGCAGCATTGTTTATAAACCAAAAAACTGAAAGTCACCGGAAATGTCCATCGTCTCAAGAATGGATAAGAAAAGTGTGGTATTATCTGTACAGCAGGAACGTGAATGACCTAGAATTCAATGTGTTAACATGAACAAATCTTTTTTTTTTTTTAAAGATTTTATTTATTTATTCGACAGAGAGAGAGACAGCCAGCGAGAGAGGGAACACAAGCAGGGGGAGTGGGAGAGGAAGAAGCAGGCTCATAGCGGAGGAGCCTGACGTGGGGCTCGTTCCCAGAACGCCGGGATCACGCCCTGAGCCGAAGGCAGACGCTTAACCGCTATGCCACCCAGGCGCCCCTAACATGAACAAATCTTACAAAGATAATATTAGGTGAAAAAAGAGTAAGATTCAGAATAATACACAACATATGATACTATTTAAATAAGGATGAAAACATGCAAAACAATATTATTTATGGCATCCATGCAGTGAAAGTATAAAAGCTTGCATGGGAATGATAAACACCAGATTCAGGGTGCTGTGCTGCTGGGAGGTGGGCTGGAGGAGTCCTGCTCAAGGGGCACCACCTCCTTTTGAATGCTGTGGTTCTCAAGCCAGGTAGTGGCTACATGGAGGGTTGTTAAAAATTATTCATCATTCCTTTCTGATTGTTTGAAATAGTACATAACTTAAAAAATGAAAGGATACAAAAAGATAAACTAAGTAGAAATCATCGAAAAGAATGCTGAAATAATATTAACATCAGCCAAAATACAAGTTAAGGGGAAAAAGCTTTAGTAAAAATAAAGTATGTTATGTAACAACAAAAAGAAGGCAGCAATCATGACCCTACGTGACCCTAACAACATGGCCTAAAAATATACGGAGCAGCAACCGACAGAAGCACATGGACACCCACATCTTACGAGAGCTTTGTGATACATTTCTGTCAAACCGTAGGATGAGGCTGAGGTCTGCAGAACTCTGCACCCCGCTGAGAGCAAACAAAACAGTCATCACTTGGGACACATAGGACATTCACGGAAACAGAACACTTGTTAAGTCACCCAGGAAATGCTTACAAATATTGAAGAATTGTCACCCTATCGAGCACATTTTTGATGTAACATAAATAAACAAACCATGTGTAAAAACTTATTTAAAACCTTCCCCAGATTTGAAAGCTGAAGGACCGAGGTAAATAAGACATCACAACAGACTTTACAAAATACTTAGAAGTGAGTAATGACATCAAAGCTTATGGAATGAGGTGGAAGCAGTGCTTAGAGGAAAATTTATAATCTTAAATGCAATCATGAAAATAAAAGAAAGACTGGAAATAAACTAGTGATGTACTTATCTTAAAAACCTAGAAAAGAGAAGAGGTAAACCAAAGAAAAATTGAAAGCAGGAAGAAATGGTTAATAAGCAGACATTAGTGACATAAAACTAAAACACCAGGACAACAAAATCATAAAAAGCTTGCTCTCAGGAAGTCTAATATAGTAGACAGCATCTCAGCAAGACTGGCCAAGAGAAAAAGCACAGATGAAAAGTGTAGCCTGGAAGGGAGGCGTATCTGCAGGAAAGGAAGAGATTGTTTTAAATCCCGAAGAATATTATGGCCAGAGATTTGAAAACTAAGATGAAACATGCACTTTTATAGGAAAATCTCAAACACATAAATTAGCTCAAGAAAAAATTAAAAACTGGGACAGCTTTCTTACCGTTA
The DNA here is from genome assembly GCF_017311325.1 of Ursus maritimus. Lineage (NCBI taxonomy): Eukaryota > Metazoa > Chordata > Mammalia > Carnivora > Ursidae > Ursus > Ursus maritimus. Next base: position 60,435,021 of record NW_024424119.1, read on the forward strand.
AAGACAAGGGATCTGTACAGCTCTTTTGCTGCCCTGGGCCTGGCAGGTGTAAGGTGAGTCCTACCAAGTGCATAAAATTCACTTGTGCTGCCGAACACAAGATCAACATACAAAAATGTAACCTTCCTATGACCTAATGATTCGATTAGAAAATTCAGTTAAAATGAACTATTTCATTCCAGAGGCAATAAAAACTATAAAGCACCCAGAAATCTACAAGCAGTATGCAAGACTTTTACATGGAACTGTGACTTGTTATCACCTCTGGGGACACAGGGGGTGTATTTATAACGGGGAGGCCTGGAAGTGGTAAAGGCGTCTCTTCTCCTAATTTAATCTCTTGGAATTCAGCATATTGATAATGTGGAAGGGTCAACGTCCAAGAATCGCCAAGACGATTCAGGAAGGAGGGGTTGCCTCACCATGTGTCAAGAGTTTTTACGAAGCTACAGTGGGAGGATTGTGAGGTATGAAGACCAAACACCAGAAGAGCGGACCAGAGAAGGCAGAAACACGGCCAGGCTAGGTAGGAAGCTGGCCGTAGGAGGAGGATGGGTACAAAATATTATAAAGTCGGTCTGTGGAAACTGGCTTTCCACTGGGGAAAAAAGTTGATCTTCACCCCCGTGTGTACACAGAACAGTAACCACAAACTCCAGTCAGATCAAAAACCTAACTGAAAAACCAAACTTTAAAATGGTTTCAAGAAAATACAGAAGAATATTTTTGTTGCCTTCTAATGGAGAGGAATTCTTCGACGCGTGGCACTTTGTCATACAGCAGAAGCCAGCTGCGAGCACTTCCAGTGGTCCCTGCAGACGGGGCGAGGAGGACGAAGCACCCAGAATGCGGGGCGGTCGAAGAGGCCCCAGAGGACACCAGCTGGCCAGCCGGCCCTCACTCCTCAGGCGGGAGCAGCTTAGGGTGAGCCCGCTGGAAGCCTCTCGTAAAGTCAGATGCCGCCTGGCCATCCCAGCTGTGGGCAGACCTTCTGGGTGCGCAGTGAGACTCGGTAGCAAAACCCCGGAAAGAAGGAAGGTGCCAGCCAGGAGGCGTGTGGGTGGGTGGCCTGAAGGGTACTGTGTGGCGGGGGACAGGATTAAGTGGGTTTGGTGCCTCGCGTGGGTACACTTCAACGATACGGTACTGAGTGAAGAGAGCACGCTGGAGAACGGTGTGTGGTCTGATGCCTTCCTGTGAGTGTTTAAAACACGCGTGGTGCATTTTGTGTATAGATACCTGCGTGTTGTGTGAGTGGAACTCTCCTGACATGGTTCCTCACCAGGTTTGTGATTGGGGTCGTCTGTCGGAGTGATCACGGGCAGTGGGACCTGATGCAAATGGGACAAACGTGAGCAGTGTCTGTTTTGATTGGTGGACACGTGAATGTCTGTGGCGTTCTCCTCTTGTACGTTTCCAAAAACACAGTAGCAAAGAGAGACATGTTTCCCAATGGGGCAAAGATTGCAGTTAGCCACCCTCTTTGCTGGACCCACTGTCTCCTAGACCGTAACATCACGGCCCCGGCAGCTCTGGGAGTGGGGAGTTCTGCCTCCCCTGCCCGGCCCCATTTCTCCAGCTCATTGCTACAATTCTCCTCCTCGCCTTTGCTCACCTTTCCTCTGGCTTGGCACTCCCTTCCATTTTGGGCCAAAGACCTAGAGCGTATTTATCTTTCGAGGACTGGCCCAACTCAGCAGCCACGTCTTTCCGGAAGTTTTTCTGAAGGACCGTGGGCCACCTTGACCTCCAGAAGCACCATCATCTAGAAACCTGTGTGTGTGTGCACGTGTGCCTGTTGGCTCTTGGGTCGCAGCCGTGTCCTGGCCCTGAGCGTGCTCATGTGTGTACGTGGGGGTGAAGGTGGCCATGCGGGCATGCCCTGTGGTGCTGTCCCTCCACAGATCCTAACAGGAGAGGACTGGAACGCAGTGATGTACCACGGGATCGAATCGCAAGGTGGAGTCAGCAAAGGCATGTTCTCCTCCTTTTACTTCATTGTCCTGACGCTGTTTGGAAATTGTATCCTTCTGTGGGGCTGGGTGCAGTGTGCTTAGTGCTTGGTCTGGGCCTGCCTCTCCCTCCTCCCCCAGGAGGACAAATACGAGACGTGCCTTTTCATCAAGTGTGAACGATGGGGAGTGGTGAATATTCTCCAGGCGGCCTGAGCTTGGGGGTCCGGAGGCTGTGGGGCCGAGGATGGTGGAAGCACAAGTTGCACGTACGGTGTCCAGAGGGGGACGGTATGGTCAGCGGCAGGCTCAGGAGGGTTGCCACGGGAAGACATGGGCTTTGAACGCTGACAGCAATGGGTTTTGTTTTGCTTTGTTTGTCCACTTTAATTCAGTAGATAAATTTGGGCACTGGGCTTTTAAAGAGCTGTTCCCTGCTGGAAATACCATACCTGTAGGGAAATATGAAGCAAGGTTTCCTGTGGTGGGTGCCTGCTGGGCTTGAGTTTCAGGCCCTCGTGATGGGAGGGTGGGTCTGCGGGGTCAGGGAAAGCCCAGCAGCTTGGTGGCAGCTCTGCCTCGGGCAGGCCACCTGGGAAGAGGAGGCTGCAGGGCTCATGACGTGGGGGGGCGGTGCTGGGGACCAGGAGAGGCGAGGCATGAACATGGCCCCACTGCTCAGGAGGGCAGTTCAGGCTGAGCAGGGGCACCTGGGTTCTCAAACTGTTCTGTACACCAGAGTCCCCCAGGGGTGGTTAGCGCGCAGGTTGCAGCCCACAGATGTGATGCTGACGTGCTCCCCTGCGAGTGCTGATGCTGCGGCCTGAGGACCCCACTTTGAGATCCGCTGCGGTAAATAGCCTGCGGAGCCTGGAGGCCGACCTGAGCAGGCCACGCACTTCTGGGAGTTGTCTTCTCCCACGCTGACCTGCCGGCTCTGCCTTATTCCCCTGGAGGCACACCTGGGCACTCGACCCTGTCTGCCCCTCTTTGCCCCCGCCTTGCCGGCTCTTGTGCCAGCCTGTGACCGTGACCCTGCAGACCTTGTTCTCTGCCTCCACTCGCCCCAGAGGGACCGTGCCCTCTGTCAGCCCTGTGTAGTTCAGGTCTTGGACCCCAGGGCGGGGAGCCCCGCCTCTGTGGGGCTAAGCAGGAGCCCCAGGAAGGAGGGGTCAGGGGGCTCCGGAGGGGCAGTGTTGGTCTCACTGTGTAGCGGGTGGTGGGACTGGGGGCTGGCTGACAGGAAACCTGGAAGTGGCAGCCAGGTTGTCAGAGAGAGGAGGGGCCTGCACTGACCTCAAATGGTGGGGGTGGGGGTGGGGGTGGGGAATAACGGCTGTCCAGAAGGAGGTGCCGCTCCCCGAGACTGAGCAGGGGCCTGAAGCTCCGGCCAGCTTATTCTTTTTTTTTTTTTAATGATTTTTTATTATATTATGTTAGTCACCATACAGTACATCCCCGGTTTCCGATGTAAGCTGCCAGCTTATTCTGACCCTGCATGGTCAGGCCAGGTGTGTCAGTGGTCAGGCCTCGTACTAGCCAATGGGAATCTTTCCCTCTGCCTCTGTGCATCTCTCTGGCTGGGCCCTGAGCTCTCCAGGTGTGGGAAGGCCTCTGAGGTGCTCGTGGCTGTGGTTAGTGTGGGGAAGTGGCCCCCAGCCTCAGTGTCCTGTCCTCTGTGCTCTGCTGGAGCCCCAAGCAGCCTTGCCTATGAGGCGGTACCCCGGCAGGTGGCTGGCTTTGAGTCTCGGGGTCATCTCCCTGCCAGACTGGGTCCCGACCAGCGACGGTCATCGCTGTCGGCCTCAAACAAAGCCCGCTGCTGCTCAGGCCTCGCCCTGGCAGGAACAGCTACAGCCTGGGTTGGGGAACGGGGGTGAATCCCCAGGCCTGTGGTTAAAGAGCGCAGTTCTAGGCTCTGACTGGGGTGACGTTGCCCCCAGAGGACACCGGCAATGTCTGAGAGGGTTTGGCTGCCTTGAGGAGAAGGTGTTGGTGCACCCAGCTGCTGGGCCGAGGCCAGGGCTGCCGTTCAGCACCCACGACAGAGGGCGACCTGGCTCCACATGTCAGCGCCACCAAGGAATGAGATGACTGGGGAGGGCCCGGTCTGCGGGAGCAGTGCAGAGTGCGGGGAGGGGATGGTTCTGGGGAGGTGCTGCTCTGAGGTGCCCAGGAGAGGAGCTTGTGGGAAGAGGCGGCTCTAGCCCCAGGAAACTCGAAGGGACTCAGGTCAGTGGCCTGAGCTGGAGAAATTGGAGGCGGGCAGTGCGGAGAGGCAGCAGCCCCGGCAGTTGGGCTAGGCTGGGTCTGGGGTGTGAGAGGGGTCAGAGGGGCAAGGGGGCTTGACGGGTATGTGGCCACCCAGGGAAGGAGGCTGAAGGCTAGTCAGGAGCTGGGGAGATGGGGCCCAGGTCTCCATGGGGGACGCTGGGGTATGACTGTGGGAGACGGAGGGTGGGGGCAGAAGGGTTCCCTTCCTTAGCTGGAGCCCACCAGACACTCTGCTGAATGTCTTCCTGGCCATCGCCGTGGACAACCTCGCCAATGCTCAGGAGCTGACCAAGGTACGTGCGTGCGTAGGGACACCGCCTGCAGCCCAGGAAGAGCAGAGGGGGCGGGGGTGTGGGCGGCAGGCCGTGTCACTCTGCATGAGTCCAGAGAGCCGGGAAGAGGGCCAGGCCAGGGTTAAAGACTCATGTGACCGCTGTCTGGGGGAGTCCCCTCAAGGTCCTGGAGACGTAGAAGTTAGGCTGCCACTTGGGTGTGGCGAATGGTGTGGAGGAAGCGTGGGAGATGCCCTGCCAGGAAGGGCAGCCGAAGGGAGCTAAAGGGAGGTGTGGGATTTCCTGTGCTCGTCCCTGGGCGGTGAGGGGCCCCTGTGGTCAGTCTTGAGTGTGCACAGTTGAGCTCGGGCGGTCGCTGGGCAGTTCTGTCCTCAGATGCCGGGCCTGGCTGGCGCCTGGAGGAACAGCTGCTCCCCGTTGTCGGCTTGTCTATGCCTCAGCAGGGCAGCCTCTTCTCGTGGCAGTGCCCAGTGGGCGGCCTCTGGTAGTCATCTCTCATCCTGGAGCCTGGTGGGGGACGTGATCATACACGTCTTCCCCTGTGGTTTCCTTCCCGATGACACAGCCCCCCACCTGGTCACCTTCACCCTCAGCCATGGACGGTGCAGCTGGGTCTCCTGCTGCTTCGGCCTCAGGCTTGTGCTTTGATAAACCCTGGCTCCTAGTGTGGAGGGTCCTCCTTGCCTGGTCAGACCACCTGCAGCAGAAGCCCCGTGTGCTTGCTCTCTCGGCTGAGCATGTGGCCTGTGTGCGCACCTCTCCGTGTGCATGCCCGTGTGCACATCCCTGTGTGTGTCTGGTGCATTCCAGCCCTTACCATCCAGCGTGTCCCGACTCTCAGCGCCATGTCTGTTTCGGGGCTGAGCTCGATTCAGGCCTTGCCTGAGGAAGGCAGGTGCGGGACGCGTCTGCAGTCAGCACAGGGGCAGCTCTGCCCTGGTGCTTCTGGCCGTGCACGCCGCGCAGGTGCCCCCGCTGCTCCCACCCTGCTCTCTGGAAGGACTGCTCCGGGTGGAGGCAGGCCTATTCGTGTGTCTTCCTTTGCTACTGCTCAGACTTCCTCTTCTCCCGGCCCAGGCCTGGGCTGTGGTGGTTCCTGTGCGTATAGATGCCTCCCTTGCTCTGGCTGCTGCCTTCTGAGGACCTGGAAGTCCCACTGGCCTGCTCATTTCTATGTCAGCCAGAGCCGAGACTGGGCTTTGCCCTCTAGGAGTGGCTGGAGAGTGATTGTTCTTGCTCCTGGCTGGGCTGCTGGGGCGGGGGGTGGGGGGAGCCCTACGTCCACAGAACACCTCTTGTTGTCAGGATTTCTGGGACCACGTGAGCTGGGGGTGCCCAGGAACATTGGTGGTCTGGGCACCAACTGTCTTGGGGCAGGGGTGAGCTTGAACTTGAAGTTCTCACTGTCTATTCAAGTTGTGCTATGGGTGAGGACACACCAGGGAAGCGATGTCCTTGGGGCCCTGTCTCCACGCACAGACAGCCTGTGCAGTGGCCCCTTTGGGCCAACCGCCCTTACTCGGGGATTCCCTTCACTTGGAAGTCGGAGCAGGTGGAGGCCTAGCTGTGTCAGGCTGTGGGGCATTTCCTGGGCCGGCTGTCCTTCCTTTACGTTCGCACAACGTGTTACAGCATCATGTCCTTTTCAAAGTGGGAATGAAGTCAGTGGAATTGGTTTGTAGAAGCTCGCCCTCCGCCCTGGAGAGCTGTCGACCGGGACGGCATCCGCAGCCCGAAGGACCTTGACAGGGGCGTTCTGTGCTAGATCGAGCTTTGCCTGCTCTCTTGGGCCTGAAGCTTGAAGACGTTTGCACTATGGGAAATCTGCAGGCAGCTAACAGGGGTCTTAGTTTTTGCTATTTGGGGACCTCTAGGGGAAGATTTAAGGACATTTTGGGCCACACTGGGAATGTCACCTTCCATGGAAGCCAGGTGGGCTCAGGATTGGGGATTTGGGGGAAAGAATGGAGGTCTCGGCAGTCTAGCTGGATGACATGGAGGCCTTAGTTTCCCTCCATGGGCCCATGGGCTCAGCCCAGAGCTTTTCATCCAGATCCCAGGAGCAGAGCCTGTTGGGTTTGCCAAGTGACATGGGGTCAAGGCCAGAGGGTCTGCCCAGATGTCCACTCCCCTTCCCATGGAGGGCAGAGGCAGGGCAGGATATCAACACATGTGTCAGAGAGCTGTGGGGCCCTCCTCAGGAACTCGGTGGTGAAGGGAACACAGGCACTGCAAGTGGCTGTCCAGGTGGACACAGGGAGGGACTTTTCACAGTTACAGCTGGGGACAGGTAGACACATGTGACCTGATGGGTCCAAGTAGGAAAAGCTCAAAGGCTAGGAGGTGTCCCTGCTAGACCCACTCCTGGTGACAATTCCTGTGACCAGTGCTGGGCCGGGACCTAGCCTCAGGGAGCAAAGACCTGCCCCTTGCCTTTGCTCACAGCTCTGGGGTAGAGGCTGACTTTGTTCAAGTGGGACATGTTCTCCTGGGGTGGGGGCAGCAGGTGGGAGGGAAGGAGGGATGGGTTTGCATTTTTATTGCGCCAAGTCGGAAACGCTGTGGGACAAACATGCAGGCAGCAGCTGGGTCCCTGTGGCCTGAGCTCACAAGTGGGGTGTAAGTCACCAGCTGTGAGCACCCTGGGAGATGGCCCATGGCAAGAGGTATTGAGGCAAGAATCTTGGGGGCTGTTGCCTTGAGCAGCAGGTAGAGAAGGGGGTCCCTGAAGGCCACCAGAGAGCTTGTGTGGAACCGGTGCTCAGTGCTGGAGCCACTGCCTGGCCCACAGTTTCAGAGGGCAGGAAGGACTCAGAGACCGCGGGAGGAAGAGCTGATTCGTTGGAGTAGACGCAGCACTCCCAAGGCTAGTTGCACCCTTCTGTCTGTTCAAACAGGACGAAGAGGAGATGGAAGAAGCAGCCAACCAGAAGCTTGCTCTGCAAAAAGCCAAAGAAGTGGCTGACGTCAGTCCCATGTCCGCGGCGAACATCTCCATTGCTGCTGCGTAAGGCTCTTGGGCGTGGGTTGCAGGGCGGCGGGGCTGCTGCAGAGTCTCGCAGCCGGGCCCTCAGCAGGACGCTTCCTCTGGGGGCTTCCTCCGAATCCCTTGTGTTGGCGGGAGCTTCTTAAGACACGGCCCCCTCCCTGCCCCCAGGAGCTGTGATGCGAAGGAAAGTCTCCCGTCCTATAGCAGCCTTTGAGGACAGGGTTCACCAGGGAAAGCCTCCATGGCTTCTCCCAGTTCGAGCCGGAGCAAGGGGTGGCAACGCATGGCCCTCCCATCGTGGGTGGGATTGGCTCTGACCTACTCCTCAGCACTCTTGGGTCACTCCAGGGCCCCTCGCTGGACAAAGATTGTGAGTCCGAGGGAACGTGTCAGTATGTCCGTTTTGTATTCAGCTTTTTAGGAATGTATTTTGTGAGCCAAAAGATTCTAGCTGGTATTTCAGCAGCCCAAGAGACTTAATGCAGTTTCCCAAAATGTCTTCAAGGTTTCAGTATGGGGACAGAGGTCAAGGGGAAGCCTTGGTGATGACAGAAGTTGAAGAAAGGCCCAGGCTTCCGTGGGGAGACTGACTGGTCACCCCAAGGTTCAGCTGAGCCTCAAGGCACATTGCGGAGCCTCATTGGGAAGTATCAGGGCCTTCAGAGTTGGGACAGAGTGCCCGGCCCAGGGTCAAGGCTGCAGTGTGCTGGGGGAGGTCACCCACGGGGGGCAGGGAGGGATGGGTAGGAGGGAGGAAGTCTGGCCTAGTATCAGGGTGGCCGTAGAGAGCACAGAGGAGCTCTCACTCTGTAGGCCAGGCTGAGCCCCGGGAACTGCTGACTTGTCTTCGGTGCCACGCCCACTCCACCCCACACGTCCCATTTCCGTGCTGATCCAGCCGGCCTCCCTCCCTCTCCCTGCTGCCCGGAAACAGCCACAGGTACATCTGTGGTGACACATGCGTCCGTGCTGCTGAGTGTGTGTGCTGCCAGGTGGATGACTTTGCTGGGAGTGTGGGGTGCAGGTGTGAGAGCGTGCGTGTGTCTGCACGTGTGAGCGTGCACCACAGCAGCCCTGTTCTTGTCTGGCAGTCCCCAGGGTGATGGCCTGTTTTCTAGGAAGGCCTCTGCAGAGGACCTGCCCCTAAGCCAAGCCGGAAGCACTGGCCTCTGGGGGAGAAGAAGCTAGAGGAGGCCACAGGCCCATAGGGGGCCCAGGCAGGGATGCGAGGGGCCTGCAGGAAGCCAGGCAGGACACAGCAGCCATGACTCAGACAGCTACTGGGGGACTCGGTGCTCACTTGTCTCTGTGTTTTGATTGGCCGGTTCAGAGACTTGGTTGGCTTGGTCCTGGGCTTGCTTTGAGGAGGTAGTGGTGACCCGGCAGGTGGCCCCTTCTCCTGAGTGTTGTAACCTGCTTTAGCAGAGGTAGTGGTGAGCCTTTGACTTAATCACGGGCCTTGTGGGTTTCCGTTCAGCATTTGCCTTCTGTGCTCGTGGAGGTGAGTGCATTGTCCCGTGGGCCCTGCACCTGCCAGAGCTCCCTGTGCTGTAGGGGTTACGGCAGGGTGTCCATTCCCATCGGGGCTGAGACCTCAGAGAGGCGTGTGCTGGGGCCCTCAGCACAACCGTGGAGAACATGTCAGGCCACCAAGAAAGGTCTGGATGTTCTTCCTCTGCCCCTGGCCTCGTCTGGGGACACTGCTCTGCAGGTACAAGGCTGCAGAATGGCACAGCCAGGCCCAGGGCGTATTGCAGCACCAGCTGTTGACCCGAGCACCACCTTGGTGCGTCTTTTCTCCTGGGTGGGCGTTCTGCCTCACAGCTTGGTGTCGCCTCATTCCTGTCAAGCCAGCCTGGGGTGTTTGCAGGCGTTGGCCTCTGTGTTCCCCCTTCCTGGGCTAGCTGTGGGTCCTGCAGGTTCTCCTGGGTTGCAGCTTTGGGCCTTTGTCCCCTGTGGCATGTCCTCAGTCTGCCTCTGTCGGGTGGCAGGTGGTCTGATGTGGTTGCTGAAGACCCTGCACACTGGACCAGGTCTGAACGCCTGGGTGTGTGGGTGGTGGGCTGAGGCTCAGAGCTCCTGGTCTCTGTCTGTCCTCTGTCTGTCCGTTGCCCCCCACCCTCCCAACTGTTTCTGTTCTCCCGGTGAGTGGGGTGTGCAGTGGGGGGTGGATGGGCAACGCCTGCTTCTTCCCCACGGCTGGGTTGGGGTGAGAGTAAGGCCCCTGACCTGCTCCCTGCAGCCATGGGTGTGGTCGGTGAAGTGGGAGGACTGGTCCAGATGTTCTCTGTGAAGCCTTGGGTGCAGAGGGGCCCTTAGTGTCCTTGGTGTTTGAGACGCTCCCTGGGCTCTGTGCAGCTGCACATGCCTGAGGGGACGGGGCGCCACGCCTCCTCAGAGGGCTGTCCCTGTCCCTTAGGGCTGGGCTGCGTCCTCGGGGGACAGCCACCTCAGGCTCCTGGGAGGGAAGGGTTGCTAAGGTTGGCATGGCCCTCCCGGTTCTCTGCGCTCGGTCACCGTTCTCCTCACCTGGACCTCTGAGCGCTGCTGCACACACTCCCTCCGTCCCATGATTCGGTCCCCCGGCACGCCCTGTGACACACGCTCACACACGTTCACACTCATTCCCACACTGACATCCACACTCATAGTCACACACCATATACGCACTCACACCCGTCGCACACTGATTTGCACACTCCTTCTCACACACGCACACACCCACACATACACCCACGCCTGTCTGCACCCAGGACCTGCAGGTGGATGAGTTGTTCTGAGCTCCTCACAAATGGGTGTAGACTTGGCCTTGAGAAGGAGGTGGTGGGAAGCCACATGGTCCTCCCCTGGGGAAACTACCTTAAAGGGGAAGGATGATAGAGACTTTTGCTTTCTCTGTTGGTTTTGGAAAAGCTTCCAGAAGGTCACTGGGGAAATGGCTGGAGTACACCCGAGGGAAGTGGGTTGGTGATGTAGCCTGCATGCCCCTGTGAGGGTCACGGTGAGCTGGAGGCACCTGGGTGTAGAGCCTGAGGAGCCAAGGGGTCGGGGGCTGGGGCAGAGCACGGTGGACAGGCAGCAAGGCTCAGGTGAAGCCCAAAGGTAAGGTGTCTGTGTTAGCTTTGCTCCATCTCAGAGCAAGGCACATGCACAGGTCATCCCACTACGGCCCCATAGGAGTGGGACTCCAAGTGGCAGGGGAGAGCCATTTGGAATTTAGGGACACACGGTGTTGGCTCTTTCCAACCCCACTGCCCTTCGTGGGGCAGAATGTGCTGGGCTGTAGCGCATGGGCCCCCGGATCGCAGCTTCTTGTCTTCCAGCGCCGGTGGGGCGTGCTGTGTTCTTCTCAGTGTCCCTGTTCGCCGATGCTCCGTCTTTCTCAACCTCTCTTTTACCCCGAGGTCTCAGCTGGTGTCCACTCTGACGGAAGCGACCCCGGCCTCCTGCCCAGATGCACACTGCGGCCTGCGCCCTGACCCGACGTGGCTTAAACGTGTTCTGTGTCCCTTAGAACCCTCTCTGGTTTTCTCACTTTTGTTTTGTTCTGTTTTTTGCATGTGCAGTTTTGTAAAGCACACTCGAGGTGCTGTATCTCACAGCTCATCTGTCTCCAGCGTAAACTCACCGTGAGTTGCTCTGCTACCACTTCCATCTGTGGCTTCATGGCAGCTCGTGCGAACACCTCCCTCCACTCCTAACTGCTTTTCCACCTCAAATCACTTGCTTCAGGGGCAGCTCCAAGAAAGCCTTTTGCAGCTGACGGGGGACGGTGGGCATGCTTCCTGACGTTCCCAAGTCCTGCTCGCGGGCGTCACTCTCTGAGCTCAGCCCCCCTCCTCTCCCTCCTGGCCCTCTTGTCTGCCGTCTGTCCACGTGCCGTGTCTCTGGTGTCTTGAGCACATATGCCACTGGGCGCCAGTGGGCGCTGTCTCCTTGGGGTTCCCATGAGCTACAGTGTTCAGTAGGACTCACTGAGGACATTCATGGGGTCCATCCCTTTTAGACTCGGAGGGATGTATCTGTGACCCTTAGGGAGTTGTCCTAGCAAGAGCAGAGCTGCCGTCTCGTGTTAGAGCAGCCAGAGCCTGAGGTAGACCCACAGAAACCCAGTGTGTCCCTCTTGGAGGTGACGTCAGTCTGACAGGGGAAGTGGTCCTGGGGTGCTTGCCTCCAGGGGCTTCCTCTCAAAGGCGAGACCAACGCGGCAGGTGAGACAAGTCCCCGGAGCAGCTGGGTGTGCTCGGTGCACCTGGATGGGGGAAGCCAGGTGCCCTTTCTGGGTGCTACCTGCTCCCTACTCAGCCAGCACAGACCTAAGCTGGGCTTGCTCACAAGCACTTGGAGCTGCTGGCTGTTGTTGGATCCTGGAGGACTGATTCACGGGCTGGAGTAAGATGTGGATGTGGGTACTGATGGTGTCATAGTGAGGGCTGCTTCCCGTATGAGTAGCTACGGGTAACTGGCTCTTTCAGCCCAGAGCCCTCAAAGCTGGGCCGTGCCACTGAGGCTCCTTTTTGGGCCCTGCAGGTATCCACAGCGCCTGGGTTGGGTGTGGTTGAATAGGGCTATACCAGCAAGCTGGGGTCAAGACATTGTGGGGGCGGCATCCCCGTGTGACTCCTAAAAGAGTCTTTTTAAAGAAGGACTTTGTCTGCATTATTGTCACGGTGTGTCAGATGGTGGCCTGGCCCTCACTCTCGTGTTCTTGCTGCTTGTGAACTCAGTGGAGAGGTGCAGAGTGAGAGACTAGGGGTGGCCACACCACTTTATGTGCCAGACAGAGCAAGGACAGAACAGCGACCAGGTGGGTGCAGGCCGACTCGGACACCCACAGGAAGGGGGAGCCTGGAGCACGGACCCAGAGACGTACCCAGAGAGGAAGCCAGGACATTGAGGGGTGGGTGGGTGCAGACAGTTTCAGGTGGCATTAGGGCCCAGAGAGGCAGAGAGACCCAGCAGGAGCGGGGCCAGGTGGGGCCTAGAGGGGCCACATGACCCAGCTACTCAGTGTCTTGCTCCCCTGGGAAGTTCTGAGGGGAGTCTGCCAGCCCTGTGGCACCCTCTACTTTAGTGGACAAGTCACCTCTTTGTGAAGCTTAGCTAGTCCGTGGGAGAGAAGGAGCTGCAGCTGGGGTCAGGCCAGGTTGAGGGCAGAGCCATGTCATCAGGAGGCCATCCTCACCTGAGCTCCCAGTCACCACATTGTCCCCACCATCTTTATTGCCTGTCTGCTCTGACAGAGAACTGCCCCCCAGGTCTTAGGTGGCTTCTAACACTAACCCTCCTGACCAAAGGTGCTGAGTCCAGGTATGTGTCAGGCTGCTGGACTGGCTGTCAGCCCTCAGGGGCTCCGATCATCCATTTCACATGGTTCAGCATTGTTCAGAGTTGGGCCCTTTGTTTTGGTGCCAGGCTGGGATGGGTGGGTCCCCGGGGCTTCAGGTTGAAGTCAAAGACACAGAAGGTGGTGGGTCTGTTGCAAGGTGTCCCCAGGAGCAGGGAAGCACAGGTTTGATGTATCAGAGGACACAGGTCAGGGCCTGGCGTGGCAGTTGAAGGTGTCGGTTAGCAGATGGCCAGAGAGGCCGACACTTGTCCCCCATGCGTTGCCCTGCCTGCCTACCATACGGGCTCCCACGTGAAGGACAGACATCGTGCTCTTCTGCTTTCATACTTTTGAGGCACTGCCCTGGAAATGGCTCCTCACACTGGAGCCTGGACATCCCCTCCAAAGGGGCAGGATTCGGCATCACACAGCTTGTGCAGGCCAACTGGAGGGACTGGGCCTTTCCCACACTGGGCCATCTCTGTCTGTGCAGGTCAGCATGGTGCCCAGTGGCCCAGGGCCCTGATGCTGGTGGCCTATCCAGCCTGGACCCTGGTCTGGGGCCCCTCAGGCTGTGACTCTGCTGTCAGTGCAGTTGGGGTCTGGCCAAGGCCTCACCTCTTAGGATACCTTTTTTCCGTTTTGCCTTTTCCTGCGTCTGATCCTGGCTCCGTCAGTGACTTGCTATGGGGCCCTCTATGAGTCACGCCTTCTAGGTTCAGTGTCTTCATCTGTGAAATAGGGACAAGAGATAGTTGTGAGGATTGGATGAGATGGGCATTGCAGCCCACAGTACAGTGTGGCTCTGAACAATACAGATGCCACCACCACCACCATGGTGGGTGCAGAAACCTCCAGAGGCTGAAGGACGAGACTCTGGCCTCAGATGAGGTTTCTGCTTGACCAAGGTGGGACTGGGGTCACCTACTCTGGAGGCCTTATTCAGCACAGATTCCAGAATGCAAAGGGCTTCTCATGTACCCTGGGCTGTGGAGCCCCACATGTGACCATGTGGGTGAGGCTGGAGGGTGGTCAAACCTTTGGTAGCCTGTGAGTGAGGGCTGAGACTGGAGCACAGGCCACTCCTGGTGCTGGAGGGCTCCTCTCTGCCCTGGCGGATGGAAGGGGCTCCTCGTGGAGCCAGGAGAGTGGAGGGCATTGAGGACCACAGGAGGCAGCATCTGTAGCCCTAGACCTAACTGCTGGGCTCCTGGGAGCAAGTGGTCACTGAGCCGAGTGACAGCTGCCCGGGTGGGGCTGGCCACCTTAGGGAGCAGTCACAGCTTACCCTTTGCCCCTGATAGGGCCCACTGCCCCTGGCCCCTTGCTCCCTAGGCTACTGTCTACCCCATTCCTGAGGACCTGCCTCTTCTCAGGGTCTCTCACAAACACCCCTGTCTCCTCCTGGCCAGTGGCTGTTTTTCTAGAAGTGGAGATGGAGAAGTCCCTCCCTGGGTAGCTCTGCTCTATGCTGCAGCAAGGCCGGCACCCCAGGGTTGCCGCAGGGGCCTCCCTGCCTCCTGCCTCTTCCTCAGTCCTGCCCCATTTGGATGCTGTCCCCCTCCTCTCCCCATGATGGTCTTCCTGGCCAGCAGCCCACCTGCCCTGGAAGCCTGTTTGCCACCTCATGCTGGTGCCTGTCATTCCCACTGCCCTGCATCCCTTGGCCAAGAGCCCCCGTACACCTGCTCAAGGGTGGCCTTGAGCCCCCCACCCCCCACCCCGAGGTTGCTGCTGTCACAATCTATGGGATCATGATGGGGTGGGGGCAGTGCTGGATTCTTGTTACCCTGGGTATCCCCTACTTGTTCTGCACCGGCTGCCAGGGGTCTTGAGGGCTCCTGACACCTGTCCTCCCTCCCTCTCCTCCCTACGCCCACTCTGCCATCCCTCCATCGCTGCGTCCATCTGTGGCTTCCCCTGTGAGGCAGAGAGGTCGGAGGGCGGCGCAGGGGGCGGCCGCTCACCTCCCGTCTCCCCACAGCAGGCCGCAGAACTCGGCCAAGGCGCGCTCGGTGTGGGAGCAGCGGGCCAGCCAGCTGCGGCTGCGGAACCTGCGGGCCAGCTGCGAGGCGCTGTACAGCGAGATGGACCCCGAGGAGAGGCTGCGCTACGCCACCACGCGCCACCTGCGGCCAGACATGAAGACGCACCTGGACCGGCCGCTCGTGGTGGAGCTAGGCCGCGACGGGCCGCGGGTCCCCGCGGGAGGCAAGGCCCGGCCAGAGGGCACGGAGGCGGCCGAGGGCGCGGACCCGCCGCGCAGGCACCACCGGCACCGCGACAAGGTCCCGGCCCCGGTCCCTGCCCCGGCGGCAGCGGGGGAGCAGGACAGGGGGGACGCCCCGAAGGCCGAGGGCGGGGAGCCCGGGGCCCGGGAAGAGCGGCCGCGGCCGCACCGCAGCCGCAGCAAGGAGGCCCGGAGTGAGCGTGGCCGCGA
>NW_024424119.1:60450307-60453506 GCF_017311325.1 Ursus maritimus
TGACCAAGGTGGGACTGGGGTCACCTACTCTGGAGGCCTTATTCAGCACAGATTCCAGAATGCAAAGGGCTTCTCATGTACCCTGGGCTGTGGAGCCCCACATGTGACCATGTGGGTGAGGCTGGAGGGTGGTCAAACCTTTGGTAGCCTGTGAGTGAGGGCTGAGACTGGAGCACAGGCCACTCCTGGTGCTGGAGGGCTCCTCTCTGCCCTGGCGGATGGAAGGGGCTCCTCGTGGAGCCAGGAGAGTGGAGGGCATTGAGGACCACAGGAGGCAGCATCTGTAGCCCTAGACCTAACTGCTGGGCTCCTGGGAGCAAGTGGTCACTGAGCCGAGTGACAGCTGCCCGGGTGGGGCTGGCCACCTTAGGGAGCAGTCACAGCTTACCCTTTGCCCCTGATAGGGCCCACTGCCCCTGGCCCCTTGCTCCCTAGGCTACTGTCTACCCCATTCCTGAGGACCTGCCTCTTCTCAGGGTCTCTCACAAACACCCCTGTCTCCTCCTGGCCAGTGGCTGTTTTTCTAGAAGTGGAGATGGAGAAGTCCCTCCCTGGGTAGCTCTGCTCTATGCTGCAGCAAGGCCGGCACCCCAGGGTTGCCGCAGGGGCCTCCCTGCCTCCTGCCTCTTCCTCAGTCCTGCCCCATTTGGATGCTGTCCCCCTCCTCTCCCCATGATGGTCTTCCTGGCCAGCAGCCCACCTGCCCTGGAAGCCTGTTTGCCACCTCATGCTGGTGCCTGTCATTCCCACTGCCCTGCATCCCTTGGCCAAGAGCCCCCGTACACCTGCTCAAGGGTGGCCTTGAGCCCCCCACCCCCCACCCCGAGGTTGCTGCTGTCACAATCTATGGGATCATGATGGGGTGGGGGCAGTGCTGGATTCTTGTTACCCTGGGTATCCCCTACTTGTTCTGCACCGGCTGCCAGGGGTCTTGAGGGCTCCTGACACCTGTCCTCCCTCCCTCTCCTCCCTACGCCCACTCTGCCATCCCTCCATCGCTGCGTCCATCTGTGGCTTCCCCTGTGAGGCAGAGAGGTCGGAGGGCGGCGCAGGGGGCGGCCGCTCACCTCCCGTCTCCCCACAGCAGGCCGCAGAACTCGGCCAAGGCGCGCTCGGTGTGGGAGCAGCGGGCCAGCCAGCTGCGGCTGCGGAACCTGCGGGCCAGCTGCGAGGCGCTGTACAGCGAGATGGACCCCGAGGAGAGGCTGCGCTACGCCACCACGCGCCACCTGCGGCCAGACATGAAGACGCACCTGGACCGGCCGCTCGTGGTGGAGCTAGGCCGCGACGGGCCGCGGGTCCCCGCGGGAGGCAAGGCCCGGCCAGAGGGCACGGAGGCGGCCGAGGGCGCGGACCCGCCGCGCAGGCACCACCGGCACCGCGACAAGGTCCCGGCCCCGGTCCCTGCCCCGGCGGCAGCGGGGGAGCAGGACAGGGGGGACGCCCCGAAGGCCGAGGGCGGGGAGCCCGGGGCCCGGGAAGAGCGGCCGCGGCCGCACCGCAGCCGCAGCAAGGAGGCCCGGAGTGAGCGTGGCCGCGGCCCGGGTCCCGAGGGCGGCCGGCGCCACCACCGGCGCGGCTCCCCGGAGGAGGCGGCCGAGCGGGAGCCCCGGCGCCACCGCGCCCACCGGCACGCGCCCGACCAGGGCAAGGAAGGCAGCGCGGCTGGGGCCAAGGGCGAGCGGCGAGCGCGCCACCGCGGCGGCCCCCGGGCCGGCCCCAGGGAGGCCGGGAGCGGGGAGGAGCCGGCGCGTCGGCACCGGGCCCGGCACAAGGCGCTGCCCACGCACGAGGATGCAGAAAAGGAGGCAGCGGAGAAGGAGGGCGAGGTCGAGGACCGGGACAGGGAGAAGGAGCTCCGGAACCACCAGCCCAAGTGAGGAAGTGCGCATGCGGATGGTGGATGGAGCTGCTGGCCAGAGAGGGGGCAGGGTCCAAAGGGGTGGGGGTGCAGCGGCCTCTGTTCGGGCTGGTCCCCCCGCCTTCTGTCTCCATTTCACTCTGCGGTGGTGACAATTCTGCCTTGTTGGGATGACATGGAGAATGCTTAAAACTGTGTGGGGGGCAGGATATGCTCAGTGAACGTCAGCCATTATTCTAAGGCACCGGGGCGGGAAAGAGGGCATGGGGGAGGGAAATTGTTGGGACTGGTTTGGGACATGTTGGCGTGGGAAGAGCGTAGTGGGGCAGGGAAAAGAGAAAATTGGAGAGAGCCTGAGGGAGGCCTGAGGAGGCCACTGGGCCGAATGGTAGAAGGGAGTAGGGGCAGGCTGGGTGGCCGCGACACAGGGGGCCTCCTACCCTTCCACAGCAGCCCCGTCCAGCTTGTTTCTAGTTGGGCCAGGATCTGACTCTGACTCAGTGAGAAACCTGGGGTAACAGGAGCCCCCAGGCTAAGGCCAGCAGCCTCCCAGAACTCCTGCACCTGGAGGGGACCGCTCAGGACCAGCCCAGTGCAGGCACTGTCTGTGCAGAGCTCCGTGCTGGGCCTTTTGGTCTGCTGGGGCTCTAGGTGGAGTAGCTTAGGGAAACATCCTCTTACAGGCTTCTTCATTCTGCAAACAGTTCCTTTCTATACATATTGTGATGCCAGCCATGCCTGGTCTGTGCCAGGGACAGACATGTGAGTCAGCGCCATTTTACCTTTCAGACCTGAAAACACAGAAATGTGCAAAGGGATAAAAACCGTATGAAATGCCAGAGTAGCAGAGGAAGTGATCAGGGATTTATTTGTTCTGGATAGGGGCATAAGGAGCTGGATTTTGCAGGCTGAATAGCAGTTTGGGGCTGCATCTGACTCTGATGTGCATTCTTGGTTGCAGGGAACCACACTGTGAGCTGGAGGCCAGTGGGATAGTGGGTGTGGGCCCTGTGCATGCATTGCCCAGCACGTGTCTACAGAAGGTGGAGGGGCAGCCAGAGGATGCAGATAATCAGCGGAATGTCACGCGGATGGGCAGTCAACCCTCGGACCTGAGTGCTACAGTGCATATCCCAGTGACGCTGACCGGCCCTCCTGGGGAGACCACGGCTGTTCCCAGTGAGTATCTCCCTGTATCAGCGGGGCAGGGCCCACCTTGTGTGGGCCCAGTTTGCTCTCCCCCACCCCGTCCATGATAGCTGCTTGGGGACAGAGCACGCCTGTGTGAACTGTGCCACCAACTGGAGAGGAAGTCCTTTGTGGTCAGCATCTGTGCCT
>NW_024424119.1:60453516-60543754 GCF_017311325.1 Ursus maritimus
GGGCACGGAGGCGGCCGAGGGCGCGGACCCGCCGCGCAGGCACCACCGGCACCGCGACAAGGTCCCGGCCCCGGTCCCTGCCCCGGCGGCAGCGGGGGAGCAGGACAGGGGGGACGCCCCGAAGGCCGAGGGCGGGGAGCCCGGGGCCCGGGAAGAGCGGCCGCGGCCGCACCGCAGCCGCAGCAAGGAGGCCCGGAGTGAGCGTGGCCGCGGCCCGGGTCCCGAGGGCGGCCGGCGCCACCACCGGCGCGGCTCCCCGGAGGAGGCGGCCGAGCGGGAGCCCCGGCGCCACCGCGCCCACCGGCACGCGCCCGACCAGGGCAAGGAAGGCAGCGCGGCTGGGGCCAAGGGCGAGCGGCGAGCGCGCCACCGCGGCGGCCCCCGGGCCGGCCCCAGGGAGGCCGGGAGCGGGGAGGAGCCGGCGCGTCGGCACCGGGCCCGGCACAAGGCGCTGCCCACGCACGAGGATGCAGAAAAGGAGGCAGCGGAGAAGGAGGGCGAGGTCGAGGACCGGGACAGGGAGAAGGAGCTCCGGAACCACCAGCCCAAGTGAGGAAGTGCGCATGCGGATGGTGGATGGAGCTGCTGGCCAGAGAGGGGGCAGGGTCCAAAGGGGTGGGGGTGCAGCGGCCTCTGTTCGGGCTGGTCCCCCCGCCTTCTGTCTCCATTTCACTCTGCGGTGGTGACAATTCTGCCTTGTTGGGATGACATGGAGAATGCTTAAAACTGTGTGGGGGGCAGGATATGCTCAGTGAACGTCAGCCATTATTCTAAGGCACCGGGGCGGGAAAGAGGGCATGGGGGAGGGAAATTGTTGGGACTGGTTTGGGACATGTTGGCGTGGGAAGAGCAGCGTAGTGGGGCAGGGAAAAGAGAAAATTGGAGAGAGCCTGAGGGAGGCCTGAGGAGGCCACTGGGCCGAATGGTAGAAGGGAGTAGGGGCAGGCTGGGTGGCCGCGACACAGGGGGCCTCCTACCCTTCCACAGCAGCCCCGTCCAGCTTGTTTCTAGTTGGGCCAGGATCTGACTCTGACTCAGTGAGAAACCTGGGGTAACAGGAGCCCCCAGGCTAAGGCCAGCAGCCTCCCAGAACTCCTGCACCTGGAGGGGACCGCTCAGGACCAGCCCAGTGCAGGCACTGTCTGTGCAGAGCTCCGTGCTGGGCCTTTTGGTCTGCTGGGGCTCTAGGTGGAGTAGCTTAGGGAAACATCCTCTTACAGGCTTCTTCATTCTGCAAACAGTTCCTTTCTATACATATTGTGATGCCAGCCATGCCTGGTCTGTGCCAGGGACAGACATGTGAGTCAGCGCCATTTTACCTTTCAGACCTGAAAACACAGAAATGTGCAAAGGGATAAAAACCGTATGAAATGCCAGAGTAGCAGAGGAAGTGATCAGGGATTTATTTGTTCTGGATAGGGGCATAAGGAGCTGGATTTTGCAGGCTGAATAGCAGTTTGGGGCTGCATCTGACTCTGATGTGCATTCTTGGTTGCAGGGAACCACACTGTGAGCTGGAGGCCAGTGGGATAGTGGGTGTGGGCCCTGTGCATGCATTGCCCAGCACGTGTCTACAGAAGGTGGAGGGGCAGCCAGAGGATGCAGATAATCAGCGGAATGTCACGCGGATGGGCAGTCAACCCTCGGACCTGAGTGCTACAGTGCATATCCCAGTGACGCTGACCGGCCCTCCTGGGGAGACCACGGCTGTTCCCAGTGAGTATCTCCCTGTATCAGCGGGGCAGGGCCCACCTTGTGTGGGCCCAGTTTGCTCTCCCCCACCCCGTCCATGATAGCTGCTTGGGGACAGAGCACGCCTGTGTGAACTGTGCCACCAACTGGAGAGGAAGTCCTTTGTGGTCAGCATCTGTGCCTTGATATCTCTGTTTTCCAGTGGCCCAGAGGAGCCTGTTACTATTATGTGTCATTTAAGCTCTATTCTCCTCTCTTCCAAAAACATTTGCAAGTTACCAGCTCAGTGCCAGGCATGGTGTTAGAGTGCTGGGGACAGTAGGAGGGAGCAGGACCAGAGCTGCCCTTGGGGGGCTAATAGTCTCATCAGGAAGACAGACCTCATGGGGCGCCTGGGTGGCACAGCGGTTAAGCGCCTGCCTTCGGCTCAGGGCGTGATCCCGGCGTTATGGGATCGAGCCCCACATCAGGCTCTTCCACTATGAGCCTGCTTCTTCCTCTCCCACTCCTCCTGCTTGTGTTCCCTCTCTCGCTGGCTGTCTCTATCTCTGTCGAATAAATAAATAAAAATCTTTAAATAAAAAAAAAAAAAAAAAAAAAGGAAGACAGACCTCAGGACGGTCATGACTTTTCACAGTTACATGAAAGCTGCTACGGACCATGGCCCCAGACTTGATGGGGGCTGACAACTAGTCGGTGGTCTTCCCATGACTTACGTGCCCTATCATCCCTGCTCTGAGGTCCCCAGAGATCTTTGCCTGAGCCCTTTTCTTCTTCCCCTCAGTCACTCACTCACACATTCGAGAGGTCCTGACCATGTGCAGGCACTGAGGGTACAGGGTGAACCAGATGCTGTTCCTGTCTGCAGATCACTCCATCTAGTAGGGAGAGACCTGTAGGGATCAAATGCAGTCCCCTCACACTGTGTGTAGAAGGTGCACAGATGTCTTGTGAGCACCAAAGATAGAGGAAGCATTGCAGGCGGAGAAGGAGAGGCCACAGAAGCAGAGCTGACATACAAGGCCAGATGAGGATTTAGGTCTTGACCACAACATGCCTGCTTGCTTTTGCAGATGTGTCCACACACATAGGCATGTGCGTACACCCCTTATCTCTTGTGTAGGTGCTTTCATCTGGGGCCTGTGAACCAGTGTACAATGCCAGGGGTAGCAATGGGAGGTGGCCGGCTCTGGCTGCTTAGGCTCCCCTCCTCTTTGCTTCCTTGGGAGGAAGCTTTCCCTCGCCCATTCTCTTTTTTCACCTCTCATGGGTACTGATGGGTCTGTCTTCCCAGACTCCTGGAAAGCAACCCCCTGGTCTGATTCTCTCTGGCGAAGCTTGAGGATGAGCCCAGGGTTTCCACCTGGATTTTGTCCATGAGTCAGGCGCAGCCCTTCTTCCCCAACTCCTGGCAGCCACTGATCTTTTTACTGTTTCTGTAGTTCTGCCTTTTCCAGAATGTCATATAGTTGTAATCATACAGTGTGTAGCCTGATTCTTTCACTTACCAAGACGCATTTAAGGTTCCTCCATGTCTTTTCATGGCTTGATGGCTCATTTCTTTTTAGCACTGAATAGTATTCCGTTGTCTGGATCGCCCACAGTTTATCTATCCACCTATTGAAGGACATCTTCTAAATTTTGGCAATTACGATTAAAGCTATTATAAGCATCTATGTTCAGGATTTTGTATAGACATACATTTTAAACTTATTTGTGCAAATAGCTAAGAGCATGACTATTGGATTGTAAGGTGAGATTGTGTTTGGTTTTGTAAAGAACTGGCAAACATTCTAACAAAGTGGCTGTATCATTTTGTATTCCCACCAGCGATGAATGAGAGACCCTGGTGTTCCACACCCTCTCCAACATCTGGTGTTGTCAGTGTTTTGTATTTTTGCCATTCTAATAAGTATGTAATGGGATTTCATTGTTCTGTTTTGCAATTCCCTAATGACATATGATGGTGAGCATCTTTTAATATGCTTATTTGCCATCTGTATTTCTTATTTGGTGAGATACCTGTTCATGTCATTTTGCTGACTTTTTTATTTTCTTATTTGAAAAAAATCTGATACCTAATTTTTTAAAGAGCAGTTTAGGGTTCAAAATGAAACAGAGAGGAAGGTACAGAGTGTTCCCATTACTCTGTGCCCCCACACATACATAGCCTCCCTACTGTCAACATTCCCCACCAGATGGTGCATATGTGACCAAGGATGAACCTACACTGACACATCATAATCACCCGAAGTCGACAGTTTACTTCAGGGCTCACTCTTGGTGTTGTACCTTCTATGGGTTTGGACAAACGTACAATGACATATGCCATCATTATAATATGATACCGAGTATTTGCACTGCTGTAATAATTCTCTGTGCTCTGCCTATCCATCCCTCCCCCTCCCCAACCTTTAACAACCACAGATCTCTTTACTGACCATTGTTTTGCCTTATTCAGAATGCAGTATATTTAGAATCATACAGTACATAGCCTTTTTAGATTGGTTTCTTTCACTTCCCAATATATATTTAAGGTTCTTCCATGTCTTTTCATGGCTTGAAAGCTCATTTCTTTTTGGCACTGAATAATATTTCCATTGTCTGGGTGTTCCACAGTTTACCCATTCATCTACTGGAGAACATCTTGGAGGCTTCTAAATTTTGGCAATTATGAATAAAGCTGTCATAAACATCTGTGTGCAAGATTTTGTGTGAACTTGCTTTTAGCTTCTTTGGGTAAATACCAAGGAGAGTAATGGCTGGATCATATGGCAAGAGTATGTTTAGTTTTGTAAGAAACCACTGAACTGTCTCTACCATTTTGCATTTCCACTAGTAAAGTATGAGAGTTCCCATTACTCCACATCCTTGCCAGCACTTGGTATTGTCAGTGTTCCAGATTTTGGCCATTCTGTAAGTGTGCAGTGGTATCAAATTGTTTTAATATGCATTTCCCTAATGATGTGTGATGTGGAACATTGTTTTATATACTTACTTGCAATCTGCCTTATCTTCTTTGGTAAGGTGTCTGTTAAGATCTCCAGCCCATTTTTTAATTAGGTTGTTTTCTTATTCTCGATTTTTAAGAGTTCATTGTAAATTTTAGATAACAGTTTTTTTTATCAGATGTGTTTTTTGCAGATTTTTTTCTTGCACCTGTGGCTCATCTAATTGTTCTCTTGACATTGTCTTTCACAGAGCAGAATTTCTTAATTTTAGTGAAGTCCAGCTGACCCCTTATTTCTTTCATGGATCGTATCTTTGGTGTGGAATCTAAAAAAGATCATCGTAAACAAGGTCATCTAGGGTTTCTCCTGTGTCATCCCCTAGGAGTTTTATAGTTCTGCATTTCACATTTATGCCTAGGAGCCATTTTGACTTCACTTCTGTGAAGGATGTAATGTCTGTGTCCATATTCATTTTCACATGTGGACATCCAGTTTTTCTAGCATCAGTTGTTGAAGAGATGATCTTTGCCCCACTGATTATCTTTGCTTCTTTATCAATGATCAGTTGACTATATTTCTGGGGTCTATTTCTGGGGTCTATTTCTGAGCTTTCTGTTCTGTTATTCTATGTGTTTGTTCTTTCACTGATACGATACTGTCTTGATCACTGTAACTTTATAGTGAGTCTTAAAGTTGGGTGGCATTGGTCCTCTAACTTTGTTCTTTTCCTTCTATATTGAAGTGTTGGCTGTTCTGGGTCTTTTGCTTCTCCATATAAACTTTAGAATCATTTTGCTAATATCCATAAAATAACTTGATGAGATTTTGATTGGGATTGCATTTAATCTCTAGGTCAAGTTGGGAAGAACTGGCACCTTGACAGTATTGACTCTTCCTGTTTATGAACATGGAACACTTCTTCGTTTAGCTCTTTGATTTCATTCCTCAGAGTTTCAGTTTTTCATATGTAGGTCCTGTAGATATTTTGTTAGATTTATACTTAAGAATTTCATTTTGGGAGGAGTAAATATAAATGATACTGTGCTTTTATTTTTTTTTTATTTTTTTATTTTTTTTACAGTTGCTGAAAAGTTTTTTATACCTTTTTTTTTTTTAATGATTTTTTATTATATTATGTTAGTCACCATACAGTACATCCCCGGTTTCCGATGTAAGGCTCGATGATTCATTAGTTGTGTATAACACCCAGTGCACCATGCAATACGTGCCCTCCTTACTACCCATCACCGGTCTATCCCATTCCCCCACCCCCCTCCCCTCTGAAGTCCTCAGTTTGTTTCTCATAGTCCATAGTCTCTCATGTTTCATTCCCCCTTCTGATTACCCCCCCTTTCTTTATCCCTTTCTTCCCCTACCGATCATCCTAGTTCTTATGTTCCATAGATGAGAGAAATCATATGATAGTTGTCTTTCTCTGCTTGACTTATTTCACTTAGCATTATCTCCTCCAGTGCTGTCCATGTTGTAGCAAATGTTGAGAACTCGTTCTTTCTGATAGCTGAGTAATATTCCATCGTATATATGGACCACAGCTTCTTAATCCAGTCATCTGTTGAAGGGCATCTCGGTTCCTTCCACGATTTAGCTATTGTGGACATTGCTGCTATGAACATTGGGGTGCATATGGCCCTTCTCTTCACTACGTCTGTATCTTTGGGGTAAATACCCAGTAGTGCAATGGCTGGATCATAGGGTAGCTCAATTTTTAACTTTTTAAGGGACCTCCACACTGTTTTCCAGAGTGGCTGTACCAACTTGCATTCCCACCAACAATGTAAGAGGGATCGCCTTTCTCCACATCCTCTCCAACAATTGTTGTTTCTTGCCTTGTCTATTTTTGCCATTCTAACTGGCGTAAGGTGGTATCTCAGTGTGGTTTTGATTTGAATTTCCTTGATGGCTAATGATTTTGAACATTTTTTCATGTGTCTGTTAGCCATTTGTATGTCTTCATTGGAAAAGTGTCTGTTCATATCTTCTGCCCATTTTTTGATTTGTTTATTTGTTTCTCGTGTATTGAGTTTGAGAAGTTCTTTGTAGATCTTGGATACCAGTCCTTTATCTGTAGTGTCATTTGCAAATATATTCTCCCATTCCGTGGGCTGCCTCTTAGTTTTTCTGACTGTTTCCTTGGCTGTGCAGAAACTTTTAATCTTGATGAAGTCCCATAAATTCATTTTATCTTTTGTTTCTGTTGCCTTTGGGGATGTGTCATGAAAAAGGTTGCTTTGGCCGATGTCGTAGAGGTTGCTGCCTATGTTCTCCTCTAGAATTTTGATGGATTCCTGTCTCACATCGAGGTCTTTCATCCATTTGGAGTTTATTTTTGTGTATGGTGTGAGAGAGTGGTCAAGTTTCATTCTTTTGCATGTAGCTGTCCAATTTTCCCAGCACCATTTATTGAAGAGACTGTCTTTTTCCCACCGGATGTTTTTTCCTGCTTTATCAAATATTAGTTGCCCAAAGAGCCGAGGGTCCATTTCTGGGCTCTCTATTCTGTTCCATTGGTCTATGTGTCTGTTTTTGTGCCAGTACCATGCTGTCTTTGTGATCACAGCTTTGTAGTACAGCTCGAAATCCGGCATTGTGATGCCCCCAGCTTTGTTTTTCCTTTTCAACAGTTCCTTGGAGATTCGGGGCCTTTTCTGTTTCCATACAAATTTAAGGACTATTTGTTCCAGTTCTTTGAAAAATGTCCTCGGTATTTTGATCGGGATAGCATTGAAAGTGTAGATTGCTCTGGGTAGCATGGACATTTTAACTATGTTAATTCTTCCAATCCATGAGCATGGAATATCTTTCCATCTTTTTATGTCTTCCTCAATGTCTTTCAAGAGTGATTTATAGTTTCTAGAATATAGGTCCTTTACGTCTCTGGTTAAGTTAATTCCAAGGTAACGTATGGTTTTTGGTGCTATTGTAAATGGGATGGATTCCCTAATTTCTCTTTCTTCGGTCTCGTTATTCGTGTATAGAAATGCAACTGATTTCTGAGCATTGATTTTGTATCCCGCCACGTTACTGAATTGCTCTATAACTTCTAATAGTTTGGGAGTGGCTTCTTTTGGGTTTTCCATATAGAGTATCATGTCATCTGCAAAGAGAGACATTTTGACTTCTTCTTTGCCAATTTGAATACCTTTGATCCCTTTTTGTCGTCTGATTGCTGTTGCAAGGACTTCTAGTACTATGTTGAATAATAGTGGCGAGAGTGGGCATCCTTGTCGAGTTCCTGATCTTAAGGGAAAGGCTTCCAGCTTTTCCCCATTGAGAATAATATTTGCAGTAGGCTTTTCATAGATGGCTTTTATGAGATTGAGAAATGTACCTTCTATTCCTACACTCTGAAGGGTTTTAATCAGGAAAGGATGCTGTATTTTGTCAAATGCTTTTTCGGCATCGATTGAGAGGATCATATGGTTCCTGAGTCTTTTCTTGTTGATATGATGTATCACGCTGATTGATTTGCGAATATTGAACCACGCTTGCATCCCAGGTATGAATCCCACTTGATCGTGATGGATAATCCTTTTAATGTACTGTTGGATTCTATTAGCAAGTATCTTGTTGAGGATTTTGGCGTCCATATTCATTAGGGAAATCGGTCTGTAATTCTCCTTTTTGAGGGGGTCTTTGCCTGGTTTGGGGATCAAGGTAATATTGGCCTCATAGAATGAGTTTGGTAGCTTTCCTTCTGTTTCTATTTTTTGAAATAGCTTTAGGAGAATAGGTATTATTTCTTCTTTGAATGTTTGGTAGAATTCCCCAGGAAAACCGTCCGGGCCTGGAGTTTTGTTATTTGGAAGGTTGTTTATCACTGACTCAATTTCTTCATAATTAATTGGCCTGTTTAAGGAATCAATTTCTTCCGGTTTCAATCTTGGTAGTTTATAGGTTTCCAGGAAGGATTCCATCTCTTCCAGATTGCTTAGTTTATTGGCATATAGCTGTTGATAAAAATTTCTAATAATCCTTCCAATTTCAATGGTGTTCGTCGTGACCTCTCCTTTTTCATTCATAATTTTAATAATCTGGGTCCTTTCTCTTTTCTTTTGGATAAGTCTTGCCAGTGGTCTGTCAATTTTATTGATTCTCTCAAAGAACCAGCTTCTAGTCCTGTTGATCTGCTCTACTGTACTTCTGGTTTCTGCTTGATTGATTTCAGCTCTAATTTTGGTCAACTGCTTCCTCGTGCGTGGATTAGGCCTGTCCCTCTGTTGCTGTTCCAGCTTCTTGAGGTGAGAATATAAAAACTGCATTTTAGATTTTTCTATTCTTTTGAGTGAGGCTTGGATGGCTATGTATTTCCCCCTTAGGACTGCCTTTGCAGTATCCCATAGGTTTTGGACTGTTGTATTTTCATTCTCATTGGTCTCCATAAATTGTTTAATTTGATTTTTGATTTCCTGGTTTATCGAGTCATTCCTGAGCAGGATGGTTCTTAGTCTCCAAGTGTTTGAGTTTCTTCCAAATTTTTCCTTGTGGTTGAGTTCCAATTTCAGAGCGTTGTGGTCTGAGAATATGCAGGGGATAATTTCAATCTTTTGGTATCGGTTGAGACCTGTTTTGTGTCCCAGAACATGGTCTATTCTTGAGAATGTTCCATGGGCATTAGAATAGAATGAGTATTCTTTGGTTCTGGGGTGTAGTGTTCTATATATATCTATGAGGTCCAACTCGTCGAGTATGGCATTCAAAGCCTTTGATTCTTTGCTTAGTTTTTGCCAGGGTGTTCTGTCTATTTCTGAGAGTGGAGTGTTGAGGTCCCCTACTATTAATGTATTTTTATTTATATGTCTCTTTATTCTGGTTAAGAGTTGGCTTGTGTATCTTGCTGCTCCCCTGTTGGGGGCATATATATTTATAATTGTCATATCCACTTGTTGAATACTTCCCTTAAGAATAATATAGTGCCCTTCTGCATCTCTAACTATAGTCTGTAGTTTAAAATCCAATTTATCTGATATGAGAATTGCTACCCCAGCTTTCTTTTGAGGTCCATTTGCGTGAAAGATGGTACTCCATCCCCTTACTCTCAGTCTGAATGCATCTTTGGGTTCGAAATGAGTCTCTTGTAGACAGCAAATGGATGGGTCATTTCTTTTTATCCAATCTGCAACCCTGTGGCGTTTTATGGGATGGTTCAAACCATTTACATTAAGACTGATTACTGAGAGATATGATTTTAATGTTGCCATGTTGCCAGTAAAGTCTTTGTTTGTATTGGCTGTGACTTTCTGTTCTGTATCACTCTTGGGGCCTTTTTACTTTTATAGAACCCCCCGTAATATCTCCTGTAGGGCTGGTTTCGTGGTTACAAAATTGGTTAGTGACTGGCGATTCTGAAATGTCTTTATTTCTCCATCAATTCTGAATGACAGCCTTGCTGGATAAAGGATCCTTGGCTGCATGTTTTTCTCTGAAAGAGCTTTAAATATGCTCCCCCAACCCTTTCTCTCATTCCAGGTCTGTGTAGACAGGTCTGACGTAATTCTGATGCTTTTGCCTTGGTACGTGAGAAATTTCTTTGCCCTGGCCGCTTTCAATACTGTATCCTTGCATCTAATATTTGCGAATTGCACTATGACGTGACGTGGCGTAGGTTTGTCGTGGTTGAGCTTGGGAGGGGTCCTCTCTGCCTCTTGGACACGAATGTTTGTTTCCCTTGCTAGATTAGGGAAGTTTTCAGCTACAATTTGTTCAAATATCTCTTCTAGACCTCTGTTTTTCTCCACCCCCTCGGGGATGCCGATGATTCTAACATTGGATCGTTTCATTGAGTCAGTAATCTCCCGTAACCTACATTCGTGGGCGTGGATTTTTTTAAGACCATCTTCTATTTTCATTTTTTCCTCTATTAACCCATCCTCCAATTCACTAACCCGTTCCTCTGCTTCTGCGACCCTGGCCGTCAGAGCCTCTAGTTTTGCCTGCATTTGGCTCATAGAATTTTTAATTTCTGTCAGATTCGCTCTCATTTCTGTCCTTAGGGATTCTATATTCTCAGTAACCTTTTCGTTAATAGTTTTTTCAATTCTACTCATCATTTTGACCATCGTTACTCTGAATTCCATTTCTGATAATTTGGTTACATCCATATCCATTATTTCTGTGGCAGAGGCCACAGAATCACTGTCTTTTCTTTGCTGGGGGGGGCTTCTCCTTCTTGTCATTCTGATGAAGAGAGGTTGCGGGGTTTCCAGAGCCCAAATTATTGACTGGGTCCCAGGCCGTGCCCCTTGTTTTATAGGGATCTTAGGGATGTGGGCTTCTTCTTTAAAGATTTTATTTATTTATTTATGTGGCAGCCAACCAGCGAGAGAGGGAACAGAAGCAGGGGAGTGGGAGAGGAAGAAGCAGGCTCCCAGCGGAGGAGCCCGATGAGGGACTCCTTTCCGGAACGCCGGGATCACGCCCTAAGCCGAAGGCAGGCGCTCAATGACTGCGCCACCCAGGCGCCCGGGTTGTGGGCTTCTTGATTTTTCAGCCTGCCTTCTGTGTTCTGGGGGAGGGGCCTGCCGCGCCAATACTCAGGCAACCCTGTTTGGGTAGAGTCTCCGTGTCCCCTGCGAGGGAGGATGGGGATGGGCACTCTCTGAGCCGGTATTTCCAGGCTTTTGTTCTCTGGCGGCTTTCCCTGGCGGTTTGCTGTGCCTCTTCTGAGAGTCAGAGCAGCAGCGGCCAAATTTCAGACTCTGTCACAGAACAGAGGGATTGCGGCCCGTTCTCTACTAATGTTCTGGCCACTTTAACTCTGTTTCTGTTGGTGCTGCTCAACCCTGCAGCGTCCCGGGTTTATCTTCCGATATCTGTGCACAGTTTCATGGCTCCCCCCCTCGTACCTCAATACTCAGCGCTGGAGATGTTCATTTGTAGAGATCCAGATGCGTCTTCCTGCGTCTCAGGCTGATTCCGTGGATGTTCAGGCTGGTCTGGTGTTCCGTGGTTGTTTAGGCTGGTCTGGTACCTATCCAGCTCGACTCGGAGGACCGGCTGAAAACGGTGTCTCCTACTCCTCCGCCATCTTAACTCCCAGCCCGATACTGTGCTTTTAATTCCAAATTTCATTTATTCATTGTTGATAAATAGGAAAGTAATTGACTTTTGTGTATCAACCTTGTATCCTGCAACCTTGCTAAAATCACTTCTAGTGCCAGGAGTTTTTTGTTGTTGTTGTTGATTCTTTCGGATTTTTTATATAGATATCATGTCATCTCCGAACAAAGACAGTTTTATGTCTTCCTTCCCAATCTGTATAAGTTTTATTTCCTTTTCTTGTCTTATTGCATTTAGCAAGGACTTCCAACATGATGTTGAAAGGAGTGGTGAGAGGTGACATCCTTGCCTTGTAGACCTGATCTTAGTGGGAAAACTTCAGGTTTCTCATCATTAAGTGTGAGGTGAGCTGTAGGTTTTTTGAAGATAGCCTATATCAAGTTGAGAAAGTTTCCCTCTAATCCTAGTTTATTGAGAGTTTTTATGATGAATGGGTGTTGAATTTTGTCAAATGCTTTTTTTGCATCTATCGATATGATCAAGTGACTTTTCTTTTTTAATCTGTTGATGTGATCATTAACTGATTTTCAAATGTTGGAAGAGCCTTGAATACCTTGGACAGATCCCACTTGGTTATGGTATATAATTCTTTTTATACTTCTTGGGATTTGATTTGCTAATATTTTTTAAAGAATTTTTGCATCTATGTTCATGAGAGATACGGGTCTATCGTTTTCTTTTTCTTGTAATGCCTTGTCTGGTTTGTCTGAGAATTCAACTCAGTTTTGATACTACCTACCAATAGATAGCATCAGGTTTCACAGTTTAAGGGTACAGTCCTATAAGACTGCTTCCCACGCTCCACTTCAGACACCAGTCAGAAACCCCAGGCTGTCAGCTGTGCTTCTGACCTATCAGTTAGAGATTGGAGGTTCCAACACCTCCCCCTGAAGTTCTTTAATTTGCTCACAGAACTCAGGGAAACACTTGTATTTACCAGTTTGTGAAAGGATATGATAAAGGATAGGAATCAGTAGCTGGATGAAGAGATATAGAGGTGAGGTCTGGGGAAAGAGTGTGGAGCTTCCCCCCCTCTTTTGGCATGCCACTCTTCCCAATCTCCACCTGTTCACCAACCCAGAGGCTCTCTGAACCCAGTCTTTGGGTTTTTATGGAGGCTTTGGTGCAGTCCTGAAATAGTCATGGCCATTGGCTGATTCATCCTCCAGCCTCTATTCCCTCCCTGGAAGTCAGGGTGGAGGCTGAACGTCTCAACCCTCTAATCGTGTGGTTAGTCCTCCTAGCAACCAGCTCCAATCCTTGGGCGGAGTCCAGAAGTCACCTTCATTAGTAAGAGGTTACCTATGCCACCTTTATGACTCTGAAGCGTTCTCAGGAACTGTGGATGAAGGCCAAATGCATACTGTGGTCATCTGAGTGACCAAATATGTATTTCTTATCAATCATTATATTGCATATTTTATTTTATTATTATTTTTTAAACCTAAATTCAATTAATTAACATATAATGTATTATTGGTTTCAGAAGCGTAGAGGTCAGTGATTCATCAGTCTTATGTAATTGCACATTTTAAAATGAGATGTGTTCTGTAGCTTTCTTATCCTATGTTCAAGTATCATAAGGTTTAGATGTGAATGCCATATAGTTCCCTTATGTTTAGCTTCATTAATCCATTAGTGAAAACTAAATGTAATGTTTCCATTTCCTATTATTTTAAATGGGAAAATTATAATGTACTATACAATTATAATGTATTAAAGTTGGTTGCACTCAAAATCTCCAATAAATTTTAAAAAAATATAACTGGGGCACTTGTGTGGCTCAGTCGGTTAAGTGTCTGACTCTTGATTTCGGCTAAGATCATGATCTCAGGTTGTGAGATCAAGCCCCGTGTCAGACTCCATGGTCAGCGGGGAGTCTGCTTGAGATTCTCTCCCTCTGCCCCGCCCCTTGCTTGTGCTTTCTTTAGCAATCTCTCTTCAAAAATAAATAAATAAATCTTTAAAAATATAACTAAAGCACAGTTAAACACTGAAAAGTAAAAACTATCATATTAGGACACAAAATGCTTAACACATTGTTCCCTGATCACCACAGTTAAAATAGCTGTTAGCAAGCAATTGCTTTGGACACTTCCTTTTTTTTTTTAAATTAATTAATTATTTTTTTAATGTTCCATGATTTATTACTTGCGTATAACACCCAGTGGACCATGCAATACGTGCCCTCCTTAATACCCATCGCCTCCTTTATTGAAGCTTATTGCACTTTTCAGAAACATCCACACATAATTCTTTAAACATTTTTTAAAATTTTCTTAAATATTTATTTATTTATTTACTTACTTATTTATGTATTTATATTTTCCCACACATAATTCTAATAGTCAACCAACTGAACTTGAAATCTTGGCTGAGCGTTTTTCCCTCATTTTTTTGGTTAAAAATGTTATATTTAGGAGCGCCTAAGTAGCTCAGTCGATTAAGTAGCGGACTCTTGATTTCTGCTCAGGTCAAGATCTCAAGAGTCCTGGGATTGAGCCCTGGGTCTGGCTCTGCACTCAGCAGGAAGTCGGCTTCCTCTCCCTCTGCCCCTCCTCCCCAGCTCTCTCTCTTTCTCTCTCAAATAAATCTTTAAAAAATGTTATATTGGGTTTGGGGGAAGTAAACATTTTTCCTAACAAATGTCATCCAAAAACACCCCAACAACATTGTAATGTGCGATGCATGTTTTCCTGAAGTGACGGTATTATAAAATTGAGGGCCACTCTGTGGGGAGAATGTACCCAAGGTGGCCTGTATGATACACCTCTTACTGATTCACAAAAAGAATTAGAACGTTTTCTTCTTCTCCTTTTCTGGGATAGTTTAAGTAGCATCAGGATTGCTTGGTCTTTAAAGATTTGGTAGAATTCCCTTGTGAAATCATCTGGCTCTGGTTTCTTTGGGAAGGACAATTCTTTGATAATGTCTCTATTCTGTATGGATATTGTTTAAACTTCTTATCTCCTGAGATCTGTTTGGTAAATTATAATTTCCTTGGAAATGATTATTTGATCTAGGTTTTCCAATTTACATATATATAGTTATGCAAATAAGTCACTTAAGTTTTTTTAAAAATTTCATGTTTTTTCCCTCCTTGTCGTTTTTTTTTATCCTGTGTATTTTATGTATTCCTCTTTTTTTCCTTGATTACATTAGTGATTTATATATTCTGTAGGTTTTCATAAAAAGAACCAGCATTTTATTTTATTTATTAGTTCTACTGTGGTTTTGATTTTTAACTTGTTACTTTCCAGTTTTATCTTTATTATTTCCCTCTTGCCTTTTTGTTTACTTTGTGGTTCCTTTACTGGCTTCCTCAGTTAGACTGAGTTTACTTACTTTATTCTTTAATTTTTGTTACATGATTATTTAAGGTTATGAATTTTCCTCTGATCACTAATTGTATTGTGTGCTATAGATTCTGACATTTGGTGTCGTGTCATTGTGGCTTGTACTTCCCCCAGGTGTTTGTAGATTCCTTGGGATTTTCTGCATAAAGAATCAGGTCATCTGCTAATGAACAGTTCATTTTTCACTTTCTGGGGTGTGTCTTTTATTCCCTTTTTCTCTCTCGTTGTGCTGTCAGCTTCCAGAACTGTATTGAACAGCACTGGTGAGAACTGATGTCCTTCTCTTGCTCCATCTTGTGGAAGGAGGGAACATGTAGTCTTTCAACGTGAAGTATGATGTTAGCTGTAGTTTTTAGTTTTGGGGTTTTTTTTGTGGGGGGTGTTGGTAGATGTTTTTACCAAGTTGAGGAAGTTCCCCTCTATTCCTTTTTCTTCTGAGAGTTTTTATATTCGATCAGTGCTAAATTTTGTCAAATGATTTTCTGCATCAGTTGATGGGATCATGCAGTTTTTCGTTTGTAATATGGTCGTTTATATTGATGGGTCTTCCAATATAAGTGAGCCTTGCATCCCTGGGATGAACTCTACTGGTCATTGTGTGCAGCTATTTCTATATATTGCTGAATTGTGCTTGTTACTATTTTGTTAAGGAGTTTTGCCTCTGTATTCATGAGGGATGTTGGTACTTTTCTTTCTTTCCTTTTTATTTTTTTGTGCTGTCTTTGGTTTTGGTATCATAATGGTACTAAATTCATGATTTGAATTGGAAGGTGTTTCTTCTTCTGTTTTTTGGAGGTGATTTTATAGAATTGGTGTTAATTGTCCTTTAGACGTTTGGTAGAATTTGCCAATGAAATATATCTTTTTGGAATTAAAAAATAGTCCTCAATAGTAATGAGGCTATGTTATCTATTTCATATTGGGTGAGTTGTAGTAGTTTGTGCTTTTGAAGGAATCAGTTAATTTCATTTACTTTGTCAAATGTGTGTGTGATTCTTTGTAGTACGTCTCTATTACCCTTTGATGTCTTTGTGATCTGTGTGACAGCCGTGTCTCATTCCTGAAATTGGTGATTTGTGCCTTCTCTCTCTCTGTTTTTTTTTTTTTTTTTTTTGAGTCTTGCTAGAAGTTCGTTCATCTCACTGATCTTTTCAAAGAATCAGATTCTTGGGGCGCCTGGGTGGCTCAGCCGTTAGGCGTCTGCCTTTGGCTCAGGTCATGGTCCTAGGGTCCTGGGATCAAGCCCGCAAGGGGGGCTCCCTGCTCAGCGGGAAGCCTGCTTTTCCCTATCACACTCCCCCTGCTTATGTTCCCTCTCTTGCTGTCTCTCTCTGTCAAATAAATAAATAAAATCTTAAAAAAATAAAAAAGGAATCAGATTCTTTTTCATTTATTTTTTTTCTGTTGTTTTTCTTTCTTTTTTTTTTTTTTTAAAGATTTTATTTATTTATTCGACAGAGATAGAGACAGCCAGCGAGAGAGGGAACACAAGCAGGGGGAGTGGGAGAGGAAGAAGCAGGCTCATAGCGGAGGAGCCTGATGTGGGGCTCGATCCCATAACGCCAGGATCACACCCTGAGCCGAAGGCAGACACTTAACCGCTGTGCCACCCAGGCGCCCCTTCTGTTGTTTTTCTGTTTACAATTGCATTTTATTTCTGCTCTATTATTTTCTTCTTTCTGTTGCTTTGGGTTTATTTTGCCCTTTTTTGGTTTCTTGAGGTGGGAGCTTAAATTATTGATTTGAGGCTTTTCCTCTTTTCTAATGTAAACATTTAGTGCTATAAATTTTCTTTTTAGTACTACTTTATCTATGTCTTACAGATTTTGATATATTTTCATTTTCATTCAGTTCCATTTAAAAAATTTCCCTTGAGATTTCCTCTTTGATTCATGCATTATTTAGAAGTGTGTGGTTTAGTGTCCGAGTGTTTGGAGATTTTCCTATTATCTTTCTGTTACTTTTAGTTTGATTATTTTTGTGGTCATTGAACATACTTTGCATGTTTTTAATTCTTTTTAATTTGCTAAGGCTTGTTTTATGGCCCAGGATATGGCATCTCTTGATATATGTCCTGTGGGTCCTTGAAAAGAATGTGTGCGGCTGTTGCCCGGGGCGGGTGCTCTGCAGATGTAAGTTAGATCCTGTTGGTGGATGGTGCTGGGTTCTGTGCGCGTGCTGATCTTCTGTCCAGGTCTGTCAGTTGCTGGGAAAGGGGTGCTCAAGTCTCCAAGTACAAGTGTGGATTTGGCCGTGTCTTCTTTCCGTTTTAACGGCTTTGCTTCATGTATGTTACGTCACTGTTGAGTACGTACACATTTAGAATTGCTATCTTCTTGGAAGGCTGACTCTCTTATCATTGTGTAATGTGTCTTTCTGTACCTGATAATTGTCCTTGGTCTGATATCTACTTTATCTAATATGAATATACCTACTCCTACTTTATTTTGATGAATATTTGCATGGTATATCTTTTTCACCTTTTTCCTTTCAAACTAGCTATATGGTTATATTTTAAGTTAGTTTCTGATAGACAGCGTACGGGTGGGTCATGTTTTTAATCCAGTTCAGTTCTGTTTTTTATTTAGCATATTCAGACCATTTACATTTGATGTGATTGTATATGTTATAACAAGTCTGCTGTTGAATTTTTGTTTATTCTTTCTGTTTTTTATTTCCCTAGTTTCTTTTCTTTCTCTTTTTTCCCCCCTCCTGTGGGTTACTTGTATGTATTTTAAAATTTCATTCTGATTTATCTGTAGTACTTTTGAGTGTATATCTTTGTATTTTTTTTAATGGTTGCTCTAGATATTACATTATATATATAACTTATCCCAGTCTACTGGGGTTTTTATTTTACCAGTTTAAGTGAAATATAGTAGGTTTACCTCTCTTTTTCCTGCCTATGTATAAATGTCATAATTATTTCCTCTACATATATTTAAAAACACATCAGTGTGTGTTATAATTTTTCCTTCAACTGTCAACCATAGTTTAGAAAACTCAAGAGGAGAAGGAAAGTGTGTTGTATTTACCCATACTTTTACTTCTGTTGTTCTTTCTTCTTTCCTGATATTCCAGTATTTCCTCTTTCATAATTTACTTTCTGTTTAGAGGGGCTTCCTTAGTATTTCTTTTAGGGCAGGTCTGCAGGTGACAAGTTCTCTAAGTTTTCCTTCATCTGAGAGTGTCTGGATTTTCCCTTCATTCCTGAAGGATGTTTTCATTGCGTGTAAATTCTAGGTTGACAGTTCTTTTTTT
This sequence comes from Ursus maritimus, assembly GCF_017311325.1. Lineage (NCBI taxonomy): Eukaryota > Metazoa > Chordata > Mammalia > Carnivora > Ursidae > Ursus > Ursus maritimus. The sequence continues at coordinate 60,471,854 of NW_024424119.1, forward strand.
TTCAGCACTTGAAAAAACGTGTGCCTCTTCCTTCTGACCTCCATGGTTTCTGATGAGAAATCCACTGTCATTCGAATTGTTTTCTTCCTATAGGTAAGCTGTTGTTTCTCTCTCGCTGCTTTCAAGATTTTTTCTTTGTCTTTATATTTCAGAAGTTTGATTATGATGTATTTTGGCATGGGTTTCTTTAGGTTTATTGTGTTTGGGATTTGCTCAGCTTCTTGAATTTGTAGGTTTGTGTCTTTTGCCAAATTTGGAATTTTTTTCATCCATTCTGTCTTTGAATACATCTTCAGCTCCGCCCTCTTTCTCTTTTCTTTCTAGGATTCTGTTGACATGAATGGTAGATCTTTTGTCCTAGTCCCAGAGGTCCCTGAAGCTCTGTTCACTTTTTTCAGTCTATTTTCTCTCTGTTGTTCTGAGTGGGTAATTTCTATTGTTCTGTTTTCCAGCTCACTGATTCTTTCCTCTGTGCCTTCCATTCTGCTGTTGAGCCCATCTGCTGAGTTTTTCATTTTAGTTATTGTATTTTTCAGTTCTAAAATTTATATTTAATTCTTTATATCTTCTATTTCTTTGCTGAGATTTTCTATTTTTTCATTTGTTTCAAGTGTGTTTTTAATTGTCTGCCAAAGCATTTTTATGATGGGTGCTTTAAAATTATTTTCAGATAATTCTAACATCTGTATCATCTTGGTGTCTATTGGTTGTCTTTTCTCATTCAAATTAACATTTTCCTGGTTCTTGGTGTGACAAGTGATTTTTTAAATTGAACCCTATATATTTTAATATTATATTATAGACCTCTGAGTTTTACTTAAGTTTTCTGTTTTAGCTGGCCTACTGTGATACCCCTCCAGTGGGGGGAGGGTGGGTGAACTGCCTCATTACTGACAGATGGGAGTGAAAGCACAGGTTTCTCATTCGACTTTCCTTGACATCCACACCCAGTGGGAGCAGTCTCCTTGTTCCTGCTGGGCCTCCACTGACACCACCCTATCTGAGAGAGGTGGGAATGCCTTGTTACTGCTCCCCACACGACCTCCACTGACACAGTGGGGGTAGACTTCATTACCTCTGGGTGGTGGTAAAGTCCTGGCTTTCTACTATGATTCACTCTGGCAGGTAAAAGGAAGGGTATTTCTGGGTAGAAATTGCAGTTCAGGCTACCCATGTGATCTTTACTGATATCACATGGATTGGGGGTCTTGTTCCCACAGGGTGAGGATGAAAGTCTCTGCTCCCTACTTGGCTCTCTCTGATCCCACCCTGGCAGGGGCTTTGGGGTACCTCATTACAGGCTACTGAGGATAGAAGTCTGCACTTCCGACTTGGTCTCTGCTCATATGAGCCAAGGTAGAGCTGCAGTTTCTTCTGGTGTGCTTGGCTGTAGTGGAGTGGCTATTGTCTATAAGTTTCCTGTCTTGCTAGGCTGTATCTTTCCTGGTCCTGTCATTAGGGAGAGCTGGTTTTTTGGGGGGCTTTTAAATATCTATGGCTGCTGAGATTTCTGGGTTGCTGGCTTCTCCTGCACCAAGATTAGATGAGGCATAGACAAAACCCAGAAAAGAAAAACTTATTGCCGTGTTGTTCCTCAGGCCCCAAGGTCCCTAACTGATCTGGCTTCTCTCCACCTTTCAGAATCTTATGTTTGCCTTATATAGGATGCCTAGGGGCTTTCATTGTGCTTAGTGGGATGGATCTTTCCAAGAGCTCGTCTTGAGTTAATTTTTCTATATGGCATGAGGTGAGGTTAGAAGAGTTTTTATTCCCCACCCCCTCCCCCCTGCATGGGCATGCATTTGTTCTGTTGCTGCTTGTTGAAAAGGTTATCCTTTTTTCATAGAATTTCTTTGGCACTTTTATCAAAAATCAATTGACAGGTGCTGTTTCATTTCAGGAAAAAATTCTGGGATTATAGTCCTAAATGTTAGTTCTGTTACATTGTTTTACTTTTGTTTTTCAGGTGCTCATAGTTGTTGGTCTACTTTGTCTTCTGTATATCACTTTCTCTCCGATTCTTTTGAAAACTCATTCTGTTTCATACTTTTCCTCTTGGCTTATTTGACCCCTGTCTCCTTTTCATCTTGCTGTAATTTCAGTCATGTCTGTTTTCCCTCGGACTCCTTGCAGTTCCTGAGGCGGTCTTCTCTTTCTCTTTAACTTCATTTCTCAAATGATTTCTTTTTCAGTTTCTCTCCTGAGTTTGTTTGGTCAGCTCTCACCTCACATCTCCTGGTTTTCCATACATTTTTATTTTGAGCTTTTAATCGTAGTTGTGGTGGTTTTTCTTATTAGCAATTGCTGGCTTAATTATATTTGACTCATGTTGGAAAGTTGTGTTGTGGTTTGCTTTTCCTCTACTTTGCAGTTGGTTTTTGTGGAGTATTGTTATTAGCTGAAACATTTCACACTTACTTTCTGTTCCCTTTCGGTAGAAGCTTTGTAGGAATGTTGGGTTCCATCTTCTCATAACGAGGAAGCCTGTTGAATTTTCCTAGACCAGTAATTACATGTGATTTTGTGGAGAAGCCGGAAGGGCTCGGGTGGCTTCCTTGCTCTCTGGTTCAAGAGCACCCTCTTCTGTTAGTACAGTGAAATGCAGGCTCGTTATTCGGCGGTGGCCCGTTGGAAGTGCTGTGTAGTTCCAGTTCAGTGGTGACCCCCTATCGCTGGAGGACCCTGGACCGCAGACACCTGTTTCTTTCTTCCCCTTCATCAAAAAGCCACTGAAGTGTGCTTCTCCCTTCCAAGTATGCCTTTTGCCTCCAGAAGCAGTGTACTTCCCGGGAGTCCCCAGTAGTAGGGCTCTGACCTCAGTATTCCTCTGCTTAGGGTGGGACCCTGTCTTCCATGGACAAACGCTTGTCGATGTGTCCGTGTCCCACCGTCACCCTGATCCTGCTCTCCTTTCCCTGCTCCACACAATCCCTGCTTGATGCCTGATTGTACAGGTTTCAGGTTTCATTTCCTCACTTACATGTAAGTTCAATCTTGTACTTTTCTTATTTCCCATATGCTATAGGTAGGGACTGTGGATTATTCTATTACCTTTCCTTGCTGGTTCTGTACCTGATAGAGGATATGGTGTAGGTGACTGCCATTATCTGTGGGACGACCTTTTATCTTTTTAGTTTCTGCTGGATTTGTAGTTGCGGTCACTGTGACATTTCTAATTTCCTTCCTTCTTTCCTTCTCTTGGTAACCCCGTTTTTCTCTAAATGTTTGTCAAGTTAAATAGACTCTCTATTTTTGGTAGTCTCAAGTTTTGGCTTTCTTGATCTTCTTCACTGTATCTTTGTTTTTTGTTATATTTCTCTTCTTATTTATTATTTTTTCTTCCACTTTCTTTATCTTCATCATAATATTCTTCTTCCCAGTTATTAGTTGGTTATTCAGCTCCTGGCATTTAGGCTCTCTACTTTGCTAATGTGTTTAAGTCTTTAATCTTTACTCTAAGAAGGGTTTTAGTTGTGTCTTATGAGTTTTGAAATGCCATAGTTTTCATACTTCTAAATCTTTTTCCAGGTTTCATTATGATTTCTTATTTTATCCCTGACTTATTTATAAGTGTAGTTTTGAATTTCCACATGGCAGAAGTTTCTTTATGTGGGTTTTTTTTTCTGTTGATAACATTATACCTTCTAATATTTCACCAATTCTCGTATTTTGGTTCGTCCATATGGCTTTTCCCCCCTTGTGTTTGAAGAACATCTTTTCTGATTTCTTTTAGTGAGGTTTGATGGTGGTAAATTCTCTCAATTTGCTTGAAAAATCTTTATTTTACCATTGTTAGGAAAAAGTAGTTTTGTTTTATATGGAATTCTAGTTTGTTAATTATTTTCTGTCCATAGCGCAACCAGTCCACTGTCTTTCTGCCTCTTGCCATTCTTTTGGAGAAACGAGCCGTTAGTCTAAATTGCTCTTCTGTGTGGCTCTGTCTTCTCTCCAGGCTGCTTAAAGGAAAAAAAAATTGTGGAAAATGGAAACATTGAAAGTAGAGACACAAGTATAATGAACCCTCATATTCTGTCACCCATAAGCAATTACCCACATTTTTATAATTTTCATTTTGAACCTTCTCCTTTTTTTCTCTACGCTTTTTGTATATTATTTTAGGGTTAACTGTGCCTGTAAGCATCTCTAACCAGGGTGTAACAGCCACAAAGCATGATTACACCTAGCGATATTGATAATAATTTTGCAATATCGGGGCGCCTGGGTGGTGCAGTCGTTGAGCGTCTGCCTTCGGCTCAGGGTGTGATCCCGGCGTTCTGGGATCGAGCCCCACATCAGGCTCTTCCACTATGAGCCTGCTCCTTCCTCTCCCGCTCCCCCTGCTTGTGTTCCCTCTCTCGCTGGCGGTCTCTCTGTCGCATAAATAAATAAAATCTTTAAAAGAGATAATAATTTCATAATATTAATATCTATTCCAAGTTTGAATTTTACCAATTATCTAAACAATAACGTTTTATAATTGGCTTGTTAGTGTCAGGATCAAAACAAGGTGTGCTCGTCTGCGTCTCTTACTCTGTAACAATTCTCCCCCTTATTTTGTGGGTGCCATTTTGTGTTGAAGAGACTACGTCGTTTGTCCTGTAGGACTTCCCCGTTCTGCATTTGGTTGATTGCATCACGGCGCCATGTAATACACCCCTCCACCCTCAGTGTCCCCTGGTCGCTGGAGACTGGGTCTCAGGCAGATCTTCTGAACCCTGTTTGGTTGGTGCTGGCAGCCCTGTGGTGTTTAGGGCGCTCAGCAGCGTCTCTGGCCTGTACCCTCCAGGTACCAGCAGCACCCTCTGATGAGGACAACTAAACATGTCTCCAGAGGTTGCCAAATGCCCTTGTTTGTAAACTACAGATCTAAAGACTTGATTGAATCAGATTAAACTCTTCTGGGAAGCTTCCTAGGTGGTGTGCTTCCTGCTGCCGTACACGGGAGATGCGAGGTGTATAGTGTCACAGTGCTTTCCCTTGGGTCATGTTACAGTGGTTTGGCCTGACCCTTCCACCGTAAAGTTCTCTACCAGCCTTTCCCCTAAAGGTTTTAGTAGACACTGATGTTTGTTACCCAGGTCCGTTATTTCATTATGTATCACACAATGGTGAATTTATGATTCTGTCATTCTTTACGCATTTATTATTTTTACCTTTTCTGTAAGGAAGAACTTTCCTCATCGACTATTTGGAATACTGTTTGTATTTGTATTAAGCAAGATACTGTCCCTTTATGTATGGGTATTTATTTATTTATTTATTTATTTATATTTTTAAAAGATTTTGCTTATTTGAAGTGGTGGGGCTGGAGTGGGGAAGAGCAGAGGAAGAGGGACAAGCAGACTCCCTGCTGAGTGCAGAGCCCAATGTGGGGCTTGAACTCACAACCCTGAGACCAAGAGTCAGATGCTTAACCAACTGAGCCACCGAGGTGCCCCTGTGTATGGATCTTTACAGTAGTGAGTTGGTGCCCAGAAACTCCAAATATGGCCAAGTAGAGATTTATGAGAATTACCAGTATGAGTTTTTTTATTTTAATGTGTTTGCTGTGCTTTAGTTCTTGGAACTCAGTGTTGCTTTTGGTGCTCAGATTGTCCCATCTTTGGCCAGTGGGAGCCCCTTATGGTTGGCTTTTTTTTGACCTCACATGCCTAAGTTGTCTTTGGTAGTTTTCCGGTTTTCTTTTTTTTTTTTAAGGATTTTATTTATTTATTTGACAGAGATAGAGACAGCCAGCGAGAGAGGGAACACAAGCAGGGGGAGTGGGAGAGGAAGAAGCAGGCTCCCAGCGGAAGAGCCTGATGTGGGGCTCGATCCCATAACGCCGGGATCACGCCCTGAGCCGAAGGCAGACGCTCAACCGCTGTGCCACCCAGGCGCCCCTGTTTTCCGGTTTTCATCTATGACAACGTGTTCCAGGGTTATTATGTACCTTTTCTGCCCCAGACGTGGAGTTGGCCATCTCTCCAAGGAGACCTGTGTATTGCACACTGGCTGTTGCTACACATTTCCGTCCTTTTACTTCAGTGGTCTCACCTTCAGCTCCTCCTGGAGGACTGCCATTGACCACTGGAGGGAGAGGACAGGCGGTGGACATACATCTCCCCAGTGACCAGAGCTAACGAAGGGGTGGTGTAAAGGGTAGGAAAGCCCATCCCTGTGGCTTCAGGTTGGGACAACTTCAAGGTCTAACTCAGACCCCAGAGTCCTGTGGGAACAGCCTGACCCTGCTGTTGCATGGTTTTATCTGAAACTACACTCTTGCTTGGCTGTTTTCTCTTCCCGTTGTTTTCCTCACTCCCTCCGGTTTATTCTGGGGGTAATCAGTCCCTTGCGTGTGGCCCTCATCCTACGGTCTGCTGCTGTGGAGCCCGATCTCAGACGCTGCGGCTCCTTTGATGGGAAACGGTGTTTATTTAGCAATGTGGTTGCTGCTACTGGGTTTTTATTGCTTCCAACCTTTTCAGAACTTTTTTCCCTTTTAAATTTAAATAACTAATTGTTATTTATTTAAATTCCAGTATAATTAATGTGCAGTGCTATATTAGCAGGTATGCAATATAGTGATTCAGCAATTTTATGCATTACTCAGTTCTCATCATGATAAGTATCCTTTAATCCCCTTCACCTGTTTCACGCATCCCCGGCCTCCCCCTCCGCTGCGGCGACCACCCGTTTTTTCTTTATAGTGAAGAGTCTGTCTCTTTTTTCCTTTGCTGGTTTGTTTTGTTTATTCAGTTCCACATATGTGTGAAATCATGTGGTATTTGTTTTCCTCTGACTTATTTCACTTAGTGTTATACTCTTTAGACCCATCTCTGGTGTTTAAATGGCAAGATTCCGTTGTTTTATGGCTGATGATATTCCATTGTATGTGTCTGTACCACATCTTCTTTTTCCATTCGTCTGTTGATGGACACTTGGGCTGCTTCCACAGTTTGGCTATTGTAAATAATGCTGCATAAACACAGGGGTACATGTTATCTTTTTTTTTTTTTAAGACTTATTTATTTTTTATTTGAGAGAGAGAGAGCACCCGTGTGGTGGTGAGGAGGGGCAGAGGGAGAGAGAGAATCTCAAGCAGACTCCTTGCTGAGCTTGGAACCTGACGTGGGGCTCGATCTCACCACCCTGAAATCATGACCTGAGTCGAAATCAAGAGTTGGACACTTAACTGACTGAGCCACTCAGGTGCCCCTGTGTGTATCTTTTTGAATTAGTGTTTTTGTATTCTTTGGTAAATACCTAGTAGTGCAATGGCTGGACCACATGGTAATTCTATTTTTAACTTTTTGATTAACCTCCATACTGTTTCCATAGTGGCTGCACCAGTTTACATCAAGCAGTGGTGCACGAGTGTTCCTTTCTGTCTTTATCCTGTCCAACATTTGTTTGTGTATTTTTGAGTTTAGCCATTCTGACAGGTGTGAGGTGGTATCTCATCGTGGTTTTGACTTCCATTTCCCTGATGATGAGTGATGCTGAGTACCCTTTCATGTGTCTATTGACCGTCTATGTGTCTTCTTTGGGAAAATGTTCATGTCTTCTGCCCATTTTTTAATTGGATTATGTGGGGTTTTTTGGGGTTGACTGGTAAAACTCTATATATTTTGGATACTAACCCTTTATTGGATGTCATTTGCAAATTTCTTCTTCCGTTCAGTAGGTTGCCCTTTTTTGTTGTTGTCCAATGTTTCCTTCACTGTTGAGAAGGTTTTTATTGTGAGGTAGTCCCTATAGTTTAATATTGCTTTTGTTTCCCTTGCTTCAGGAGACTTATCTAGAAAAATGTTGCGATAGCCGATATCAGAGAAATTACTGTTTTCTCTTCTAGGATTTTTATCATTTCAGGCCTTGCATTTAGGTCTTTAACCCATTTTGAGTTTATTTTTGTGCATGGTGTTGGATAATGGTCCAGTTTCATTCTTTTGTATGTAGCTGTCCAATTTTCCAATACCATTTGTTGTTGTTGTTTTTAAAGATTTTATTTATTTTTTTTGAGAGAGAGAGAACAGGAGAGAGAGTGAGCAGCGGGGAGGAGTAGAGGGAGAAGGAGAAGCAGGCTCCACAGTGAGCAGGACGCCTGACATGGGGCTTGGTCCCAGGACCCTGGGATCATGACCTGAGCCAAAGGCAGGCACTTCGCCGACTGAGCCGCCCAGGCGGCCCGCCCCCAGCACCATTTGTTGAAGAGACTTTTTTCCATTGCATAGTCTTGCCTCCTTTGTCATAGATTAATTGACCATAAAAACATGGGTTTATTTTTGGGTTTTCTGTTTTGTTCTTTTAATCTATGTGTCTATTTTTGTGCCAGTACCATACTATCTTGGTTCCTACAGCTTTATAATATACCTGGAAATCTGGGATTGTAATGCCTCCAGTTTTGTCCTTCTTTTTCAAGGTTGCTTTGGCTATTCAGGACTTTTTTAGTTCCATATAAATTTTAGGATTATTTGTTCTAATTCTGTGAAAAATGCTGTTTGTATTTTGACAGAGATTGCATTAAATCTGTGGTTTGCTCTGGGTGATATGGACACTTTAACAGTATTTGTTCTTCCAATCCATGAGCGTGGAGTCTCTCTCCATTTATTAATGTCATCTTTGATTCCTTTCATCAGTGTTTTATAGTTTTCAAAATACAGCTCTTTCACCTCTTTGGTTAAGTTTATTACTTTTGGTGCAATTGTAAGTGAGATTAGTCTCTTTATTTATCTTTCTGATATTTCATTATTAGTGTATAGAAATGCAACAGATTTCTATATATGGATTTTTGTACCCTGCAACTTTACTGAATTCATTTATGAGTTCTAATAGTTTTTTAGTGGAGTCTTTGGGCTTTTCTCTTTAGGGTATCATGTCATTTGCAAATAGTAAAAGTTTTATTTCTTCCTTACCAATTTGGATGCCTTTTATTTCTTTTTCTTGTCTGATTGCTGTGGCTAGAACTTATAGTACTATGTTGAATAAAAGTGGTGAGAGTGGACATCTAGTCTTGTTCCTGATCTTAAGGGAATAGCTCTCAGCTTTTCACCATTGAATATTATCTTAGCTCTGGGTTTTTCATACAAGGGCTTTATTATGTTGAGGTACCTTCCCTCTACAACCTACGTTGTTGAGGGGTTTTTTTTGGTTTGTTTGTTTTTGGTAAATGGATGTTTTACTTTTTTTCTTTTTTAAAGAGGAGAATATATCATATATTGTTTTGGCATTCGTAATTCAAATGTAAGATTATAGGATTTTTATCTTCTTTGATTTTGTATTTTTATCTCTTTTCTCTTATACTAAACAGCTTATCTTTTTATTTTTTAGAGCAGCTTTGGGTCACGGTAAAATTAAGCAGAAAGTATAGATTTGCTATATACTCACTGCCCATGTGCAAGTGCAACCTCCCTTGCTATCGGCAACCCCCACCCCCCGCCACTAAAGGGATGCATTTGTTACAGTCAATGAGCCTCCACCAAAGTTCCTAGTTTATATTGGAGTTCACTCTTGGTGTTTTATGTTCTAAGGTTTTGGACAAATATATAATGACATATATCTACCTTTATAGTATCTTACAGAGTAGTTTCACTGCCCTAAAATTCCTTTTTGTTTTCTTTGTTATTTTGCTTGTTCTGTTTTTTTAAGTGATATTGTGTACAAAACTGTATTTTTATGTTTGTTGGCTTTGTTTCCAGCCACAGAGTTGCCAAGTAAGCTTTCTTGTTACCCTAAATAATTTCTCTGTAGATTATTTTGTTTTTTTATATAGACAGTTATACTGCCTCAATACATAATTTTTGACCAATGAACTCTTTAAAGTCTGTTTTTCAATTTCTAATTGTAAAATTTAAATCCTAATTAATCTTTTTGTTTCTGATTACTACCTTAATTTCTTTTTTTTTTTTTTAAGATTTTATTTATTTATTCGACAGAGACAGAGACAGCCAGCGAGAGAGGGAACACAAGCAGGGGGAGTGGGAGAGGAAGAAGCAGGCTCATAGCGGAGGAGCCTGATGTGGGGCTCGATCCCACAACGCCGGGATCATGCCCTGAGCCGAAGGCAGACGCTTAACCGCTGTGCCACCCAGGCGCCCCATACCTTAATTTCTAACTTAATTGCACTGTTTTTAGAGAACATGACCTGTATGATGGTTTCCTTTGAGATATTTTATAATTGCTTTACAGCTTGGCACATGGTCAAGTTTTGTAAATGTTTCCACGTGTGCTTAAGAGAAATATGTCTTCAGGGCGTCTGAGAGGGTTAGTCGTTAAGCATCTAACTGTGCGTTTCAGCTCAGGTCATGGTCTCAGGCGTGTGGGATCGAGCCCCAAGTCAGACTCTGCACCTGGTGTGGAGTCTGCCTGAGATTCTCGCCCCCTCTCCCTTTGCCCCTCTCACTCATGCTTTCTCTCTCTTTAAAATAAATCAATCTTAAAAAAAAAAAAAGAAAAGAAGAATATGTTTTCTCTAATTTAGGGAACACTGGCCTTCTAAAAAAATTATTTTTAAATTTATTTTTGTTTAATTATGTTCAGTTGATCACTGGCCTTTTTATATTTGTCTGTTAAATCAAGTTTTTGGTTGTATTGCTAAATATTCTGTATATTCACTAATATTTTGCCAAGATTGACCCATTGATAATTGAGTGAGGTGCACTGAAATCTTTATTTTTTTAGACTTGTCAGTTCTTGGTGGACGTGTGTGTGTATGTATGTATTTATTTATAGAATGCAGTTATTTTGAATAGTTTGAAACATGCAGCTCATTGTAAAAAACAGTCTAACAGATGACCAAGTACTGTTGTATATGTTTCTAAAATAGTAGCTCTGTGTCTCTGAATCTCTTTTGTGGGGCTTTTTGTTTTATTTCTTCATTAAAAAACCCAAACTTCTATTAAGATATATATTGCTTTCTGTATTTGGGGTTTTTTATATGTGTGTGAACCCTTCAAGGTCTGAGCCTCTTGTCCTCTTATGCTGACCATCTGTCACTCTAATGATGTTTCTTAAAGTGTATTTTTCTGACGCGAATATAGAACTGAACTTTTTTTTTTTTTAACATTTGGCAGGTGTGTCTTTTGACTTGTGACCTTTACGTGGCCTTATATTTCAGGCGTGTGTCTTGGAAACTGCACATAACTGTATGTTTTAGAAATGCAGCTGGATAACCTGTGTTAGCTAATAGCCGGGTGGGGTGTACTTGTATTTATTATGTTAGTTTACTTGGACTTGCTTCATGCAGTTTAGATTGTGACACTTGTTCCATTTTTCCTGTGCTTTTTTCTTTTTTCCTTCCTTTTAGAAATATTGAATAATTGGTTGTTTATTTGCTTAAGTATCACATTTTCGCCTCTACTAGTTTAAAAGCTATGGACTCTATATCTGTTTTTTGTTTTTAGTGGCTGTCCTTGTAATGGCTATCATGCCTGCGTAACAGTCTATAGTTATTTTTTACTCTAAGTTCCCCTTTGAGCAATGCTATGGTCCTAGAGCAGCGGTTGCAGTCCCATTTCTCTCAACTCCCTTGTTATTGTTGTCCTTTGTAGGACACCCTTTTAGTTCTTTTTTTAATCTTACAAAGTAGGTATTATTATTGTTTTGACTTTATAGAGATCATGTTTATTTAGATCCATCAATTTCTTGGCTTTCCTTTTTATATTGCATCTTAGATCTTTATATCATTTTCCTTCTTTTTTCATTGAAGTATAATTAACATACAGTGTTATATTACCTTCAGGTGTACAATGGAGTGATTCAGCAATTCTTTTTTTTTTTTTTTTATTTGAGAGGAAAGAGAGAGAGCATGAGCAGCAGTGGGGTGGCAGGGGCAGAAGGAGAGGGAGAAGCAGACTCCCCACTGAGCAGGGATCCTGCCGCAGGGCTTGATCCCAGGACCCTGAGATCATGACCTAAGTCAAAGGCAGATGCTTAACTGCCTGAGCCCCCCAGATGCCCCTGGTGCAGCTGTTCTGTACATCACTCAGTGCTTATCATGACGAGTGGACTCTTGATCTCCTTCACCTATTTCACATGTTCCCCCACCTACCTCCCCTTTGGCAACCAGCAGTTTTTTCTCTGTATATAAGTGTCTGGGTTTGGGTGTGTGTGTTTTGTGGGTTTTTTTGGGGTCTCTTTTTAATTTGTTTGTTCGAATGTTTTGTTTCTTAAATTCCACATATGAGTGAAATCATGTGGTATTTGTCTTTCTTGGATTTACTCATTTCAATTAGCATAATACTGTCTAGATCCATCCATATTGTTGCAAATGGCAAGATTTCATTCTTTTTAATATTGAGTAATAGTCTGTTGTGTATATAACCACATCTTCTTTACCCATTCCTTTCTCACCTCACACTTGGGCTGCTTCCATGGTTTGGCTCTTGTAAGAAATGCTGCTGTAAACTTAAGGGTTGCACGTATCTTTTTCATTAGTATTTTCCTATTCTTTGGGTAAATACTCAGTTGTGGAACCACTGGAGCATGTGGTAATTCTATTTTTCATTTTTTGAGGGACTTCCGCACTGTTTCCACAGTGGCTGCCCCGGGTTGCCTTCCCACCAACAGTGCACGGGGCTCCTTTCTCTCCACACCCTCCCCAACACTTATTATTTCTTGTGTTTTTGATCAACATCATTTTCTGTCTTTCGTAACTACAGACGTTCCTGCTGCAACGTGACATGTGCATCCCTGAAGATGCCATGCACTGAAAATAATAGGCCTTATAGGAAAGACAGGGTAAAGGGCAATGATGCCACGCCTGTGCTACTCTGTAACCAGAACCCTAACACAAACGGGAACGACCCGGATGAAACGCAGTGCCAGCAAAGTGACATCTCTGTTGGCACTGACACCCAGCATCAAGCCTCAGCCTTGCTCTCCTCTTTGACGTGAGCTTCCTGGAGGGCCTTTGCTTCTAGCGGAGGCCAGCCTCCTCTCGCACATGTGCAGTGGTGACGGGAGGGACCTAATCGGGGCTGATGGAGTGACTCACGTCTCCCCTGCACTTCACTCTGGGGTTTTGCCCCTCATTCCCAGAGACTTCGTCATTCCCAAACTCCAGTCTTTTCCTCTTCCTCCCTGTTGCTTTCTACTGGGTTCTGTTTCCTTGCACCACAACTAGGTACGTGGCCTTAGGGGAAAAGCTGGGGGAACACGGGCTCATCTCTGTGCCTCCCTTCTTCCAAGCATTATAGCTTCTTGGCTTCTGTCCAAGTTGGTTTGTTCCCAGGGCCTTTAAACAGTTACATTATATATTTTGTTCAGTTTTCGTAGCTGTTTTCAGTGGGACAATGAGTCCATTTTACGTTTCTCTGTCACAGGTCATGGAAATGCTGGGTTAATTTTATAGAGTTTTATTGTTTTTTCATTTCTTTAAGATTCATTTTTTTAATTTATTTACATATTTACATTTAGCTACTTTATATTCTTCATTTAAATTTTTTTAAAATTCTTGTATCTGAAGTCTGTGGAGGGTGTAACACTATTACTTGTCTCTGCTGTCTGTCATTCATGCTGACGTTGCTTCCTGGTCCATTCGGTGATATTTTTTATTTTGAGTTTATGTATGACTGACCTGAATCCACCATTTCCTGGCTGGGGTTTTGTGAGATAATGAAGCCCTATAGAAAATGAATTGACGGACTACTTTTTCAGTTCTCCCAAGGGTGGTAGATAGCTAGTGCCCTTCTGAATGTATAGGAGAGAAATTCTATAGCAGGATGTCAGTAGGGCTGAAATTCTCTTCAAGTTGAGACGGGTTGCCCGATCTGTGGGGCCAGATGAGGGTGGCTTGTGTCATTACCGCTGCTTTCCCGGAAGCCCAGGACACCCCCGGTCTGGGCTCACTTTAGCCCTCTTTGAGGAGAGCAGTCTAGTAGGAACCCTCCTGTAGCTCCCTACCGTGTAGTAAGCCCGCGGCTCCAGGCCCTTCTCCCAGCCTTGCTACATCATGACCCCACGAGGTAACGTCTCGGTTCTTAGTCTGGAACACAGAGGTGACAGCGCAAGCCGGTGAGTGCTATCGTGCGGCGTTAAAGCTCTTGGACCACGTCCAGCATGTGGCTGTTTCTCGGGAATGCTCTCTGTATCTGGCCGTTTTGCAGGACGGCATGTCCTGTTTCATGATTTAATTTTACTGTCAAGCCTTTTTTTTAGTAACCTGCTTCTAACAATGAACTTGCTCAGTCTCTCGCAGTTCCCTTTGGACCCTCTCCTGCTTTTCTTGGTCTGCTTTGACTTAATTGATGACTTTTGTTGTTGCTGCAAATCTATTTCAGGAGGAGTATTTCCATCCGGTTTCTGGCATCTTCGTTCCACTTACTTCGAGCAGCAAAATTCTTCATTGAGTCCGTACTGGTCCTGCCTTACTGTTATCGTGGGGGGTCTGAAAGGAAAAGCTGTGGTTTTAAAATAATAAATGTTTCTTAGTTTAAAAGAAATGCATGCTCATCCTGGAAAATTTTTTTTTAATGTTAAAAGTATAGTGAAGAGAATTAAAATTACTGTCAGCTATTGAGAGATCACCACAATTATTATTATTGTTTTGGTGTTCTTTCTCTCCCCGTGTATATTATTGTGTTGGAGTTGAGCTCATCTGGGTCACACACATATACGGCCTTTTTTAACTTCTAATATCATAAACTTCCTTTGTCATTGAAACTCTTCGTAGGCATTTTTAATATCTGTAGTTGGTGAATCCTGTGACTGTTGCAAACTTAGTCTTTTTCCGATGATTGGATGTCTTATAATTTTTTGTTATTGTAGAAGAACTCACAACAACACTTTTGTGAATACAGGTCACAGATTAAATCAATAAATAGATTTTTTTAGGGCTTTATTGCCACACTGCTTTCTGAGAGATCATATAACGACACCACCAGCAGGGAACGGCCGCTGCTGCTGGGAGCTCTTCCACAAACTTCTAGGGCTTGTTCTCTGCCCAGCTGTCCTCTCTGGGACGCGCGGCCACACGGGCTCCGGCGGTAACCACCCTCGTTTCTGCTGCCTTTTAACATCCTCTTTGCTTTTGTTTCTTGTAAGAAGTAGAGATGAGGTACAGCAGTAGGCATTGGCTCCGAGTCACTGCCCTGTCTTCCTGGGCGTCCCTGACGTCTTGGGAACTTCGTTACCCACAAGAATGGAAACATACTTTAGGATACTGAAAAATGGAAAGTCACTGCGAGAAAAGCACTACGCACAGACACCAGAATCTACTTACCAAGAACAAGAATCTAGCTAACAGAATCTCCTTAATAAGACGTGGGGGCTGAGGGACAGGGGAGTGAGCAGTGAGGAGCCGAGTAGGAGCCCATACGAGATGTGGGCTCTGCTGAAGTCCTCCCTGGGTCACTGTCCAGGCTCTGCAGACCTTTGCCAGGGTCCTGAAGGAGAGAATCCCAAGCGGGGTCTGCCTGGACTCCCGGGTTCAGAAGAGTGTCTGTGGTCCAGGGCTGGCCCCCACTCCTCCCTGTCCTGCTGGCCCGAGGTCTCTGCAGAGGCAAGCGGGGCAGTCTCACCAGGCAGCCACACGGTACCTTTTCTCAAGGAGGCGCTGAGCCCTGAACCAGGGGAGCAGAGCCTGCTGGCCCTGGTCTCTGGGGCCAAGGGGGACTTTGGTGTTCCTAGAACATCTAGACCAGAGGCCCCTAGTGGAGGCAGAGGTGTCCCCAGCCAAGGGCACAGTGCTTGGTGCAGCTCCCGCCCTGACCCTTGTGCAGTGAGAGGGGAGGAGGGGCCTCCAGTGCTGGCTCAGTCCTCAGTCGTGATCTGACCATGATTGGAGGGAGTCCCACGTGAAGCTGTGTTCTTAGCCACATGCCCTTCCCTGGCTGGGTCCCTGAAGGCCTGTGCGGTTGGGGCTGGGACCGTGTCTGTTGTTTGGGTAAGACCTGTGTGATGTGGGCTTCACGTGCACCACACCTCTAACTTGGTGGCCATGTGTCCTTGTAGGTGGTAACGTGGACCTGGAGAGCCAAGCCGAGGGGAAGAAGGAGGTGGAAGCTGATGATGTGATGAGGAGTGGCCCCCGACCCATCGTCCCATACAGCTCCATGTTCTGTTTAAGCCCCACCAACCTGTGAGTCTCCTTCGCCTGCCCATGCCATGTGCCTGTCCCATGTCCGTGGCCACGGTCTGTGTGCACGGTCGCAGTGTGTGCTAGACGTGACCTGGCGGGTGCCGAGTCCATGCATTTTCATGGTCATCACAGCAGTCTGTCAGCACATACTGTTGTTACCTCACCCACAGGTGGACACGAAGCCACAGGGAAGGTCCATGGCCTGTCCACAGACACACAGACAGTCAGCCCCAGAGCTGCTACCCCCACTGCAGTGACCGTTCATCGCCGCACACACACACCCAGTTTGTGTCCTTCGTGCCCACTGTCCACGCATGCCTGCGTGTGTGCTCCATGTTCATGCACATGTCTGCCCATCTTTCTCCCCTCCGTTTATCATGAGGTCACCAGCAGTTTTCATCCACTCCTCAGTCCAGTCGCTGCATTAGGTCACCCAGTACTTATACACTAACAGCATTTTAGGTGCTGGGAGTACAGGATAATGAGCAGAACAAACAAGGACCCCTGTCCTTGATAAGCTTCTGTGCAAGTAGGAGAGACAGAGAGCAAACCAGACAAATAAGTAAGGGGCCTAAGACATCCCCTGGAGGGAAGTACAAAGGAAGCACAGAGCTGCTGGGGTGCTAATGTTAGGGTGGGAAGGTCAGGTTGGGTCTCAGTGGGAGGTGAGACTGGTGAGGAAAGGGAGGGAGACCATCCCTGGCAGAGGCAACAGATGAAGTGAAGGTGTAAGTAATAAAAGCCAGTGTGGTGGAGTGGGGCGGGGGGGCAGAGGGCAGCAGGATCCGATGGAGTCAGGCTGCACCCTTTGTCCCCATCTCTCCAAGCGTGCAGGGTCTCTACCCAGCCTCCACTATCCACCGTCGCCCCTTCTCTTCATGCTTTCACTCAGCACATGCTTCCTGGGAGCTTACTCTGCTCTGCTGGGAGCGTGGGCAGGGAAGGTAGAGAGGTTCTCTGTCTGGGAGCAGGTGGGGAAGGTCAGAGACCCTTCCTGGAGGAAGTAAGGGATCTCAGTTGAACCCTAAAGGTGAATGAGCACTAAGGGGAAGAGAAAGGAACAAGCATTCTTTGTGGAAAGAAGAGAAATCACAATGGTCCAGAAGTGAGGGCATCAGGCTCAGAACAGCTGAAGACAGAACCGAGTGGAAAAGCACAGAGGCCAGTGGGCTACTGCGTGCCCTATGGAGAGGCCACAACTTAGATGCAAAGTGCTGCAAAGAGCAGAGAGGCGGCAGGCAGCTGGGGGGCGGTGGGCACACAGTCAGGCTGCACTAGTGCTGCAAAGAGCAGAGAGGCGGCAGGCAGCTGGGGGGCGGTGGGCACACAGGCTGCACTAGTGCTGCAAAGAGCAGAGAGGCGGCAGGCAGCTGGGGGGCGGGGGACACACAGTCAGGCTGGGCTAGTGCTGCAAAGAGCAGAGAGGCGGCAGGCAGCTGGGGGACGGTGGGCACACAGGCTGCACTAGTGCTGCAAAGAGCAGAGAGGCGGCAGGCAGCTGGGGGGCGGTGGGCACACAGTCAGGCTGCACTAGTGCTGCAAAGAGCAGAGAGGCGGCAGGCAGCTGGGGGGCGGTGGGCACACAGTCAGGCTGCACTTCAGCACAGCCCTTGGACAGAGCTTATGCAGTCAAGGTTTGCAGGAAGAGACGGTGGAGATCTGATGACGGTGGTCGTGTGGGGAGGTTTGGGAGTGAAATGCTTGGGAAGACATTCTGGAGAGAATCTGCAGAACGTGATAAATTAGATGTGGAGGGGAAGGAGATGTCAGGGATGACACCCAGAGCTTCTGCAGGATAGTTGGGGCCCCACCGAGCTGGGGGCGGGGGAGGCAGACCCTGCAGAGCAGGGACAAATAGTAGAGGTGTCCCGGCTGGTGGACTCGGGGGCATGGGCCAGGGGGAGAGCTGAGTGAGGGCAGATACTCAGTCCTGAGATGCAGAAGGAAAGAGGCAGAGATGGAGCGTCCTTGAGGAGGGAGGAGAGAGGTGTCTGTACAGCGGCAGGCGTGCCGGGGGGTCACCAGAGGGCCCGGGAAGGGGGACTCTGGTCGGTGTGGAGTCCAGAGTATGGCGGTGGTCATGGCGAAGAGGAGAGCACAGTAGTCCCTTCGAGGCGGAGAGAGAAGTGGGTGGGCGTGGCTGGGAGGTGGAAGGTCCCTTCAGACCTAAGGCCCTGAGAATAGGGAGGTGGCAGTGAGAGAGAGGGGCCGGTGGCAGAGGAGAGACACAGGTCTGTCCCCACCTCCCCTGTGTGCAGGCTCTGTGGTTGCTCCCCCTTATCCCCTGGGATCAGCTTCACTGCCCCCAAGGGGTCTTCCCAGATCTCCTGGTCACTGCCTGTCACTTGTCAGCATCCGAGAGTCCCCTGTTGGTGCCTGTCCGCCCTGTTCACCACCGGGCCCCGGGTTCCGGCACGTGCCTGAACACAACAGAATGGTGGTCAGTAACGCTGTCTAGTGCGGCAGGGGGCAGGGGACACACACAGCCCTGGGGGCTCAGGCACGCCCGGGCCGGCACAGACCCAGAGAGGTTTCCCGAGTTCTCCAGAGAGGCCTGCTGTCCCACCTCCCACTGAGACCCAACCTGACCTTCCCGGGAGTGCTGGTTTCATTCAGCCTTGTCCTCTCTGAACAGCAGCCTCGGCCCCCCCTCCCCGCCCTTTGTGAATCTGTAGAGGGCACAGCAGTCCGCACACAGGAGGTGAATGTGTGTGGGTTTCTGCAGCCTTCCCACCCCTCTTCCTGGGACACCCTCTCGAGAATCTGAGGCACCAGCCGTCACCTGGCCGCTGTCTCCCAAACACAGGGACACTCAGCAGAACTTGGTTCTGGTGTGACACCTTCCACAGGGAGAGGCCAAGCATGCGCTCCGGGGAGGGGGACCCGCCCGGCTCAGCGCTGGGCCTCGGGCCGCCTGTGCTTTGCTCTGCAGGCTCCGCCGCTTCTGCCATTACATCGTGACCATGCGGTACTTCGAGATGGTCATTCTTGTGGTCATCGCCCTGAGCAGTATTGCCCTGGCCGCTGAGGATCCGGTGCGGACAGACTCGCCCAGGAACAACGTGAGCACGGCCCTCGGGCTGGAGAGGGGCTGGGCCGTTCCAGGGTCCTGTCTGCTCCCTCTAGGGGTGTGGGGATGCAGGTCTGCGGGCGCCTCCTGACCCAGCCCTGAGTTACAGACAGGAAGAGGGGGCATGTGCCCAGGGCCAGAGCTGCTGCCAGAGGGGGCTTGTCTCACAGGCACACCTGCCAAGGAGTTGTCTGTTCAGAGGCCTGCAGGAAAAGCATGACGCTGCTGAAATTGTCCGGGCTCGAGCTGTCGGCCCAGCCCTTGACAGGAACCTTCCTGTTGATTCTAGGCTCTGAAGTACATGGACTACATTTTCACAGGGGTCTTCACCTTTGAGATGGTGATAAAGGTGAGATATGTGGTTGCCCTGGCGGCCCAGTGCTTCCCTCATCCACCCTCATGGCTGACACAGGCTGGGGCCTGTAGCCTCTGATGAGGGCGCCTGGTGGGTGTGCCCTGGGTGTGTGCTCAGTGAGAGAATGCAAGCACACGAGTGTGCTGACGTGTGTTGTGGAGGCAGAGGCCAGTTCACCAGAGATTCACCACAGCGTTATGCCAGCTTGGGGGAGCTCCCCAGTGCCATTCCTGTCTCCACTGCACCGCTAACCAAGGCTTACAGACTGGCGGTAACGTGCACGTGGGGGCTCAGCCCGCCCTCAGGATTGTCTGTGACGTCAGGCAGGGAAGAGGGAGGTCCCCAAAACCCGAACATCGTGGTGAGTGGGTGCGGAAGACTTTTGTTTAGAAGAGCTCTAGTGCTGCCTGTTCGGTTAAGGGCTGACCATCTCGTGCTGGTCCACTCTGTCCGAATGCTGACGGGCTCCGCTCCTCATCTGCGTCCGACAAGTGGCTGCGTGTGTGCACACACGGCTGCCGTCTTTGCCCCCAGCGCAGCTGGGGGTGTGCCTGTGGCCTGCTGACTTTCGTGTGTGTGTATCTGCATATCACCTCCACTTCTTCACTTCCTCTTACAAACTCACGGGAGAGACATTTCTCTTGTCACCCCGTTTTATAGACATGGAAGCTGAGGCTTGGAGACATTAAGGTGCTTGCCAGAAATCACCGCTTCAGGACTGGCAGAGCCGGGTCCTTGTGAACCCCACCATCTCTTCCTCCTGCTGCAGACAGCTCACCCTCTGAGGGTCTGGGCACGGCAGCAGCTTCCTGGGGTGTATGCCTGCAGCCCAGCAAGGGGAGGGGGGTCTCCAGGGGGGTTGGGAGCCCAGGCAAGATCTCAGCCAGTCCTGACCCTGTAGGGATACTGGGATCAATGGCATGGAGATTCAAAGGCCCACTGAGGCCCTCAGAGGGTGTGATCTGAGTGGCATCCTTCCCCCCAACCCCATGAGTCTAGGGCCTGGCCCTGCCTTTCTTTCTGAAATATTCAGCATCTAATACGTGTTTCTCCCCTGAAGATGATCGATTTGGGACTGCTGCTGCACCCTGGGGCCTACTTCCGGGACCTATGGAATATTCTGGACTTCATCGTGGTCAGTGGGGCCCTGGTGGCATTTGCCTTCTCGTAAGTACCATGTCTTCTCTGGGTCTGGCTGGGCTGCAGTCCCAGAGCTGTGGTGGGAGTGGGGGTAAGGGAAGGAGGGGACCCCACTGGCCTCCATGGGCTGTGTGTAGCCCCCCTCCTGTGTGGGGTTGAGAGCATCTCAAGGCCCACTTGTCCCTGCCATGGCTTGTGGTTCTGACGTTGGGCGGGCAGGCTTCTGGTTTGTTTGGTGCCTGCCGGTAGGGTCTTCCAGAACAACTTACGTGCCCTGACCTCGGCTGCACTGCTTGGCCAGCGAGAGCTGGTGGGCGCTGGTGGGCATCCTCCCCTATCGGAGTGTTAGACCTCCGGTTTCTCGGACACCCTAGTGGACGACACTCAGCTCCCTTGTGGCTGGGCCTGGATTGACTCCCTCAGACCCTGCATGGTGGTGGGCATGGGACAGGTGTGGGGGGCCTGGGTGGAGCTGCGGAGGAGACCCGGAGATCAGGAAGGTCGGAGGGACGGTATTCTTCTCTGAGCACTCGGGGAGGGCGAGGCTCCCTCACTGACTCTCTTCTCTTTGTCTCTTTGTTGCTGGACTCCCGGTAGGAGCTTCATGGGGTAATGCCTTCCCTCTGCCCCGCGCACTGCCCCACATCACAGCACAGCATGGCCGCTCCTGGGCCAGCCCCCCACCACGCCTCACCTCCGCTCATCCTCCTCCACTGTCCAGAGTGCATGCTGCCAGCAGCCGTGTCCCCAGGCCATGTGTTGCTGCCTCGCCTCTGGGGGCTGGGTTGGGGGCTGGGGCTGGGGCTGGGGCAAGGCCAGCCCTTGGCGACTGAGTGCCGGAAGCTGGGAATGGGGCCCTGAGGGCAGGGAGGGCTCTGGGTGGGGGCTGCTGTAACCATGACTGCCGGGATGTTGGACATCCCGGGGCACCTTCCCACATCTCTTCTCTGGCAACGGGGCTTTCTTGCTTCTCTGTTCTCATAACTGCCCCCCTGCAGTGAGCAGCATCTTCACTGGGGGTCTTCCCCGGTTTTCTTGTATGTGAAGTGTCAGCGAGGGGCTTGCAAGTAAGACAGGGGAAGGGGTACAGTCCAGCCAGGTGGCCTCAGAGCAAGAGAAAGGCTGTGAGCTGGCAAGTGTGAAATGAGGCCTCCAGACACAGAGCACAGACCACCTTGAGGCCTGTCCCTGCAGAGAGCCCTCCCCTAGCAAACCAGAGCAGTGCCCCTCCCTTCTGCAACCCTCAGGTGTCTGCCCACCCACCCTGCCTCCCGTTCTCTCTGTACTGGTCTCAGCAGGGCTGCTGGAGGAACCTGGTTTGGGGGCGGGTGTCTGGAACCCTGGGGTGACAGAGACACCTGGCACGGTGGTCTGGAGGCTGGGTGTTTCAGAGGGAATTCGATCTGGTTCTGGAATATAGGCCCTGGCTGGGTCTTGGGGCAGAGGTAAGGGACTGGGGATTCCCCAGCTCTCTTTAACCCACAGATCCTACCTGGGCCTCAGAGCTCACTTTCCCTAGAGCTTAGCAGGAGCCCAAAGAAGACTAGAGGCCCTGCCCCCTCTCCCCATGCGCAGGCTCCTGGGGAACTTGGAGGGAGGTGACCTCTGAGCAGGATGGAATGGGACTCCCAGTCCCGAGTCCTCAGCCACTGCTGAGGGTGGGTGTGGCCTTGCTTCTGAGAATTGCCTCCTTAGGCAGTCGATGGGGGTCACCCCCCACCCCCATAGCTGCCCTGGCTGTGGGCTGGTGAGAAGGCCAGCCCCCAGAGTCTGACAATGACTGGGCCCCTGGCAGCCTGAGGGAGCCACCTGGGCCTGCTCCGCCTTCCTTTGTGAGGGACCCCCGACCCGGGCCCCCTGGTCCCGGATTTCCCAGCTTGCATCTGGTGCCTGAATTTTCTTTTCCTGACTCCCTGTCTTATTCCCCCAGTCCGGGTTTTCTTGTCTGCTGCTCTCTTTGTCTCTCTGTGGGCTCTTTCCCCCTCCCTCCCTCCCTCTCTGTTTCTTTCTCTTTCCTTTGATCTTTCTTTCTTCCTTTGTCCACCGCTTGCATTGCATTGTCCCTCACATCACCTCAGTATTCATCTAACTTTCTCTCTTCTTACTCTCCTTCACTCCTTCCTTTCCTGCATGCCTGTCATCCCTCTCCTCCTCTCCCTCTCAGTCCGTTTTACATCATCTGGAGGCGTGTGGACGCGGCTGAGCAAGGACAGGCAGGGAGAGCCAGACATGTTCCCCTCACCTCCCTCTACCAGGACTGAAAAGCAAGAGAAACCAGCCCTTCCAGAAGGCTCTTGCACTAATGGCTTGTAGGCCTTCGTGTGCTGGCCCTGAGCGAGGTCTGCAGTCCTGGGGCCAGCCCCCTCCTCTCCTCTTTATTCCCATTGTTGGTTTCAACATGGCAGCCAGATGAAGCTGGTTTGGGGTGGGTGTTAGAGGACCACTAGCATAGAAACGGTTGACGTGGTCTGTGAGAAGGCGTTCTTCCCATCTGGGAGCCCAGCTTTCCCTCTACATCAGGTGCGGCTGACCTGGTGCTGGCCTTTGTCTGCTCGGATGAGGCCTTGGTCATGCAACCCACAGGAGGAGGTGTGGTGGCCTGTGGTGCTTGCGGGGCAGAGGCCTCCCTGTTCCCAGGTCTTGCATCCTGGGGCCTAAGACACCAGGCACGGGGGAGTGCAGCCCAGTGGGCTTTGTGGGAACTGGGCATAGGTGCGCACCCTGCCTGTCTGCATGTGTGGCTTCTCCCTTCTAGAGGATCCAAAGGGAAAGACATCAACACCATCAAGTCCCTGAGAGTCTTGCGTGTCCTGCGGCCCCTCAAGACCATAAAACGGCTGCCTAAGCTCAAGGTGAGAGCCTGGAGTTGGGGCTTGAGCAGCGTGCAGGGCTGTGCATGTATATGTGAGTGTAGGCACGTGTGCACATGTGTGTGCTGTGCACGTGTGTATATGTAGGTATGCGTGTGTGCACGTCTGTGCACGTGGGCGCACAAGTGTGTGTGCCTTTGTGCACGCGTCCTGTGTCTTGTGAGTGCACCTGTGCCCCTATAACTAACCCTGTCTGGCTGCAGCCTCCCACGTGGGATGGGATGAGCAGAGCTGAGGGAGGACCCACACCTGTTTGCTCAGATCACACACTGTGTAAGTGGGTCCAGCTCCCTCAGCTCCACGCTGCTGCACAAGAGCGAGCTTCCTCGCAGGAGTGTTCTGGAAGGCTCTTTGTCCTCGACCCAGCAGCACCAACAGCTGTTGTACAGGGAAGGAGGGGCTGCCGAGGGGCACCTGGGTGGGTCAGTCGGTTAAACATCCAACTCTTGACTTTGGCTCCGGTCGTGATCTCGTGGTTGTGAGATCGAGCCCCACGTCAGGCTCCGTGCTCAGTGGGGAGTCTGCTTGGGATTCGTTCTCTCCCTCTGCCCTTCCTCTCTGTCTATGAAATGAAACGAAACAAAATGAAATGAAATTTAAAAGCAAAGAATGAAGGGGCTGCCGAGAGAGGCAGAGGGTTCTGAGGGAGATGCAGGGAGGGCAGGGGCTCCTGAGAAGTGGTTCCTGGGCTGGGCCCACAGGATTGGTGTGGCTGAGGTTCTGGATAAAAGGAGGAGTGTGAACCCAAACCCTTGGACTTGTGCTAAGATGTGAGTTTACTGAGCGTGTTCCCACGGTGAGGAATGCTGTGATGCTTGAACTCGTTTCATCCCACCAGGTTGTGCAGTGAAGTATTGTGAACAGCGTGCAGAGGTGAAGCCGTGTGGGGTTTATAGAGGGCAGTGTGCTTGTGAAGGGGTGGGCTGGGGTGGCTTGAGGGCAGCCAGAGGCCGTCTGTGTCAGGTGGGGACTTGGACCTGGGCTGGTAGGTCAGGGGTGTCGTGGACACTGGGCACGTGGGCCGTGGCTGCCCTTGCTGAGGCAGCTGCTGGTGTCTGAGTGTGCCAGGAGTGTCTCAGCAGAGGGTTGTGGACCTGCTTTTTTGCACAGCCAGAGCAGGATGGGGGATCTCCTCAGCTCTGAGAAACAGGGACCAGGGCCAGGGTCAGCAGTCCAGGGTCAGCCAGGGAGTTCAGGGCAAGCTGAGCTTCCAGGTAGGAAAGATCCTGAGAAGAAGCCCGGACAGTGGTGCTAATAGGTGACAGAGTCATCTCTGGGCCACACCAAAACATGCCCCAAGTCCCTGGCTCGGAGCTGGCCACAGCGTCGCTGCCTTTCTGCCCCGTATGGGTTCCCACTGATGGGCAGGGGCCAAGCGTGACCCACCGGCAGGCCCAGATGCAGGAGCAGGGGGCTGGCCACATGTCCGTCTCCACCCCTTTCCCTCCGTGTCAGCCCCCCTGACGCTGCTTGACCTGGTCACCCTCACTTAGGTGGCCTGTCCGGCAAATGTGCTGCCAGGGTCAGCCCGTCTGCTGTGCCAGCCCCTGTAGCACCCCCTGCCCACTCTTCCGGTCCTGGGAGAGGCCGCGGAAGGCAGCTTCCCGCGTTAAGGCGCCTGAGCAGAGCCCCGTCCCCGCAGGCTGTGTTCGACTGTGTGGTGAACTCGCTGAAGAACGTCCTCAACATCCTGGTCGTCTACATGCTCTTCATGTTCATCTTCGCCGTCATCGCGGTGCAGCTCTTCAAAGGGAAGTTCTTCTACTGCACGGACGAGTCCAAGGGGCTGGAGAGGGACTGCCGGTAAGCCGACGCAGGGCCGGGGGTGGGGAGCCCCGTGAGGCCAGGGCTCTGGGAGGGGCCTGCGTGTCACCAGAGAGCTGGCGGGTGTGCCTCTGTCCCCAGGGCCACACCAGGGACTTTCGGCACATTTTCCTCAGCGGACTCAGGGACCAGCGCCTCCCAAGCGACATGCTCTTCCTGCCCGTAGACATGGGGAACGCGAGGGGGCCACTGGCGTATTGCTGGAGGCTCTAGGACCAAGGGGCTGGAGGAAACAGGAGAACTGCCCTCGGTGGGGAGGAGCAGGGGAAAGGGAAGTAGGTAGAGGTGCGGGTGCTGAACAGGGCAGGGCGGGAAGCTCCTTCTCCACCCACATGACGGTGCAGGTGCCTGTGTTCATGCAGTGTTCTCTCCTGCGAGCACGTCACCACGTACTTAGCCCTCGGTGCCTGGTGGGCATGGGGACGTTCCCAGGCCCAGGCTCTTGTGAGCAGTGCTGCTGTGACTCCTCCGGGGCCTGTGTGCTGGGACGGCATGTACACAGTGCCAGCCTCACAGTGCGGTTGCAGGGCTGTGCACTGTGCTTGTGTTCAGTTTCTGCAGGTGCTGCCACGTGTGTGTGTACAGTCACTCTCCTGCCACACACGTGACAGCTCCGGTACTCCCCAGCGGGGAAACTCGTGCTTTCTGTCTTTGGCTCTTTGGCCTTTCTGACATCGGGCTGGTGGCATTTCTCTGTGGCGTGATTTGCACTGTGTGGTGCCAGTGATGCTGGGCGCCTCTGCAGGTGACCGACCGCTCAGGTGTCCCGGGAACGGTCCGTGCAAGCCTTCGCCTGTTTTCCTGTGTGGGTTGTCTTTCTCTTTCTGATTGGTTTCAGAAATTTCGTAAAGTCCTCGATAGTCATCCTTCATCAGATCTATGGATTATGGTTGTCTTCTCCTCCCTTGTGGGGTACTTTCAACTTTTTAAAACGTGTCTTTTAAAAAACAAAGTCTTGATTGTCGTATAGTCCAGTTTATCTGTTACATTTAGCACTCTTTGTTTCCTGTTCAGAAAGTCTATCTGAAGGTCAGGGACATGTTATGTTTTCCTCTAAAAATTTTATTTTGCCTCTTTCACATTTAGATCTGGGATCTGTCTGGGGTTGGTTTTTGTGTGTTAGGTGAGATATGGATAAAGATAAATTTTCTGTAGCTGGATATCCCGTTGACCCAGCACCCTTTCCCCCATTCAGTGATATTCTTTGTTTTTATTAAAATCTAATTCAGGGGTGCCTGGGTGGCTCAGCCGTTAAGCGTCTGCCTTTGGCTCAGGGTGTGATCCCGGGGTCCTGGGATTGAGCCCCGCATTGGGCTCCCTGCTCGGCGGGAAGCGTGCTTCTTCCTCTCCCACTCCCCCTGTTTGTGTTCCCGCTCTCACTGTCTCTCTTGTCAAATAAATAAATAAAATCTTAAAAAAAAAAGATATAATTCATGTGATTCATCCATTGAAATTACACAATTCAGTGATTTTTTTAATACATTCACAGATATGTGCAGCCACCACCACAGTCAACGTTAGGACATTTTCATAAGTTAAAAAACAACACAAAAAACTCCCATACCCTTTATTACTCATTAGCTCCCCATTTCTTGCCCCTTAGCAACCATGAATCTATTTTTTTGTCTTTCTAGATTCCCCTGTTCGTATAACGGGAGTCGTAAATACGTGGTCTGTCGTGTTTGACTTCGTGGTTTTGAGGTCACCCACACTATCGCGTGTGTCAGAACGTCATTCCCCGTATGGCTGCATTTATTCCGTGCCGTGGTGCGGTACAGTTCGTTTATCCGTTCCTCGGTTGTTTCCATCTGTTGGCTGTTGGGACTGATGCGTGCGAAGTGTTTATGTGGACAGTGGTGTTCATGTCTCTGGAGTGCCTGCCCAGCCCTGGGCCCACTGGGTCCTGTGGTGATTCTGCTTACCGGTCTCAGGGACCGCCAGACTTTTCCACCATGGCTGATCCATTTTATTTTCCAGCAGAGTGGGAGAGTTCTGATTTCTCCACATCCTTGCCAGTGCTTGTTATTTTCCTTTTTAAAAATCAGTTACAGCCACCCTCTAGGTATAAAGTGATACCTCACTGTGGTTTCCATTTGCCTTTCTTGGATGACTTACCCTGCTGAGCAACTTTTCATGTGCTGTCTGGCATTTGTATTTCTTCTTTGGAGAAATGCCTCTTCAGATAGTTTACCCGTTTTTTAAAATTGGGGTATTTGTCTTTTTTATAACTGATTATAATAGTTCTTTTTATATTCTGGATTAAAGTCTTATCAGAGAGACGATTTTCCAATATTTGGTCCCATTCTGTGTGTTGGTGCCGTCTGTGAAGCACAAAGATTTACATTTTGATGATGCCCAGTTCACCTGCTTTTTTCTTTTGTTGCTAGTGATTTTGGTGTCATATCTCACAATCCTTTCCCTCATTCCAGGCCCCCTGTGTCTTCTTCTAACAGCTGTCTGGCGTTAGCTCTTTCTTTTTTTTTTTTTTTTTTTAAGATTTTATTTATTTATTCGACAGAGATAGAGACAGCCAGCGAGAGAGGGAACACAAGCAGGGGGAGTGGGAGAGGAAGAAGCTGGCTCATAGTGAAGGAGCCTGATGTGGGGCTCGATCCCATAACGCCGGGATCACGCCCTGAGCCGAAGGCAGACGCTTAACCGCTGGGCCACCCAGGCGCCCCTCTAGCGTTAGCTCTTATCTTTAGGTCTTTGGTCCATTTCGAGCTGAGTTTTGTACATGGAGTGAGGTAGGGTCCCGCTTCCTTCTTTTGCGAGTGGACACCAGTTGTCCCAGCAGTCTCTGTTGAAGACTGTTCTTCCTCCACTGGATGGACAGCCCTTTCAAAAATCAGTTGACCATAGACAAATGGGTTTAGTTGGATCCTTTGTCTTTAAACTCTGACCTCTGTTCTCATTTCCAGGGGCCAGTATTTGGATTATGAGAAGGAGGAGGTGGAAGCCCAGCCACGGCAGTGGAAGAAGTACGATTTTCACTATGACAACGTGCTCTGGGCTCTGCTGACACTGTTCACAGTGTCCACAGGAGAGGGGTGGCCCATGTGAGTGCTCGCTCATTGTAGCAGGTCAGGCCAGAGCAAAGGGGCAGCTCGGGCAGGGAGTCCCAAACTCTGCATCTGTTCGTGTTTTAATCACCCAGCAAATATACCATAGGCTCTTGTACCTACGGGTAAGACATGGTTCTGCCGTCCAAGAGTGGGCAGCCTGGGAAGAGCAGAAGATTAAGGCAAAGTGCACAGCATAGTGATTTCCTGAAAATCGTTTTTGAGTGGCTGAAGACCAGAGGGAGGGTGGGGCTATTCAGTGTCTCCTGCCTACCCTTCTGGCCTCAGTTAAGGGTGGACAGAGGGATTTACATGTTCAGTGCCACACTGGATGACAGGGGACTTCCTTTGGGACTGGGAGGACCTCTGCTCAGAAGATAGGATCAATGCTGTGCCAGGAGCCCAGGACTTTCTAAAGATAGGCGAAGCTGGGTATGAACTGGTATGCTGGGCATGAGCAGATGTGAGCCAGGAGTAAGCAGGGCAGAACTCCTGAGCCTCCACCTGTCCTGTGGTTAGGACCTCTGGCCCCTGGAGACCTTGCCTTGATTGCCCTCCAACAGCCCTGAGTACAAACCCTATCGGGAAGGTAGTCTACCTCAGGAGACTGAGGTCCTGGGGAGCGGGCCTGGGCCTGCAATGTTGAGCTCCCCCTTCCTCTTGCCGTCTCTGGGCTCAGGGTTGGAAGCCTCACCTGCGATGCAGGTCTTGACTTTCCCGTGGCTCTGTCCTCAGGGGTCCCCCTGACACTTGGTGTTTGCCCTTGGTGCAGGGTCCTGAAACACTCTGTGGACGCCACCTACGAGGAGCAAGGCCCCAGCCCCGGGTACCGCATGGAGCTGTCCATCTTCTATGTGGTCTACTTCGTGGTCTTCCCCTTCTTCTTCGTCAACATCTTCGTGGCCTTGATCATCATCACCTTCCAGGAGCAGGGGGACAAGGTGATGTCTGAATGCAGCCTGGAGAAGAACGAGGTGGGTGGCTCCCTCTTCTGCCCCACGTGCATGTGCAGTGAATGCTCTGCTGGGCTCCCCTGATGGGCAGCGTGGGCAGGACCGCTGGACTTCCCTTCCACATGAGACTTGCTCACCGCCGCACAGCTGGAGGCCAGCACAGGTGCAAGGAGAGACTGAATGTAGCTGGTCAGGGCTGCCTGTGAGGATAGAGGAGACAGGTGTGGGGTGCAGTGGGTGGTGCAGTGTGGGGTTCCTCCCACCCCTGCCATGTTCCCAGTGCTCCTTTCTCCCCCTGCAGAGGGCTTGCATCGACTTCGCCATCAGTGCCAAGCCCCTGACGCGGTACATGCCCCAGGACAAGCAGTCGTTCCAGTACAAGACATGGACATTTGTGGTCTCACCTCCCTTCGAGTACTTCATCATGGCCATGATCGCCCTCAACACAGTGGTGCTGATGATGAAGGTAGGTGGGCCAAGCACGGGTATGGCGGGTGCCAGCTGGGGTGTGAGAGCCGTAGTTGCAGCTGATCATGTCCTGGTCGGCATGGGATGCCTACAGAAGCCCAGTGCCCTGGGTTGTCTGCGGGCTGAGACGGTGAGAGTGTGCTGGGAGAACGCAGCGGGGGAGCCGGGACAGGTGGCCCTACCCCGGGCAGGCATGCAGTTCTCTCTGCGTGCTCTGGCAGGAGGTCAGGGTGGTCCCTGGTGGGGTGTCTTGGGGGCAGTCGAACCTGTGGCCAATGGCACTCATTCCCCATGCAGTTCTATGACGCACCGTATGAATATGAGCTAATGTTGAAATGCCTGAACATCGTGTTCACATCCATGTTCTCCATGGAATGCGTGCTGAAGATCATCGCTTTTGGGGTACTGGTAGGTGCCTTGGCTCCCTCTTGGCTTTTTGGTGGTCTGCATTCTGGCTCCCTCTCTGTAGGGGGACCTTCAGGGACTTATAGCTTGGAGCTGGGAATTCCCCAAGCCCCCAGAGCAAATGTGACGTCGCGGGGGCCCTGAGGAAGGGGCTGCTCCAGTACTCTGAGCTGCCTGAGCTCTGCCCCTAGCCCAGCTCCTGGAGACAGGCGGGGCCAGGTTCCTCCTCTCTGGACACACAGCTCTCAGTTCTGCACCTGCCCAGACCCACAGGTGTTTGCTTACCCAGCTGTGGTGTCTCACCTGGGGTTCCCCATCTGTCCCTTTGCTCCTTTCCTGATTAGGGGCTCTTCCTGCAACTCCTTGCCTGGCAGAACCCTTATCAGCCTCTAGCAGTAACTGCTCTTTTTTCTCTCTAGAACTATTTCAGAGATGCCTGGAATGTCTTTGACTTTGTCACTGTGTTGGGAAGTATTACTGATATTTTAGTAACAGAGATTGCGGTAAGTAGCATTTCCTGTCCTTCCTCCGGGGCCCCAGACTGGTTTCCTTCTAGGTGGTGCTCCCTCAGTGTGCCTCCAGGTCCTGAGTGTTAGCCCCTTCTCTCTTGCCAGAGTTCCCCAGGAGCCCCTGGAAAGAAGGAGGCTCCTCTCCAGAGGTGGAGTTGGGGATTGGGGATTGTCTTGGGAAATGCTCTTTCTTGGATAAGAAAGTGGTTTCAAAAAGGTCTTCTAGTCTGGTGGTCTGAGAGTCACCTAGGAGCTCCATTATAACAACTGAACAGGAAGACAAGAATCTTTTAAATCTGTGTGTGTCTAACAAATCTAACAACTTGGCACAGAATTACATGAATTAAAACCAACAGGAATTTAGAATATTTTAGAATATCAGGTTTGTTTTACGTGTGTGTGTGTGTGTGTGTGTGTGTAAATAAAACGAGATACTCATTCATATCAGACATACACGGATTATACGTAAAAACTGACCAAGTGCTAAAACACAAACTTGTCTCAACAAATTTCAAAGAATCTGAATCATAAAGCAATATTCTTTGAGTACAATGCATTAAGTTAGAATTAAACAGCAAAAAATCTCGTCTCTGTCTTAGGTTGAATTCTCTAGGAGCAGACACTGAGGTGGGTTTCTTGTACAACTCATTTCTTAGGAAGCACTCACAGACAAAACCATGAGAGAGAGGTTTGGGGAAATGGATGGGTAAGAGAAGAAGGATCAGAAATGTTGTGTCTGGAGCCAAGCGTTGGGGTGAAGTTGGTTCATCCCCCATGGGGGCTTGGAGACAGGGTGGTCACACCTCAGTGCTGCAGAGTTCTTGCCTCTGTACTGATTAGTCCACAGCTAAGGGCTGCACCTGGAGGTTTCAATTGTCAGATACCTCCAGCCCTTCTCAGTGCACCCCACATGCAGGCAAAGCAAGCTCTGGCACCACTGGGGAGGAAGGAATATCAGGCGCCATGGTAACAGGGCCGCACTGGAGTGCATGAGTGTCTGCTGTTAACCTAGCCCCACTCAGCTCTGCCCACATCTCACACTGCGTTCACTTCCTTCATTCTTCAGGATGGTGCTGGTCACAATGTCTTGGAGAAGAGGGTTGGTAACCAGCCAGAGCTAGTCTGAGTTAAGTTGATGTTCATTAACTTATTCTCCATATCCCCCTTTTAGGGTTCCCTGACTGGTGCCCAGCCTTCTGTTGCTGTGGTTGCTGGGCCGGATGAGGCAGCCTACACGGTCACCCTATGTAGCCCAAGCCCTTGCTTGTCATACCCTTGTGTGGCTCTGGCTGCCATGGTAGTCCAGTCATAATTAAGACTGGTCATAGAGCATCTAGAAAGGCCCTAGTGAACCCTCTGGTTTCCAGATAGACTTCTTCCTACCCTGTGTAGTGGTAACCCTGCCCTTCTCAATAACCAGCACCAAATACCCTGGCCAGCCTGGAAACTCTGCTGTGCCTGCTGGTCTTATGGCATAAGGAGCACAAGTGATGGGGGGCGCACCATGACTTTGGTGTTGCACAGTGGAAGCCTTCCCTACCCCTTCAGCCAGGACCTCTATATTTGCCAAACCTAAACTTACAGAGATGATGAGGACAAACCTAGGGTTGCTGGATGATAGTGAGCGGGGCCACCCCTGCTTCCACCCCTTGCTTTCTAGGTCTGTGCAACAGTTGGACACCAAGTACCATCTCTTGTCTGTCAGTTCATCTTGAAGGACAGTACCCCAACCCCGTGAGGTACATCGCCAAGCCAGCATTTCATCTGTGCCTTTAAGAGGCTTTTTCAATATTTTATCAGGTTGCCATCCTGAGTGATGTTGAATAAGATATGCCATTGGATCCTGAGTCACCTGCTGCTTTGTACATCCTTGTGCTTGCTCTGAGTTGATGTTATGCGGAATCCCATATGGGTAAATCTCTGATCCTGGTGCAGGCCAAGGTATTCCATCAGGAAAGACAAACCCACACCCAGAGTATGAGTGATCCCAGTTGAGACAAACCACAGCCATTTCCAGGTGAAAGGATTCCCATGTAAGCAAATTACCACCAAGTGGCTGGTTGACAGCCTAAAGCATGGTGCATTGTAGAGGCCTAGTTGACTTCTGCTCATAATGGGCTGGATGTTTAGTAGTGGCCATGGCTGGATCAGCCTTGCTGAGAGGGAGCCCACCTGTTGGGCTCAGGCACAGCCTTCATCTCAGCCATCGTGGTCACTCCATTCATGGTCTACTATGTGAACATTGGAGCTGGTGAGAATAGAGGCTGGCTGTCATCTGTTGGGCCTGGTTTTTAGTGCCCCTACAGCTATGGATGCTCTGTGGTGGACATCGATGTGTAATATAAGGACCTGCATGCGTGTCGCATCCATTCCCTAGGTCCATCTGGATGCCTTTCCCCCAAACTTTGTTCCCTCTGGAGCCCTGGCCAAGCTTTAGCTCTTGCCTAAGGTCCTGTAATCCATACCATGGGCAACTTCTTTCTCCATCCACACCGTGGCTGATCAGGTTCACTACCTAGAGCTCTGGCTCACCACTGTATTTCAGGTCGTGTCTATGTGGGGTTCTAGTGAGGCTGCACCAAAGTGTTGAGCCAACTGCTTCATATATCAGGTTTGAGTTTTTCCTCCTGGCTTTAGTGATCATGCCATGATATGTTGGGGTAGGAGTGAGCTAAGGAAGACAGGTGCAGCAATGGTGAGAGGCCTGGGGCACTGGGCCACCTGTCATGTGACTGTGCCTTCTAGCTGTGCTTGGGTTTGGCTCTGGATGCAGCACTTCTGTCATAATACTGGATTATTGGCAGGCCTGCAACACACACTCATAAGGAGAAGTATTGGTGTCATAGAAACAGTTGTCTCATGGTCAGACACAGTCTCCACCAGGACCCAGTCGCCAGGAGTGGCCCCTCTCGTTGGTGATGTCTTCAGCAGATGACATGGCCTTGCTCCAGAACCCTAGGTGTTTGCATTAACTTCTGTAGGCGGGCTTTCCAGAGACTCCACACGGTGTCTTATTCTACCACAGACACCCTAGCACTGTGGAGTCTGTTGTATCTTACGGCCCAAGTTATAGGGCTCCTGGTACTGTAGCCTGGATCTGCTAGAGAGCCCTCTCTTGCTCTGAATCCTCTCAAACCTAGCAGCTTTGTGTCATCTGATAAATGGGTCACAACAGTATTTCCTAAGGGGTGTACGCCATCTCCAAAACTCAAGGAAGCCTATCAGGAATAGGAAGTGTGAGGTGTGGTAACTAATTTGTCTTGCCTCATACCACTGATTATAGTAGTCTTATGCATTAATTAGGCTTCTACCTAAAATATGAGGAGAGATCATTCTTACCCTAAACAAATTCTTCCAGTGAGTAGAAAAAGAGTGAACATTCTCTATTTATATGAGACTAGTGCAATCTGTGCAACACAATCATTTAAAAGATCGAGGATAACAAAGGAAGATCATACTCCACTCTCACTCATTAATGTGCATGTAAAATGCATCACAAAGTCTCATTTACATTAACAGGTCAAATGACACTATTAATGTGACCTTGTCCTGGGTGCAGAGAAGACGTTCAATAAAACTCAGATTGTATTCATGATAGAAATTATTAGCAATCTAGGAATTATTGACTTGATGAAGAGAATTTACCAAAAATCCTGTGCTACCATCACGTAATGGTGAAATTTGGGAAGAATTCCCTTTAAAATTAGAAAAGGACAATACCTATAATCACTCCTTCTTTTCCACATTGAACTTCGGGCCCTGGTCGGTTCAATAAATTGAATGTCAGCTCCATGGGGATAAAGGTTTTGTCTGGTTAGCTGCCATATTCCAGTGCTTGGAATAGTGCCTGACATTTTAGGTATTCAATAGACACTTGTTGAATGAATAAGACAAGAAAATTAAATAAAACACCTAAGTATTAGAACAGAAATAGACAAAGCTGTCATTATTCATAGATAGCATTATTAGCTATGGATGAACTCTGGAATAATCTTAAGCCGATAAGATTTTTAACATGGTTTAACATGGTTGTTTAACATGGTTGCTGAGGAACATGGTTGCTGAGTAGAGAACCTGAGTGAGTAGCTGACTGCGTGTCATTACAGCAGCAGCGGTCCTGACTGTAAGCCTAACAACACTTCATGTGGAAAGGTCCTAAACCGCAGTGAAAGATCGTAAAGAAGACTTAAATAGATGGTGTTATACAGCACGTCAAATAATAAATAGTGTCAATTCGAGAGATGGTTTTGCCCAAACTGATCCGTAGATTCAATGTAATTTCAATAAGTGAATTTGTTTTTGTTTTGTCTGTCTGTTTTGGAAATTGACAAGTTGCTTCTAAAACTCATTAGAAAGAGCCAAGGCCCCTTAAATACTTGAGATACTTAAGAGCAGAAGGTGCTGCTGGGGCAGTGGTGGTGGAGACATACTGTTCTTGTTGATGATAAGATTCATTATAAAGCTAGAACATTAAGACTGTGGTGCTGGCTCGGGGATCGTAAATGAGCCAATGGACAGAATCAAGAACCTAGAATCAAAATCACTCCTATATGGAAACTTGATGTATGACTGTGCTACTTAGTGGGAGACAATTCAACAATTGATGTGGGTATAATGATGATCAATATAGGGAAAAACAGAAATTGGATCTTCACACCATTCACAAAAAAAATATATTTTGACTGGATGAAAGTACTTAATATAAGAGGAAAAACCTTTAAAAATCTCAGAAGAAAATACAGGAGATTATCTTTAAGACCTCGGGATAGGGACTGGTTTCTTCAACAAACTATAGGAAGCACCATCCATAACCGGAAAAAAATTCTATAAAATAAAGAGCCTCTGTTTATCAAAAGAAGAAAGGACAATCCATGAAGAGGGAGGGGATATTTGCATCCCATTCCTTCATGTGTCCGTTATAAATATTTATGCACTGCCTATCACGTGCTAAGCAGTATTCTAAGTGCTGGGACAGAAGATGAAAATCTCTGCTCTTCTGGAGTTTCGTTCCAGTGAGAGAGACACGGTGCGACACCATGAGAGGCACTGGGAGCAGGCAAAGCGGAGAAGAGCTATGAGACACAGGGTGGGGGTCCTTTGATGGCTGTGTGTCCAGACAAGATGTCACTGAGTTGGTGACTTCCGAGTGAAGATGTCTGGGTTTGGGAGGACGTGGAGCAGGGGGGCCTGGGGAAGCAACACCGAGCCCTGCGCCCGCCCTGCACCTGCACGCCCGAGGGAGGACGTGGGCACACTGCTGCAGGAGCAGCGTACAAGGGGTGAAGCAGCATGGGCAGAGGAAATGGGGAGCAGGGAAGGGTTTGCAGTTGCAGTAAATTTTGGTTTTTATTTTGAGTGAGGTAGGAAGAGGAGTGACATGATCTGGCTTTTCAGACCCAACCTCTGACTGAGAATACAGTGCAGCGCCCAGGCGGAAGAGGCTAGGCGACTTGGGTTAGTTGGGTTATCCCAGAAACAGACCCCAAGACAGGAGTTCAGTACAAGTCATTTATCTGGGAGGTGATCACAGGAATACCAGGGGAACAAGGAAGTGGTCCGGCCAACGTAAGGTACTATGAAGTTACCACTGTGGGTCCTCCATTATCCCAGCAAGTGGCAAGGCGACTGGGGTATTTTTCAGCAAGTGCTGTCAGCCACTAGTTGAAGACTGCTGGTGAGAGGGGTCTCTGGCACTTGTGTCCTGGCCTGGGAAAATTCTCAGGGAAAAAAGATGTAGATCCTGACAGTTGAGTATGGGGCCTGTGAGGATATGAGTGCCACTGAGCACCGCGGCAGGGGTGCTGGGGGTTTGGGCGAAGGTGAGAGACCGTCATTCTGGATGTATTTTCCAGTAGAGCTGCAGGTGGACCAGATGCCGGTGTGAAAGTTGAGGCAAGAGTGGCATCAAAGTCTGAGCACTTGGGAACATGGTTATCACTAATTGAGATGGGGCTGACCGTGGGTGGAACAGGGTTGTTACGGGCTGTTTGTCCATGTGGACTGGGAGCAGTTTGTACGTGTTAGATTTGGCCTTCCCGAGGGAGTCATCCAACAGGCTGTCGGACAGATGGGCCTGGAGTTTGGAGAAGAGATTCATGCCATTGTCATAAGGTTGGGAACCGTGAGCATATAAGATGATATCAGACCCATGAGACTGAATGGGATCAATAAAGGGGAGAAAAGAAGGAGCTACTGAGCTCTTGGATGCACCAACATTTAGTGACAAAGGCATGGCCGGAGGGCGGGGAGGTTTTCCAAACCACTAACGAAGGTTAGTGTCCAGATTGTGCAAGGCTCTTCTGTGAATCGTTAAGAAAAACAAAAGCAACCAAATGGAAAAAGCTGAAGGTATAATTGGGCATTTTACTAAAAGAATAAGAAACAGAAATGACCAATTAACATAGGAAAAGCTGCTCAACCTTACTTGTAATTAAAGAAACGTAAAGTGAAATGACCTTGAGATGCCATTTCACACCCTCTGGCTTGTCAAACAGGAATTCCGGCCATGCCAACGGTTAGCAAGTGGGACAGCCGAGCCTCCACACTACCGCTGGGGGTGTTCGTTGGACAAGCTTTTTGGAAAAGTGTGGCAATCCCTAGAAAGTTGGACATACGCATGTCTGCAGCTCAGCGACTTTCCTCTTAGGTACACACCAGAGGGTGTCTGGGCGGGTGGCCTGGAGACACGCTCACACAGATGTCCGTGGCTACACCGCTCACAGTAGCAGCAGAATCACCCATCGTTCTGGTACGTGAACACAGTGCAGTGACACCCGCACTAGAGCGTGGTCTCCACACCAAGAGGGCTGCTTCTCAGAAGCAGAGTTCGCTCACGGTCAGTGTAAGTCTGCCCAAGTCCGAGAAGGCCGCGTACAGCAGAGTCCCGTTACAAAGGTTAAGAAAAGTCAAGTATGACACGTTTTAAGAGTTTGTGGTAAGACAGTGAAGAGAAGCAATTATTAACAAGAATTAAGTGTAGCTGCTACATCTGGGGAGGAGAAAGGGAAACAGTAAGGGCTTCGAAAGTAATGGTGACATTCTGTTTTCTTTAAGCTGGGTGATGAGTATATGGAGATTTTATTATTTGTCTTTAAAATCTGCATCCATACACATATTTATACATATTCTTTTGTGTATGTGGTATGTTTCATGGTTTTAAAAAATCAATAATCCACATAATGTGGGGAAAAGTTCCGAGCTGCCATTTTCGCAAAAAACCCGAGGATGTGCTGTGACACCAACCGTTGCCATTGCGGCATTGCCCAAGGGCTTCTCATCCAGATATAGTTCATGCCAGTGTGGTTTTTGGGAGGAGCGAGCTGGCTGCTGATCCCCACGGGCCTAATGCTTGGACACAGGGATCTTTGTTCCCGAGAGAAAGGGGATAAAGGGACCCAAACGCTGAGCTCCCATCCGCACGGGCACTGCTCTGGGGGTTTCTTCCTGTGTGGCTCCTCGCCAGAGAGGGCAGACTGATGAGCGGGCATCAAGGGCGGGGGTTGCCAGACATGCAGACAGCATGATGCCCAGCTGGCTTCTAGGGACACCTCCATCTCCAAAGGGGCCCACACACAAGGCAGAGACCTTCTGTAGCCCTGCTGCCGGACACTCGAGACTCTTTGGTGTCTGTTCCTCAGCTGCTGGACACTCGAGGCCAGGGTAGCTTGTGGTCGTATCAGACCTTACTTCAGATAAGCCCCCCATGGCCGTGCCATCAGCCCCGATGCCCAGCAGGGCTGGTGGGAGGGCTGAGGAGCTGCCTGGCTTGGAAGCTCCGCTGCGCCCTGGCCGCTGGTGCTCTCGGAGCTCAGTCCTTCACCCTGTTCCGCCTAGAGGGGAAAAGATGAAAGGAAGCCGACGTGTGGATTAGTGGCGTCTTTATTTTCGTTCATTTGTAGTCACTTCATATGTTACTTTGTGAATGTACTTTTTTTTCCTTAGGCAAAAATATGAGTGTCAGTTCCCACCTCCAACTTAATCAAAACAGAGTAATAGTCTTAACAGGGTTATGTAGAGACGGCGTTCCTAAGCAAGCATCAAACTGACATTGATTTCTTTGCCTGGAAATAAAAAAAATAAGTGTCTGTGAGTCATCTTTGGATTTGCATTACAAACAGGAATGCAAACGCGCCACCCTGTCTGCATAAGCTACAGATGCCAAAAATATGTTTTGATTTGATGCATTTTAAGCAAAATATGCAAAGTTTACTAAAATCCTAAAATTTTCCAGTGAGGTATTCAAAGTTTGAGTTTTTGCTTGTGTTGATGACTCATTTTCTCTTTTGTTTTCTGTTTTCTTGATTTACCTTAACCTACCTGCTGACTCACGCCACCCAACCAACATACAATGCGAAAACCATGTCTCCGTCTGTATGTTGTGCACCTGCTGCTCAAACACCCTAATTTGTAAATAATACGCAAATATCCATCCATGAAAACATCACATATAGGAAACGGTTGGTTTCATGACTTTAAACAGTTCTTAAAACTCCTAGCTTTGCTTGCTCTGCTCCTTTTCTTTCTTCCACGTCCTGTGACCTCTCACCACTGCCTTCCTGAGGTGTGTGGTCAGAGTCTGGCGGTACCCATCCCCTCTGGCCTCTTCTCCTCAGCTCCTGGGGTCCAGCAGGGGCTGCCGAGGGCCCTCCCAGGAGCCATTTGATCCAGGAACTGGCCTTGGGTCTAGAGAGGAGGTAGGGTCTTCTGAGTGAAGGGGGTAAGTGCCCAGTTTTTCCTGTTGGGATTCGGCTCAGAATTGGAGTGATTTTGTAGGACACGAGTTTGGACCTAATCCTGCAGAGTCCGTGGTTTCTCTTACACCATCTCCCTCCTGCTGTGTCCCCGTCATACCAGCAAACATGGCTGGTTCTCCCCAGTGGCCTCTGATGGTGTCT
This sequence comes from Ursus maritimus, assembly GCF_017311325.1. Classification (NCBI taxonomy): domain Eukaryota; kingdom Metazoa; phylum Chordata; class Mammalia; order Carnivora; family Ursidae; genus Ursus; species Ursus maritimus. The sequence goes on from NW_024424119.1 coordinate 60,511,461, forward strand.
CCTACAGCATTCTTCCTGGACATGTCCTTCTATAGGGAATCCTCTCTGGGCTTCAGGGCTGGAAGGGATTGGAGATTTTGTCTTCACGATTCAGAAGGGGTTGTGTAAGGCCTGACGGAGTGGGAAGATGGTCTGCCCCCAGAGACAGTGGAGCACAGGACTCCTGCCTCCGGGCATCGCTGATGTGCTAGCGCAGCCTTGCTCAGCGAGCTCGTGTGGAGTGCAGGTGGCGTGACCCGGGGCTTCCTTCCAGGCCTTCGGGGATATTTGAGAGGAGAGCAAAGATACCAGGAGCAGACTGAACTGAGGCTATGACTGGAAATTCACATAAAGTGGCAAATATTTGAGATTCCTGTTACAGAAAATGAACATTAATAAGTATTTCACAAGTGGAGCAGAAAATCTTGAGTTTTGAGAAAATGCCATTTTCTGCTGCAGAAGTACTCATCTCACTCAGGCCTCTTTGGGGTCATTCCCTGTCCACTTAGGAAGACCCCCCCCCCCCGCCCCGTGTCCTTCCTCTTCCTTCAGAGCACACATCAGCGCCTGACATGCTGTGCATGTTGGGGTATGCAGAGCTCTTCTTTCTTTTCTTCATCATTGCCCCATGAGAAGAAAGCCAAGGAGGGGACGCTTGTGGGACCTTGGCGTCAGCGTGGAGGGCGACCCCCAGCAGATGTGCTCAGGTCACTTTGCTGTGACCTGACTGGTGGCAGTGAAGTACTTGGATGCAGGGCTTGCCGATCTGGGTCTGGGGCCAGCTGATCACCTTTGTGGGGGCCGTTTCACAATGCCCCGCGTACCTTTAAACCCCTTAAATATCGGACTCCTCACCGTCTGGGCACAATGTCCTAATGTCTCCATCTTGTGGATGAGGAAGCAAGGGGCTCAGAGGAGCCAGGGACCAGTGTACCCTCAAGGTGAATCAGCTGCCACGTTGAGGGGTGCGATAATGCATCTTTGGGGCGCTCTAGACCTTTCCTGATGCAGAGGCAGGTGGCAATAAGGAAGGGCACGGTTTTGAAACAGTAGGTGGAATAGTGGGTGCTCTCTGGTGTGACAGAAACCATGGACTGTGGGAGGATGGGGCAGACTCTGACCACCTCCAAGGAGTTGGCTGAGGCCAGAGCCATGGGGAGGCTGCCGTGTGCTTGCTGGCCCCCCGCTCTCCTGCATGCACTTTGCATGGTGGTGCCTGGCAGCTCCCGCCCTGGGTGCGGCCCTGGTGTGCTCTGCCTGCCACACTGTGCTCGCAGTATCTGTGGCTGCTGTCACCATCCGTCCTTATGGCTCTCTAGGGCTGTCTGTCTCTTGCCACCCCCACCCCTCTCCCGAGTGCCCACTGGAGCCCTGAGAAAAGATGTCTGGGAGGAGGGGTGAGAACTTGAGTCTCAACAAAAAGTAGGAGGTGACGTGTGGAGCTTTGCGTTTGTGCACTGTGGGGATGGACAGTGCCTTCCCCCTTGTCTTGCTTCCCTTCTTTCTCACCCAGAGCCTATATTTTCCCCAGTGTCTCCAGGAAATGCTCTTGTCCATGCCAGTGGCCTGAGCAGAGTGCTTGGGCTGGGCACATGCTGACTGTGTTAGTACAGTTGTGGCCCCTCCAGACCCAACTGAGCAAGTGCTTTCAAAGTGCAGACCTTTGAGGAGGCCAGGCACCTGGAAGCTCCCTCCCCTTCCTCTGCTTTCTTGTCTTGTGCAAAGGCTTTCCCAGCACTGTAGGCAAAGTCTCCTTTCCATCTCTGTGCCCATCCTCCTGAGGTGACTGGCTCATCTGAGAACCCTGGGGCCCACGGGGCAAGTGTGGATGTTTCTTGGCCATCCTGTACCACTGAGATTCTCTTTCCCCAGCACAAGCAGGTGAGGGAGCTGTAGACAAACCTGTGTGCCCTCCAGGGTCACACCCTGAGGTCCACTTCTGCCTTCTTGCTGATCCAGACCACAGTCAGCACCTCCTTGTGACTACCAACCTTGTGACTCCCACCCCATGGCTCCAACATCTCACCCCCCAGCAGACACAGTCTAGAGTCTCCAGCCACCCTGGTGGGAACCAAAGGGGCAGACAAGGGCTGGGTTGGGGCCACTGTCCTTGGAAGTAAGAGTGAGATCTGCCTCCCCACTGAATGCCTCATCCCAGCCAAGACCAGATGGGCAGCCCTGGAGGGAGGGCAGCCAGCTCTCCCCAGGCTCCCCATGCCTCCTGCACGTGCTCTCCTGCTGCTGCTCTCATTCAACATGTTGTGTTCTCTTTTCTCTTCATTTTACCACGGAATCTGGCAATACGATGTGTCTCAGCCTGAGCTGCTTGCATATGTTAAAACACCAAAGTGGCAGGAAGCTGCTCTCAGGCTGCGTGGGGGCACCTGGTCTCTAAGCAGGCAGAGGGTGGGGAGCTGCCCAGGGCCACAAGCACCCCCATGTCGTGGACACCGTCCAGAGCCATGCTCCCTGAAAGGGTTGTGCCAGGAACTCAAGGTGCCCCTGGGCCAGGGTGGAAGCCTCACTCCCAGGTAATCGGTGGAATCCAGAGATTATTCCTTCTTTTTGTGCTCTGTTTTGAACCTCTTAGATGAGGGAGCAGTGCTAGATATCCCGGGATCTCTGGAGTTGAGACCATTTGCGGATTTCGTAAGTGGCTTCCGTGATGTGGGCAGCAGGATCTCCAACGCTTACACTTCCCGTGGTGACTCGTCTGCAGGCACCGGGAGCAGCCCCAGAGGAAATGTTTGCCCCTCTGCCAGGTCCCGGGCAGGCAGGGGCTTCACCAGCTGTGTGGAGAAGGGAAGGGCCCTTCAGAGGCTCTCAGTGGAGAAGCAGCCCTGCCCGGCACTTGGACGGCTTGGCTGTGTCTTGCAGGAGGCGGTCAGTGTTAGAGGCCCACCCACAGTTGGTCTCCTGGCTCCACTTGGCAGCAAGGAGCTGCTTCTGAGACTCTCTCTCTCTCTCTCTCTCTCTCTCTCCCTGTCGGGTGCAGGGGAGCCTAGGGGGGAGGGGTGTCTTTGATTTGCTGCATGAGAAATGATTTGCAGGACAAGCTTTACTTCTGGACGGTTTTCTGGTGGCTGATTGCTGCTTATACTGTACACCAGTGACTTTTCGTTCAATCTCTCTTTGTATCCACCTTTCCTCGGGACCACAGCAAGCCAGGGAGAGGTGGGTGGGAGCAGCACGCCTGCAGCTGCAGGAGGCCGGTTTCCGCAGGTTAGAAAACAGCCTCTCTTCCCCACAGAACAACTTCATCAACCTCAGCTTCCTCCGCCTCTTCCGTGCCGCCCGACTCATCAAGCTGCTCCGCCAGGGCTACACCATCCGCATCCTGCTGTGGACCTTCGTCCAGTCCTTCAAGGTGAAGCCCAGGCACGGCCCTCGTGCCCTGACCCTCCCCTCTGGGATGCACAGTGGCGTGGCCGCCACCAGAGCAGCCCCTCGCCCCGGAGGCTCCTTGTTGGCACCCGTCACCCTGTTGTAGGTGACAAAGACATTGTAAGTGACGCAGAGAACACCTTGATGGTGCGCACTGACGCGGAGGTGGGTTCTGTGACTGACCGTAGATGAAGGAATCGAGGCGGTCACTTGGTAGAGGGGCTGCATGGTCACTGGGGTGGATCTGCGGTCGCTGGGGTCTAAGCGGCCCCAGAGACCTGGCCCCCGTCCGCGCTGCGGACGAGGCCGGAGCACGGTAGCTGGGCAGCCCTCCTGGAGCTGCCGTGCCCTGTGTGCCCACAGGCCCTGCCCTACGTGTGTCTGCTCATCGCCATGCTGTTCTTCATCTACGCCATCATCGGCATGCAGGTGGGCACACCTGATGGGACGGGGGCAAAAGGGGCTCCTGTGTCCTGGGGCACAAGGGCTCTGATCAGGGCCATCAACCCGTAACAATGACAGATTGACACCTGGGGAACATTTCTATGAGGCAGGTGTCGCTTTAAGCACTTTATGAACTTGATTCTCAGAAAGGCTGTTCTACCTATAATGACACTGAGGTTGGGCACCACGAGTTGGGGCTCGTCACCCAGAGTCCACTAGGGAAAGCTTAGTCCCACAGTCTGTGGGAAAATGCACTGCTGTGCTCCTGAGTGCAACCCCATCGGGCTGTTAGGGTGTCGGTGGGCATGTTTAATTGGGTGCTGGGCCCCCGTGGGGGTGGAGCTTTTGAGCCCATCTGCCTGGTGCTGAGCGGCCTGCAGAGAGAGCACCAGCTGGTCACTCCGTTAGTCCAGAGACTGACCTCATCTTTTACAGGGAATGACGTGTTACAGAAGAAAAAAAGTCCACAGGATCCTATCAGATCACTGTCCTGTCAAATTCAGCTTGGATAGTTTGGATTGCTGTTATTTTGCCAAAGAACCCTTTGTCAGCTATTTGGAAAACCATTTGAAAGACACAAAACGGTGTTCCAGTTTTAAGTCTTTGGCATCTGGCCGCTTTTCAGCAGTGGGGTGGGAGACAGATCCAAACATTAAATTGTAGTGGGGAAGCCATTGTCTTAAAGGTTAGCTGAAAACTGATTTTGAACTCTATTTCAGGGATTGAAAAGGTTCTCTTACTTTAAAATTTGCTGAGATCCGATGTTATTTAAAGCAAATATATATTTTTTGCCTGCTTTGCTTCGTGGATGTATAAGACCGTAAGGGTCCCTGAACTTTGATTTTGGTGAATATGTGATAGTTCATAAATTTTTCAGCCAGATTTCAGATTTTAAGCCACGTACAGTTACTGACTTGTTTGCACTCCTAACCCTAAAAAGAAATCAATCAAACGGATAAAAAGCCCATCGTGGTATTTGCACAGAAATTTAAAAAGAAACTTTCAAGTTGATCTCATAGCTATTACCAATATAATTACTGCTTCAGAGTCACTGATGACAGAATGAACTTTCAAATGCTTCCTGTCGTATGTATAGCACAGCCCGTGGAAACTCAGCTACGGGTCCCGTTTGTACTAGGCATGCAGGCTTGCACCTGTGGGCATGCCGAGCAGGGTGGGGCATGACGTGGTTGGCGCTGGAGAGGTTTACTCTGCCCTGGGAATGCACAGATACTGCCGCAACTACTGGCCCCTCCAGCACCTGCCGCAGTGGTGGTGGCTAAGGGTCCTGTGCCTTGTGTGTCCTCACGTGCACACACCCACTTCTGCCTGGCCACAGCTCCTGAGGACCCAACAGCATCAGCCTGCAGCCTTCTTTCTCATTTCAGGTTTTTGGAAATATCGCCCTGGATGATGACACCAGCATCAACCGGCACAACAACTTCCGGACGTTTTTACAGGCTTTGATGCTCTTGTTCAGGTGTGTTGTTTTGGCTCAGAGGTTCCTTCGTTCAGGAGGAACAGGGTGTGTGCTGACCCAGAGGGCCACCCCCCTCTGACCCCGGGCTCGTGCTAGCTTCCCCTCAGTGGGCCCTCCCAGCTTCTTCTCCCCTCTTTCTGCTCTCCTTCCCTAAGGGCTCCTGGGCTGAGGGACAGATGGAAGGGAAACCCCTGAGGGAGGTCAACCTGAGAGCCCCAGGTGAGGCTGGCCTTGACCACCTCAGCTCTGATCCCCGGTGGCGTCCAAAAGGCCTCTAGTGAGGGTGCAGCCAAAGGTCTGGGAGGACAGGTGTTCGGCAGGGCCTTTTACAGTGTGCTGGCCATCAGCTCCCATCTGCTCACCTGGTTGACTTCAGGGGTCTGTGGGCTCAGGGGGAAGCAGGGCAATGGGAACTGCTGTGGACACCGAGTGTGCTGCTCAGTGACCCAAGGAGCTCACCTGGCCAGACCCGCTGGGGTGAGTGTGCCTCCACCTGCCCCCACGGCTCACGGGACTGCAATTCCCTGGGCTCGAGGCTCCAAGTCAAGCCCCAGAGTGGCTTGCTTCTGGCTCAGACGCCTGCCTGTGAAGGTGAGCTCGAGGGGGCTCAGTGCCAGCTGCTGCTCTGAGACGTGGCGTGCTCTCTGCAGACTGGGGGCTGTTGACCACCCTGGTTTGGGGGCAGAGGGGAGAGGGGTGAATGTCTCACTGCCTCCAGAGTCTCCTTCACTAAGGCAAGCCCACCACCATGACCTTAGGAGGGAAGAAAGGCGCTCTTTGTAGGGACTTGTGGAGGAGGGGTGCTGACGTAAGACCCTGCCTGGGGCTCCTTCTTCAGGGCCCCACATGCGTGTTTATTTATGCAAATGCATCAGGCTGCTTGTAAGGCCTGTGCTGGGGGTTGCCCAACACAGTTAATCTCAGGCAGATGCATTCCAGGGCCCGTGGAAGTTCTTCCTTCTATGCAGGGAGATCAGACCAATCTGCTTTGCTAAGCTTCCTGGAGAGTTGTCTGACTCTTGTTTTTTTAATCAGATGGACAAGTATCGTTAGGCTACACTTTCTCTGAATGACATCATTTCTCTGGACTTTAGCTATTATGTTCATTTCATCTCTTCATTTAGTAATGTCCTGCCTCGTGCTATAAGAGTTGAGGCAGGCCTATGAATCCTGCTAGTTTTAAGTCTTTGTTCTCGAAGATCTCTTTTCCTTCCTGATCTCTGTGTCACGTGTGAGCACCAGTATTAGTCAGGCCTGGCACAGGACAGCTGCCCTGCAAGAAGAGCCCCCTACTCCGAGCCACTGTTAATGGGGAGTGGGCTCAGCTTGTGCGCAGAGCTGGCCAGCCACACAGGCGCACCAAGTGGGGGAGGACCCAGGCCTCTGGTCTGCCTGCAAGTCTAGTGCACAGCTGGCTCTCGTGCTGTCCGCATACCCAGGGACAAAAGTCCATGAGGAAGGGTCCTCCACTCAGGGTGGCCACTCAGGGTGCTGGGGTTGTTCTTGGGAAACAGCAGACGCTGGTGTGGCTGGAGTGGACTGAGCAGAGACCTGGGAAAGAGCAGGCCGCAAGTGGCACAAAGCTGTGGGCAGTTGTGTGAAGTTTGGCTTTTGCAAGGAGTGAGGGGTCATTGAGAGGAGGAGTGACCTGATCTCACCTGTGTTTAGTGGACCCACTCAGCTATTGGGTGCGTTAGGAAGATATTGCAGCCGCTCGGGGGAGATGATTGTTGCTTAGCCCAGGGTGTTGAGAAGCGGAAAGAGTCTAGCTGTGTTTTGAAGGTAGGTGAGCTGATGAATAGGGTGTGGTGAGAAGGAATGGGGCCAGGGATGCCTGCAACATGTTTGGCCTAAGAAACTGGAGGGATGGAGTCACCATTTCTTGAAGCAAGGAAGGCCGGAATGGCACATGCCGCGGTGGAGGCAGGAAGGGCTGTGTTGGCTTTGAGGTGCCAGAGGTCCATGAAGGGGTGCTCACCATGGTCCTGACTTTTGGTGCAGAGCCTTATTTTCAGTAACTAGTTCTTTCCGAGTTAATGATCAGTTTGAAACCCTAATGCCAGAGGATTCTTTTCAAGAAGTAGGTATCTCTTACCCAGACCTCACACCTGAGTGGGTTCTCTGCGGGAGGGATCCCAGAGAGGGTGTGCACTTGAGCCAGCTCTTCTGAGATTCCTCCTCAGGCTGGTCCGGGCCTTCCTTTGTGGCCCTCATGGCTCTTCCCTTCCTCTCAGGAGTGCCACTGGGGAGGCCTGGCACGAGATCATGCTGTCTTGTCTCAGCAACCAAGCCTGCGACGAGCACGCCAATGCCAGTGAGTGTGGGAGCGACTTCGCCTACTTTTACTTCGTCTCCTTCATCTTCCTTTGCTCCTTTCTGGTAAGTCCTGGTCATTGTGCCCATGTGTCCACCTGTCTCAGTCCATCCCCGGTCTCCCTACATCTCTCACTGATCCCTGATACTGATTCATGTCACATTGCAAGCTGATTCTGTGTCGATGGTCCTGTTTCCTCGGAGATGATGACCTCTAAAAGGACCCACTCAGTAATGAGCTCCTGTGAGACTTGCCTTTCCTTCTCAGAAAGGGTTTTAAATTTCCATGGGACAGCTGTCCTTTGGTCTTTAGCCTCTGCCATGGTGATGAGATACAAAGAAGCAGCACTCCAGCTGGCGTGCCTGGGGTGGACGAGCCTCAGGAAACTGGTGGTTGGGGAAGTCAGTGGACTAAGTCCTAGGAGCGTGGATTTTATCCCAAGTCAGCAGACGCCTCTGGGAAACTTTAAGCAGGAGCGTGACACAATCTGGTTGACATTTTAAAACCTTGCTCTGGCTTCTGGTCAGGAGAGGCTGAAGAGCGGTCGGGGCGATGATTGGAGGTGCCAGTGCCTAGGGAAGGGCGGGGATGAAGAGAGTTGAGCTACGTTTTAAAGGCAAAGCCAACATGACTGATGATTAAACACGGACATGAGAGAAAAAGAGAGCGAAAGCTGCACCTGCTGTTTGCTGGGGTGCTGGAGAAACAAGCCCTCATCACTGCCAGTGGGAATGTGAAATGGTGCAGCAGCTGTGGAAGACAGTATGGTGGTTCCTCAATAAATTAAAAATAGAATTACAGTATGATCCAGCAAATCCACTTCTGGGCATATGCCAGAATTGAAGGCAGGGACTTGAATAAATATTTGTACACCTACGTTCATAGCAGCATTATTCACGACGGCCAGAAGATAAAAGCAACCAAAGTGCCCATCAACAAGGGATTGGTACACAAAATGTGGCGTGAACATGTAAGGGAGTATCATTCAGCCTTAAAAGGAGAGGCATTTCTGACCCACGCTACGATATGAATGAACCGTGCAGTCATTATGCTAAGTGAAATAGACCAGTGACAACAGGAAAACTAACTGTATGGTCTCACCTCTCTGAGGCCCCTAGAGTAGTGAAGTTCATAGACACAGAGAGCAGGGTGGTGGGCGCCAGGGCCTGGGGGAGGTGGTGGGAGTTCGTGTGTAATGGGGGCAGGGTTTCAGTTGTGGGAGAGCGAAGGGTTCTGGAGTTGGAGGGTGGGCTTGATTCCACAGCGGCGTCCGTGTGCGTGATGCTGCTGAACGGTGCACTTACAAGTGGCTAAGTTGTAAGCTTTGTGCTTTGTATATTTCCCTGCAATTTAGAAAATGGTACTAAAAAAGAACTAACACAAATCCTATTCAAACTCTTTCCGTTTTTTAAAAGGGGGGAGGGGAAGAGGGAGAGAAAGAAAATCTCAAGCAGACTCCATGCTGGTTGCAGAGCCACATGGGGCTCGATCTCGTGACCCCAAGATCATGACCTGAGCTGAAATCAAGACTCGAACGCTTCAATGACTGAGCCACCCGAGCGTCCCCTATTCAAACTCTTTCAAAAAGTAGAAGAAGAGGGAACACCTAACACGCCCTGTGACGCTGCCATTACCCTAATACTACAGGCAGGCAAAGACGCCACAGAAAAAGAAAACTACAGACTGATGTCCCTGATAAATATACAGTAAAAACCCTGAACAAGATACTAACAAACTAATCCCAACAACACATTAAAAGGGTTATATGCCATGATCCAATGGAGTTTATCCCAGGAGTGCAAGAATGCATTTTCAACATTCAGAAGTTAACCAGTGTGATGAGGAAAAAAACCCACATGATTATCTCAATAGATGCAGAAAAGCATTTGACAAAATTCAACACCCTTTCATGACAAAAACACTTAGCAAACTCGGAATAGGAGGGAACTTCCGTAACATGGTGAAGGGCATTTATGAAAAACCTACAGTTGACATTATACTCAGTGGTAAAAGACTACAAACTTTCCCCCCAGATATCAGGAACCAGACGAAGATGCCCACTTTTTTTTATTTTTTTAATCACTTCTGCTCAACGTTGTATTGGAAGTCCTAGTTAGAGCAGTGAGGCAAGAAAATAAATAAAGAGCATCCAGACTGGAAAGGAAGAAGTAAGGCTCTCTCTGTTTGCAGATGGTATTCCTCCCTATGTAGAACGTCCTGAAGAAGACACGCACATACACACACTACGAAAACTAATAAATGAGTTAATCAAAGTGTCAGGGAACAAAATCAACACACAAAAATCAGTTATGTTTCTATGCACCAGCAGTAAACACCCTGAAAAGGAAATTAAGGAAAGAATTCTATTTCCAGCAGCATCGAAAGGGATAAATACCTAGGAACAGATAAGTACCCATGGAGATGAAAACTTGTACAGTGAAAACTGTAAAATATTGCTAAGATAAGTTAGAGAAGACCTAATGAAATGGAAAGATGTGCATGTCCATGGATCAGAAGACTTAATATTGGTAATGTGGGAATGTCCCCACAAAGTGAACTCCAGATTCAGTATGACCCCTGTCAGCTCCAGTGGCCTTTCTACAGGAATGGAAAAGCTGACCCTCAAATTCCTATGGAATGGCAAGGAGCCCCAAATAACAGCAACAACAACAACAAAATCTTACAGATTAAAGACCAAGTGAGAGAACTCACATTTCCCTATTTCAAAATTTACTGTAAAAGTACCACGAGTCAAAACAATGTGGCCGAAGAGACACTTTTCCGGAGAAGACATTCAGATGAGCAACAGGTACGTGAAAAGGTGCTCAGCATCACTCATTGTCAGGGAAACGCAAATCAAAACCACAGACCTGTCACCCCACACATTTAGAATGGCCTGTTGCGAAGAAGACAAGACATAGCAAGTGTTGGCGAAGATGTGGAGCAAAGGGAAACCCTGTGCACTGTCAGTAGGAACGTAAATTGGTGCAGTCACTATGGAAACCAGTATAGATGTTCCTCAAAAAATTAAAAATGGAGCTAGAATATGATCCAGCAATCCCACTTCTGCATATACATCCAAATGAAATGAAAACAGGATATCGAAGAGAGATATTCGTGCTCATGTTCAGCGTGGCATTACTCACGAGAGCCGAGATACGGAGCCGACCCAAGTGTCCGTCGACAGGTGACTAGATAAGGAAGATGTGGTGTGTGTGTGTGAGTATACACACACACACACACACACACACACACACACACATCTGTATTTTTCAGCCATGGGAAAGAAGGAAATCCTTCTGTCATATGTGACAACATGGATGGATCTTGAGGGCATTATGCTAGGTGAAAAAGGCCAGACAGAAAAAGACAAACACTACATGTATAACTTACATGTGGAATTTTCTTTTAGAAGTCGAACCATAGAAACAAGAGTAGAAGAGTTATTGCCATGGACTAGACAGTTAGGGAAATAGGGAGAAGTTGGTAAAAGGGCACACACTTTTAGCTATAATATGAATGAAGTCTGAGGATGTAAAGTAAAACATGGTGACCATAGTTGATAACATTGTATTGTATAATTCAGACTTTCTAAGAGGGTAGAATGTAAATGTTCTACCAAAAAAAATGTGATGGATGTGTTAATTTTAACTAGATGGTAGGAATGCTTTCACAATGTGTATGTATGTATATACACCACAATATGACACTTTAAGTATCTTATAATTATGTCAGTTATGTATACCTTAATAAGGCTGATGCAGGGGTAATGTGGTATTGGCATAAGGATAGACCAATGGAGTGGGATGGAGATTCCAGAAACAAATCCATATCATCTATGGACAATTGATTTTTGACAAGGGCGCCAAAACTGTTCAGTATGGAAAGAATAGTTTCTTTAGGACATGGTGAAGAGATGACTGGATGTCCACATGCAAAAAACATAAAGATGACCCCTGCTTCACCCCATATACAAAAGTGAACCCAGAATTGATGAAAGAGCTAAATATTAAGAACTAACACTACAAAACTCTTAGAAGAAAGCATAGGGGGCAGACCTTCACGATCTTGGATTTGTCAAAGGGTTCTTAGATTCGACACCAAAATCACAAGCAACAAAAGAAAAAAATAGATTAGACTCCTCAAAATTAAACCCTTTTGTGTGTCAAAGGGGATTATAAAAAATGTGAAAATACAGGGCACCTGGGTGGCTCGGTCATTAAGCGTCTGCCTTTGGCTCGGGGTGTGATCTCAGAGTCCTGGGATCGAGCCCCGCATTGGGCTCCCTGCTCCACTGGGAGCCTGCTTCTTTGTCTCCCACTCCCCCTGCTTGTGTTCTCTCTCTCGCTGGCTGTCTCTCTGTCAGATAAATAAATAAATAAAATCTTTAAAAAAATAAAATAAAAAATGTGAAAATACAATCTACGGAATGGGAGAAAATATTTACTAACCACATATTTTATAAGGAGATAATATCCAAAACACATAAAGAACTCTTAGAACTGAACTACAAAAGACAACCGTATAAGAAATGGGCAAAGAATCAGAACAGACATTTTTGCCAAGAAGATATACAAAGCGGCCAATAAGCACATGAAGATATTCATCATCTTTGGGCCTTAAGGAAACTCAAAACCACACATTTGCTTCACAATCAGTAGGATGGCTGTAGCAATAATAATTTTTTTCAATGGCAAATAACCAGCATTGGCAAGGATGTAGAGAAATAGTAACTCTTGCACATTGTGGTAGGAATGTTAAATGCAGCAACTTCTGTGGAAAACAGTTCAGCCCAAAGGTGGAAACAACCCACATGTCCATCAATGGACCATCAACGGATGAGTAGATAAACACACTGGTGTATACCCACCGTGGAATATTATTCGGCCTTGAAAAGCAATGAAGTTCTGACACATGCTACAAATGAATGGATGAGCCTCGAAGAATCACGCTGAGTGAAAGAAGCCTGTATCATACGACTCCTTCTATATGGAGCACCCCAAACACACAAGCCTGTCGATGAGATTGCTAGGGAATGGGAGGGGGGGAGTAAGCGAGTGACTACTTGTGGAACAAGGCATTCTCTGGGGTGATAAAGGATTTTTGAAACTAGATAGGTGGTTGTGTAATATTGGGAATATACTAAAGCCCCTGAATTGCACACTTCAAAATGATTAAATGTGTGTTATGTGAATTTCAGCTTAATTTTAAAAAAAGAAGCTGAGGTTTTGGCCTCTAGAGTCCAAACTACTAACTCCAAAGTCACTGCTTTCCTTGAAGGCTACCTAGGAGGGAAGAGGATGGTGATGGGAGGTCGGCAGGAGGGGTCGTAGACATGAATTAGGGTAGGGCAGCAGACGCAGGGAGTGGAAGGGGCTCGGGTTAGTTTGCGGGACCCAGACCCAGGGGTAGGAGGCTGCTACAGCTGGGGGTGGGTGGTGGTATAGTGGAGGCCCGGAGGCTGTGGGGGAACAGGGCTGGACGGGCTCTGGCTGAGTTAGAGTGGCCTCTGCTGCCGGGACCACAGGCAGTGGTCTGTGTCAAATGCTGCTATTAATTCACAGACTTTGACTGGAGGGGAAGGGCTAGGGTAGAGAGCAGCCTGAGGTCTCTCTATGTCACCCCTTCTCCTTCCTGTCCTGCAGATGTTGAACCTCTTTGTGGCCGTGATCATGGACAATTTTGAGTACCTTACACGGGACTCTTCCATCCTAGGGCCTCACCACCTGGACGAGTTCATCCGGGTCTGGGCTGAGTACGACCCGGCCGCGTGGTGAGTGGCCCCCGTGCTCCGTGGTCCTCAGGGTGGTCCATGCCATGGATCTTGGGACAGGGCTGGGTGGTATCAGACCTGTGTCACACGAGGCATCCCCCTCAGGTTTTGGTGGGGCCCACATAGGGTGGTGCTGGGTCCCCCTAGGTGGTACGTTCCTTCTCATGCCCACGGTGCTCTTACACAGCTGCCTGGGCTGAGAAATGCTCTGTGAGACCCCCAGTCCAGCACTGAAGAGGCTCCAGGGGAGTCTGTGAGGCTCAGGGCTCTTGCCAAATGGTAGTCTACTGTCTCCTCACAGGTCTGTCACATGAGGGGCATGGAGGGCTCAAGGGAGAGGGTGTAGACACAGGAGGAAGGCCTTCCCTTGGGGCCTCACCATCCTCATGAAGCTTGGAGGCCTTTGTGGCAGAAATGACAATCTTCCCGCCGGTTGGCTCAGGCCTCTCCCTCTCTGCCCTCTCCCTTGGGAACAGGAGCCAACATGCACCTCTGTGTCCCCAGCCCAGGCTGCAAATAGCAGGCGCTTGGTGAACTTTTACCGAAATTAAAGGAGCTACCAGGAAGGGTCTAGTACGTTGAAGACCCTTTGGTCATGGTGGGAAAGGTTTACTGTGTTGCATTAAGTGAGACAGAGCAAGTGTGTCATGAGGGGACTGCCTTGGGTTAGAAGGTTGTTCCCTGATCCATGGGAGAGTCCTGCACACCCAGGACATACTCATCCTCGGGGCTAGCAAAGCAGCATGGACTCACCATCTGCCCATTTGTCTGTTCCTTCATCACTCGCTCCTTCTCTTGCTTATTCATTCATTCACTCTCTCAAGCGAATACTTGAGTAGTTATTCAGGGCATGCTCTCTGCAAGGCCAGCACAGGACATGGAGGGGCCAAGAGACCCGGCTGCTGGGGAAGGCACAGGCCTGCTCACGGCCTCGCTCACGGTGAGCACTCAGCAGACACGAACGTGAATGAACAGTGCGTCAGTAGGCGGGTGGGCACCCATCCCTTCCCATGCTCGAAGGGAATGAACAGACTGTGGGGATGACGTGTAGCCACTTCCCACCTCCTCTCTCCGAGGCTCCCTAGCCTGCCCACGTCCCCCTCGCACAGCTCCGTGTTTGGTCGCCCCTTGTGCGGTGGAGGCCTGGAGGAGCTGGTCACTACCCTCACGGTGAGGACCCTACCGCCAGTAGAGTGCCTGAGGGTTCTACCTGTTTTCCCCTAAATGTAAGCTCAGCAAGGGGACTGCTCCAGAGTTCTGGGACCCCGAGCCCCTGAAGGCCTGAGAGCTTGGCTGGGCTCCCTCACCCTCCTCTCCTGCAGCCTTCCTGGAGCCCCTATCCCATCGTGTGAGGATCCGGAAGATGCTGTGTGAGACCCTTCCCAGGCTGGGCAAGCCCTGAAACCGCCGGCAGCACCAGCATCCCTAGGGCATTTCCATGCCTGTAGTGTCTCTGGGTGTTTTCTGTTGTAGTGAAAATTTTACAGTTTTCACACAGTGCAGAACAAGCATGGGTGTTATTTATGTTTCATGGTGTAGGTGACCGTTTTTGTGGCCTTGGGGAGTCCTGTCATTTTGCTGATGCATCAGCACATCGGCCCTGCGGTGCCCAGTCTCATTGTGGCATCCACAGGCTCAGGGGGTAGGCGTGGGTTCTCTGGTCAGGAGGGCCCAGTCAGGTCAGAGGGCGGGAGAGACTCCAAGTGAGGCAGGGTTGAGGCTCATTCCAGGAGGGTCCTCTGGACTGTGGTCTCAAGAGATGCTGCTGCTTCTGGGCACAGTGATTCTAGAGGTTGTGTTGCAGGGAAACGGAGATACCGTATGGGGTGTGACTTGGAGATATGTCCGTATGTGCAGGACGAAAGCAGGTCAGTGCAGGCCTGTGAGAGGGGAGGGCTTCCCCCGAATCTTGATAAACGGTAGACCCAGGATTTCCTCTAGTCCAGCCACAGGTGGAGCAGAATTAGGACATATAGGAAACGGACTTGGGCCAGACTGTGGCTTTGTGGTGGTGCACAGGGGGTCAGACTGTTTCCCAAATCCAGAGTTCTGAAAATTGGGCCTCTGGAAGGCAGAGGCCGTTGGGAGTGTGGTGAAGAATGTGCTAAGGCAGAGTGGACGGCATATATGAGGGTCATCCCAGAGGTGGCATCTGCAAAATAGCACACAGGACCATGGTCCAAAAGTAGCACAGGTGTGACCCACAGCTCACAGTCAGACTTGCTGCTCCCACATGTGGCCTGGGCTGAAAACACAGCTTGCCTCCAGATGGAAGGGGATGGGGGAAGGCCCAGCAGATGAGGAGACGGAATCCTGGGCACGGGACCAAGGGTGCTTTGAGCCCTTCCTAGCCTCCGTGGCAGATGCAAGGGTGTGGTCCTCTTTATATCCCAGGTGGCCACTCTGCTGTCTCCTCTTTCTTGGAGAGACTTAAAAAACAACGAAACTTTGTGAAATTTCCCAGGCTTTCATATGTGTGTGTGTACGTGTGTGTTTGCACCTGTGTGGCTATGTGAGTGTGTGCACGTGTATACATGCGTGCATATGTGTGCGTGTTGTGTGTACAGGTCTGTGTACACATGTGGCATGTGTATATGCATGTGTGCGGCAGACATACACGTGTGCATGTGTGCACATGCACATGGTTTGCGTGTACACGTACGAGCATGCCCGCGTGTGATTGTGCAAACGTATGAGTGCAGTGCATGTTTGAGTGCACATGTGTGTGCTTGTGTGCACATGTGTGTGAGTGCACGTGTGCATGGGTGTACAGGGGTGTTGTGCTTGTGTGTGTACAAGTGTGTGAATGCACGTGTGCGTGGGTATATATGTGCACATGTGTGCGCGCACACACGCATGCCGTGAGGAGATGAAGGCATGGGGTTGTTGCTTTCTGGTGCCACCTTCTCCCATCTTCCCTGTTGTTGCCTCACTTTCTGGTGAAGTGTAGAGACTCGAAAGGAGAATCACAATCACACCTGTGAGCGATGTGTCTACTCATCTTTGTGTTCATCCATCTGCCCAGTCAACATTCCTGAGCATCCGCGTGTGCTGGGGACCGGGGGTGTGTAGGTGAAGCAAGCACGTGCTCTCAGGACGCTGAGTCCAGCAGGACTGTGGGAGAACAGAGGAGCCGTAGTGTGAGCCCGGGGGTGTTTGAGGAGGGAGAGACCCCATCTGGCTGGTGAATCAGAGGAGGTGGGATTTGAGCCAAGCTTAAGAGGGCAGGACGGATTGAGCTCTAGAGAAGGGGGTGGGGCGAGGGCTGAGGGGAAGGGGGTCTGATTGTGTCTGTTGGAGAAGAGAACGCATTGCAAAGGGGCTGGAGGGCAGCTTGGACAGGTTGAGAAGGTCTTGAAATTTGGGATAAACAAGTAGCTTTGACTTTGTTTTATAGACCGCGAGGACAGGTTTTAAATTGGAGTGACAGGGTTGTGCCCCCACTTTCCATCTGGTGCCATCTGAGGGATTCGATGGTGGAAGAGAGAAGATGAGGCTGTGAATTGGGTTGGGTGATTCTTGGGGACGGGGGCTTCGTCATGCTTCCAGACCCTTGGTGATGATCCTTTGGGTCCAGTGAGGTTAGCAAGCACCTTCATTGAGGCCATAGTGGGCCTTCCTCTTTCTTCCCTCTTTTCCAGAAGTAATTTATAGCTGATTGGACAGGAAAGAGAAACGTCGTTGTTGGCCAGGGTGCCTACCCTGGGACAAGGGGGTGCTTAGCTGGACCAGCAGATTCCAGGAGATTTGGGGGGTAGGGGCAGTCAGGAGAGCCAGGCATGGGGTTTCAGACACTCAGGGAGCACGAGTAGGGACTACCAGAGAGGGTGCGTGAACAGGGCCCGGGGAGAGATGGACCCATGGTTTCAGTGTGTGCACAGTGGGGGCTTGGGACAGGGGCCAGCTCTTGTTCTGGAATGTGTGTCTCCTGCCTGCCTCAGGCTCTGGACATTGTCTTGGGATTGTCATACCTCCTGGGGCTTTCCGAGCCCCAGGATTCCCCGCAGGGAGCTGCCTGTCCAGCCGCCGGGCTCCTCTTCCTGTCGCAGGCTGGGTGGGCGGGCGGGACGGGCTCCTCGTGCCTTGGTTGCCATAACCTGTGACGTTTCCTTTCCAGTTGCCGGATTCATTATAAGGATTTGTACAGTTTGTTGCGTTGTATTGCGCCACCCGTTGGCTTAGGGAAGAACTGCCCTCGTAGGTTGGCCTACAAGGTTTGCAACTTCAGAGCCTCCATCCAACATACTCTTCCCTGCCCGAAATGCAAACACAGCACACACTCCCTGCCTGGTTTGGGAATGACGACACCTCACCTCTCTTTCCTCCTGTCCTGCCCTGCCCCGCACTCCAACCTCCTGGACGCTTTGGTCCCCATCTGATCTCCCGACCCCTCCAGCTAGCTGGGGAGAGGCAGCCTTCTGAGGCAGTGCACACGAAGCTTTCTGGCTGGGCCTTGAGGGCAGGGGTCGGCTGCTGGGTGGGAGCGGGGGCCAGGCCCGGCCTGTGCCCAAGGAAGCAGCTGTCTTACCTGGCTTTGTCTCCAGGCTCTCGAGGGTGGGCCAATGGTCAGACGGGCTGGAGGCCAAGGGCCCCAGAGGAGGCGAGCATGGGCACAAGCAACCAGGAGCAGCTGCCCCTCCCAGTCTGAAGAGCCCAACAACCAAAGGGTTTCTGGTCCCTGAGGGAGGCGAGGACAGAGGCAGTGGAGGCCCAAAGACAGGCCCTCCTGTGTCACCTCTGGATCAATCCACTCAGCCAAGGCTGGGAACCCTGGGAGGAGGGCCAGGCCCTGGGGCAGATGTGCCTGTCAGGAAAAAGCTGTCCCTTTTCTCTCCTGGGTGGCCTGAACCCGACTGTGTCTCTGGGACCCCAAGCGGGTCCCATAGGCAGGTGTCCCCAGGGGTGGAGGTGAGGCTGCAGGCCTGGTGGCCTGTCTATCTTGGGAAGACACAGTCATCGGCCCCCAGACACCTCCCTGGATCTGGAGCCTTGTCCCGTATGTTGGACCCAGCCCTGTCCGCGTGCTGTCAGGAGGGTGCAAGAGTGGCTCCAAGCCACATCCCACCCCAGCTGCCCACCACACCCCCACCCCCCTCCACCCACCCTGCAGTCTGCCATTTCCTGCCCAGCCCTGACTCCCAGCAGCAGCCCTGCCCTGGGCGGCCTCGGGCGTCTCTGGGCTTGGAGCAGGACTCACCCGTCAAGTTTGTCTCTAGAGCCTCGGGGCTCCTTGCAGAACAGCGTGGGCTCCCGCTCTAGTTTTCTGGCTTGTTTTAGATTTTTTTCTCCACTTTTTTAGCCTCTAGGCTAACTTGGAAGCAAATTGAGCAATAAGGAAAGCTGATGTTTCTGCCGTGGTTCTCAGGCCGGCCTCATCGGTCATGTGATTCTGTCCGCCAGCTCTCCCGGCATGGTGAAACAGCTCTTTTCTGATTTGGCATTATCTGTGGTTTCTAAAAGTGTAAAATCAGAAGTTGACAACCCAAAGCCGCCCCGATGCAGCCCTTCCTCATCCCTCCATGTTCATTAGCTCAGATGTCACCCCTGCCCGCTGCCCTGCGTGGGGCTGGAGTGTGGAGGTGAGGCTGGGAGGGGCAAGGAGGGGATCGAGTCAAGCAGAAAAGTCCCTCATTTTACGTATTTTGACTTTTGGCATGTAATCTGACGCTGGTTAACTGGATCTGTTTTCTTGTCTGCTTCCTCCCCCCGCCCCCATCCTGCCGCACCCCTTCCTGTGGACCCACCCTGCCTCTGCCTCTCTGGGCCGGGTCTCCAGTGGGCGCATCAGTTACAATGACATGTTTGAGATGCTGAAACACATGTCCCCACCCCTGGGGCTGGGGAAGAAATGCCCTGCTCGAGTTGCCTACAAGGTAGACCCCCGACCCTGCACCCTGAGGCTGGCTGTGCTGGGGCTGGTCTCCCATCTCCTCTCGGGGCTTGTCCGTCTGTCTGTCTGCCGCTCTGCTGTCTCACTGTTTGTTCATTTTCTCTGCTCCAACCATGTCCTCTACTTTCCCAGACAGAGGGACACAGATACCATGATGGTGTCTCTGCACCGGCCCCTTGTTCCCGCAGGTCTGCCCCCTCTGAGAGCCCCTGAGAGGCTCAGGAAGACGGAGCCAGAGCCCTCCACCTGCCTTTTTTCCTTTCCTTCTGTATCGTGGAAACCAGGGGACAGACCACCTTTTTAACAGAAGCTGTTTTTGTTCTGGGCTCAGGACCACACTCAGCTTCTCTGTCCCATAAGCGCCTGAGCGAGGAGTTACCCAGCCCTTCGGGTCTGACCCTGGGGTAATAGGGGCCTGCAGGGCTTCTGGCGCTTCTGAGGAACCCACTCCCAGCTCCGCACATGCAGAATTTCCCCAGGTCTGGGCTGCTGTCAGCCTGGGGAGGAAGCATCTCCAGGGCTTTGTAAGTTCCACAGTGGGAAGGAGGCACTGTGGCATTAAGAAGGAAAGGGTGCCAGGGAGAGGCGTCCTGCTGTCATTCCTGGGGCTTCAGAGGGCTGCTGCAGGGTAAGGACAGCCTCAGGGGCCCGGGTGGTCCCATGCCCCCTCCCTCCATTGCTGAGGAGCCCGGGAGGCTGAGCTGCAAGGAGGGGGTAAACTGAGGGACATCTCCAGGCCTCCCTCCTTGGGGGGCGAGCAGGTCACATGGCCCAGTCCCAAGCCTGCTCCCACCTGCCCACGTGCCCTCAGTCACCCCCCCCCCCCGCTTTGGTGTATAGGCACCTTCCATTCCTCCAGCACCCCCCCACTCGCGGCTCTGCACCGAGAGCTCTCCTGCAGCTCCCATTGCTCCCAGAAAACAGAGCCAGCCTGAGTCCTGTGGCTCAACCAGCACGTGTCTGGAGCCTCTCTACCACTGCCCTCTCTCTGAGCGAGCTTCCCAG
Source organism: Ursus maritimus (assembly GCF_017311325.1). NCBI lineage: Eukaryota > Metazoa > Chordata > Mammalia > Carnivora > Ursidae > Ursus > Ursus maritimus. Next base: position 60,531,730 of record NW_024424119.1, read on the forward strand.
CAGAGCTTTCATCTCTCTGGTTCTGTCCACGCTGTCTGTCTCTGTGCTCGAGATCTGGGCCTGTCTCTGTCACCTGGCTCAGCACAGCCTTTGGAAGCTAAGTGGCTCCTTCGAGCCATCGGCAGATGCCTCTGCTGTCTTCCTCAGCCCTCCCCTGCCTGGCATGCATGTCGCGCCTGCCTGGAGGCCTGCATGCAAGGCTGTAGCTGCGTTCCCAAGACGGAGAGTTCTGTCCACACTGATACCTGGGGCCAGGCTGGGCATGCAGGGCCCTGATGGGCTAGGCTTTAGGGCCCCTCCCCAGCTGTGCTGGCCAGTTCCAAGGTTCTGGTCATGAACAGACCAGGGGAGGCCTCAGGGTGGGTAGGAGTGGATGGGTTTGGGGAGCTGGGGAGGGTCCAGGACATGCGCAGAGTGCTGTGACCAGGAGGGTCTAGGCCTAGGGTAGAGATAACTCTCTGTTTACCCTGGCCTTATCCTTCTGCTGCTTCCTGAGATCCCGGCCTTTCTAGGGCCTGGACAGGCAGAGGAGAGCCTCTGGTAAAGGTGCCCTGGACAGAGCTCTCTTCTCTTGGAAATCACCTGCTTGTTCCTCCTTCACGCTGGTGCCTGACTCCCTGACTTCCCTGGAGAGGAATCCCTATGCCTCTCCTACTGCCATCGGTGCTGGTCCACAGGGACACTGTGCTCTGGAAAGCCGATTTTCCTGGTGTGCATCACACAGGTGATGTGTGAGGTCCTGGGACCACGATTCGATGTGCCAGGTGGGGCTTTGCCAGCATTCAGGGGGGCAGAGTCAGGGCTCATGTCTCTAGCCACCCAATCTCTATTAGGCTGAGGATTGGATTTAGGGCCAAGACACTGGGGGCAGGGCTGGGGGCCCTCCCCAGAGGGGAAGAGAAGCTGCTGTGTCATAGGATGCGGGCTTGGCAGAGGACAGGCAGACCCCAGGGAGGGGCCCTGTGTCCCCATCTCTAGCTCTGTCTCGTGGTAGAGGACAAGAGACTGCTGGGAGAAGACAGGTGGGTCACGGTACCCCTAGGGCTCCACCTGGCCAGCTAGGTGACCTCCCATGCTGAGGCCATTCCAGACACACCAGGGTACTTTTCTTCCTGGACAGCACATAAGTTCTCAGAGCCTGGGGCTCTGGGCAGCTACTGGGTATACCCGGAGGTCTGTGGTACAGACACACGTCTGTTTCCTGCTGTTCTGTCCTTGAAAAACAAGGTGAGGAAAGGGGCTCTTCACCTGATGGGAAAGCAGGGAGTAAAGGAGCAGGGCACTGCCCCCAGTCTGGTTCGGAGTACTTTTACTCCTGTGCAATGGCTCTGAGCCTTACCCTACCAGCATTCACGGTGGCCCTGTGCGGTCCTGTCTGTTCTGGGTCCTTCTAACTGGAGGGTGCCGGCTGCCTTTTCTAGGCCCCCTGGCTGGGTGGTGAGAGACAGAAGCCTTCCTGGGGTGCAGGGATGCCTCACTGGGAGTGAGAGCTCAGAGCTGTGCTCTTGGCTAGCCCGCCCCTTGTCCAGTGCTCCAGGCTGCCGGTGGAGAAGAGACACTGGGCAGAGCTGTAAGGACGGGGATCTTCCCTCTTCTCTGTGGGCCATCTCAGGGTGCCCCAGCCTCAGTTCTGCAGCCCAGACCCCTCCCTCTTCAGCCTAGGCCACATGCCCCTTATTCCAGCCTTGGGCAGGAGTCCTTCTGGCTAAGCATGTGCCTGTTCTTTCAGAGGGCTCCAGGCTTCTGGCTTGGTGCTATGCTACAGTCTGTACCTGGACTTCTCTTTTTCTACAGCTAGGAGAAGCCTCAGCTCCCATGAGGGTGGGGGTCCAAGGGTGAGTATGAATGCTGGCAAAACTCTCAGCCACCCAACTTTGCTTGGGCCTGGGCACCTGCAGAAGCCACCCCCAGGAGGCGAAGCCCAGCCTCTAGGGGCCTCGAGCACCTTGTAGTCCTGTGGTGGAGGGACCTTGGTAGGCCTGGCCCTGACCTGCTCCCCTTGTCCCTAGCGCCTGGTTCGCATGAACATGCCCATCTCCAATGAGGACATGACTGTCCACTTCACGTCCACGCTGATGGCCCTCATTCGGACTGCACTGGAGATCAAGCTGGCTCCAGGTGAGCAAGGCAGCATCTGGGGAGGGCACCAAGCCAGGGCCGGGCAGTCTCACTCCAGAGCCACCCCGAGGTGGGTGTGCAGGGAGGGGAGGTGAGGAGGCCTGTCTGGATGGGACCAAGGACAGCTGCCCATGGTGCCTCTGTTGGGCACGGACCTTATCCCCTGAGAACTGCCCTGCCTGCGAGCATTGTAACGATCCCATGTTCATGTGAGGGAGCTGAGGTACAGTGAGGTTAAATGACCTGTCCAGATTACCCAGAACTAGAGCGTGTGGTGGCAGAACATAGGTTCACATGAGCTAGCAACTTTCCAGGGTGGAGAGTCTGTGTGCCTTCTGTCCACTCCCCGTAGTGAGCCCAATCCCTGTCAGGTCCTCTCCCGAGCTAACTGACAGGACTGCGTAGCCTGTGCCAAATCTAAGAGAGAACAACCCTCCAGGGTGTCCTTTCCACCTTCACCCTCCCATGATGACTGCTTTACCTTCAGAGAGAAACTAAAGCCACCAGAGGGGATCTGCACTCTCCCTGCCCCCACACCACCCTCCTGGCTGCACTCATGCCCTTGAGTTCAGCCATTTCATTCCTCGTGGATGAGTCAAGGCCAGTCCCGTACCCCAACCGCCCTCGCACTCTAGGTCTCGTTCTCATCATCTACCCAAAGATGTCACGCCAGAAATTTGGCACCCTCCTTCTTACCCTGTCATTTTTTCCCTCCCTATTGGATTCTTTGTATCAACATAAAACACGCTATGATCTCTCCCATCTTTAAAAGGTTTTCTTCTCCCTCCCTTGGCTTCCCTACGTTTATTCTTCCCTTCTTCACGACCAGCCCCTTGAGAGACTGGTCTGTATTGTCTGTCTGGTCTGTCTTGTTTGGGCCGCAGTTGGGCTTCCACTGCCATGCTGCTGGAGCCGCTCTCGCTACGCTGTTCAGTGATGTCCATGTGCTCGGTCCTTATCTTACCTATCTGTAGCTCAGCCTTTCCTCGGCTGTCCCCTCCTTCTTTTTGACTCCCTTTGATGTTCCTTATTCTGTTTTCTCATGTCTCCCACCCTCTGAATGTCGCTGTGCCCCTCAGACTGTTCTCTTTGTCATCTTTGTCATTCCACCTATTCTGATGGCTCTAAATACTGGGGATTCCAACTTGGTGTTTTTAGTGCAGGCCTCCTCCCGAACCCCAGACCTGCAGTCTCATGTGAGGAGCTTAATGAGAAAAGTTATCTACCATCTCCACTTGGAGGCCCAATAAGCACGCCAAAGTTCCCTTGGCCCAACTTGACCACCGCGTGTTCCCCGTGGTCTTTCCTGTCTCCATCAGTGGAAACTCTGTTCTTCCAGTTCGGCACTCAAGCCAAAACCTTTGGAGTCATTCTCACCTCCTCTTTTTTTTTTTTTTTAATCCTTGCCCCAGTTTTAATCATATCTGATTTCTCGTCGTATCTTCTGACTCTACCTTCAAAACATACCAGAATATGATCACTTCTTTGCCCTCTCCCACTGCCAGCTCCTGGTCCAAGCCACTCTCTCTTGGGTCTTGACTAGATTTTTACAGTAGCTTCCAACTGGTCTGCCTCTGTTCTCATCTGCCTTCAAGGTAACAACCAGAATGATCATGTTAAAAACGAAACCAATAAAATTAATAAACCTCTGGCTAGACCAATCAAGAAAAAAAGAGATAAAAATAACCAATAAAAGGAAGGAAAGAGAGAACACCACTACAGGTCCTGCTGCCATTAAATGGACAACAAGGAAATTTTATGAATAACTTTCAATAATTTCAACAACTTAAATGAAATGGAAAAATTCCTTGATGCTAGCTATCAAGCTCATTCAAGAATGGGTAACCTGAGTGGGTTAAAAAAAAGGAAGCGATAATCTGAGTAGCACTATATTTATTAAATGAATTAAATTATAGTTAAAAGCCTTCCAACAAAGAAAATCCCCGGCCCAGTTAGCTCCATAGGTGAAGCCTACCAAACATTTAAGGAGGAAATAATACCAGTTCTATATAAACTCTTCCAGAAAACAGAAAAGAGATATTTCTCAGCTTACTGTATGATGCTAACATTACTGTGATACCAAGATGAGACAAAAACATTATAAGAAAAGAAAATTACAGATCAATATCCCTCATGACTATAGGCACAAAAATATTCAACATGACTTTCTCAGACTAAATCTGGCTATATATATCTATTTGCTTGATGACAAAAGTAGGGTTTATCCCAGGAATGCACGTTGAGTTCTAGTTTAAAAATCAATCAATATAATTTAATAGATCAAAGGAGTAAAACTATATGATCATCTCAATAGATGCGGAAAAAGCATTTCACAAAAATTAAGTATCAATTCATGATTTTTAAAATTTTGCATAGAGTAGAAACTAAAGGAAGCCCTTTCAATCCGATCAAGGATATCTATGAAAAACCTTTAGCAAATGACACACTTAACAAAGAAATGCTGACTCCTTTTCCCCTAAGATCAAGGACAAAGGAGGGATGTCTACTGTCACCATACTTGTTCAACATCATACTTTAGGTCCTAGCCATTGTAATAAGTTAAGAAAAGTAATAGGAAGCATACCAATTGGAAAGGAAGAAATAAAACTGCCTGTTTTCACAACTGACATGATTATCTATGGAGAAAATCGGAAAGACTCTAAGAAAAAGTGAATAAAATTGAGGCATCTACAAGCCAAGGAAAGCCAAGGATGGCTGGGAGCCACCAACACCTAGAAACGGGCTAGGGAGAACTCCTCACTTGAGCATTGGGAGGGGGCACAGTCATGCTCACACCTTGATTTTGAGCTTCTGGAGTCCAGAACTGAGATAATAAATTTCTATTGTTATAAGCCGTTAAAAAAAAGTTACTAAAACAATACACAAGTATAGCATGGTTGCAGGATACAAGGTCAACATGCAAGGAGCAAATGTATTTCTATATATTAGCAATGAGCAATTGAAATGGGAAAAATTTCCATTAAAATTGCACCAAAAACATGAAATACTTCTGTGTTGCTGGATAACTCTAAAAAGTATATATGTGAGATTTGTACGTTGCAAATTTCAAAACATTGACTGAAAGAATCAAAGAAGACCTAAATAAATCAAGCACTGGATCATCTTCATGCATGGGAAGATTCCATATCGTCATGATGTCAGTTCTTCCCACATTGATCAATAGAAAAAATGTTCACTCAATAAAAATCTCAACAGGTTTCTAGGTAGAAATATACAAATGGATTCTAAAAGGTATGTAGAAAAACAAAAGAACTTGAGTAACAAACAATTTTGAAAAAAGAACAGAGTTAGAAAACTTACTCCACCTGAGTCAAAGACTTTCTATAAAGCATGTCAATTGAGGCCTGTTGTGTTGGTGACAGGACAGAGACTTGGGTCAGTGGAACACAATAGAGACTCACACTTACATTGCCAGTGGATTTTTGATGAATTTGTAAAGGCGATTAATGGAGAAAAGGTAATTTTTTCAACAAATGGTACTAGAAAAATTTAGACAACTGTATGCCCCCCCCACCCCCCGCCCCCGCCAAAAGGGAAAAATCTTGACATTTAGTGTCTTAGTCTGCTTGGGCTGCCATAACAAAGTACCTTAACTGAGTGGCTTAAACACAGACATTTATTTCTCACAGTCTAGAGGCTGAAAGTCCAAATCAAGGTGCCAGGAAGGTCAGTTTCATTCCTGGGCCTGTTCTCCTGGTTTGTAGGTGGTCACCTTCTCACTGTGTGCTCATATGGTCTTTCCTTGAGTGCATGCAGAGAGTGAACAAATGGTGTCTCTTCTCATAAGGACACTAACTCTATGGGTCAGGGCCCCACCCTTCTGACCTCATTTCACCAAATAACATCCTTCTCGGGCTTATACAGTCACTCAGACTTCAACACGTGAACAGGGGCAGTTCACAACGCAGTCCACAGTGAGGGTTCAGACTTCAACACGTGAACAGGGGCAGTTCACAACGCAGTCCACAGTGAGGGTTCAGACTTCAACACGTGAACAGGGGCAGTTCACAACGCAGTCCACAGTGAGGGTTCAGACTTCAACACGTGAACAGGGGCAGTTCACGCAGTTCTGACCTCATTTCACCAAATAACATCCTTCTCGGGCTTATACAGTCACTCAGACTTCAACACGTGAACAGGGGCAGTTCACAGCGCAGTCCACAGCACGTACGTTTTACCTCCTACAAAAATTAACTTGAAATTGATCACAGACATAAATGTAAAATGTGAAATTATAAAGCCTCTAGAAGGAAACACAGGAGAGAAATTTTGGCAATTTTGAGTTTGGCAAAGATTTTTTAAGACACAGAAAGCATGAGCCATAAAAGAAAAATTGATAAATTGAACTTTATCAACATTAAAAACTTTTGCTCTTCAAAAAGACATTTAAGAAAATGAAAAGACAAGCTAAAGCATTGGTGAAAATATTTTTGAAACATATATCTGATATAGGATCAGTTTCCAGGATAGATAAATGTCTCTCACAGCTCAATAATAAGATAATAACCTAATAAAAATGGGCAAAGGATTTGAACAGACATGTCACCAAAATATATATATGGAAGGCAAACACCTACACAGATGCTCAACGTCATTGATCATTAGAGAAATCCAAAGTGAAGCCACAAGAAGATAACACTACATGGTTATTAATATGGCTAAAATACTTTTTCAAATGACAATATTAAGTCCTGGTGAGAATGTGTAACATGGAATTCTTGCGATCCTAGTCTGGCAGTTTCTGACTGTATTGCCCGGCCGTCCTACTCCTAAGTGGGAAGAAAAGAAAACACCCATCTGCACAAAAGCATATATGCGAACGTTCATAGCTTTATTTCATAAGCAACTCAAAATGTAAGCAGCTCAAATGTTCACAGCTGCTGAATGGATAAAGAAGTTGTGGTCTAGCCATACAATAACATAGTATCCAGCAACCAAAAGAAACAGACTACCACTACCTTCAGCAACACGGATGTATCTGAAATGCTCCATGCTGAGTGCAGAAGTCACACTCAAAAGCCAATACACCCTATGATGTCATTTGTGTGGCATTCTGAGAAGGCAAAACAAACCGAGACAGGAAGCACACCAGGGATGGGATGGGAGAAGGCCAAGGGGTCAGCTACAAAGGTTCACAGAGGGACTTCGGCAGTGGTACCTTGCACCGTGTCTCAGTTGTGGGGGTGGATACGTGGCTTTATGCATTTACCAAAGTTCGTAGAATGGGATAACTGAGAAGGGTGAATTTCACCATATGTACATTATACCATAGTAAACCTGATGCTTCAAAAAGATAAATCAGAGCAATGTATCCCGCTGCTTAGCACCCTCTGCTGCTTCCCATCTCAGCATCTGCTCCCTGCTATCCCCCCACCCCCATCGCCTGCTCAGTGAGCCTTGCCTTCCTGGCTCATTATGTGACACACCAAGACCTTTGCACTCCCCTGGTCCCTTTCTGCCTTTAGGGTCTTACACACACGCCACCTTGTGGTGAGACCTTTCCTGACTACCCTGTCCAAAATTGCAGCCTCCTGATATTTCTCATCCCTACCCACTTGGTTTTTTTGCACCCAACACACTAGATTTTTAACTTACTGCCACTTTATTGTTGATTTCAAGCCACATCGTGCCACAAAGGTAGCCCCTTTGCTTTTGTTCCATCACCTAGGACGGTACCAGGTGTTCCCTTGATGGTTTTGAACGGGTGGATGAACGGCTGGACTGCCACCATATCCCTTCTCCACTCCCAGGGCATGCACACATGCCTCTGTCTCTAGGCAGGTTCCCATCAGGGTGCTCTGACAGCCACTTTGGCCGCGCTTCTTCCTGCTCCGCCTTTTCTCCTAGCGCTGTCCTTGCCCCATTTCCCCCCACACCACATCTCTCCCTGCCTGGTCCCGCAAGGGGGCTGTGAGACTGCTCCTAACATCTCTCTTCCCCTCCACACCTTGTCCCGCCCCAGCTGGCACGAAGCAGCATCAGTGTGATGCAGAGTTGAGGAAGGAGATTTCCTCTGTGTGGGCCAATCTGCCCCAGAAGACGCTGGACTTACTGGTGCCACCCCATAAACGTAAGTGAGATCAAGAAATTCCCCTTGTTCACCCCCCTTTTGTGTCCCACCCGGAGGCAGAGCCAGGAGGCCTGGGCCAGGGTGATCTTGTCAATAGCCTAGACTTAGTTTCCACCTGTAGGGAAAATGGTCTTACCAGTGGGTACATAGGGACTGTGGGAGGGCATTACCTGGGCTTTATTCTGTTGACCACAGTCAGGTTATACTTAAAAAAATCCAGAGAACAGCAGGGAAACTCCTACAGTTAGAGATGAGGTGATTAAAGACTAAACCCCACATCCACTTCACTGGGGGGAGAGGGAGGGCCTTGTGGAAAGTCAGTGTATCTGCTGGGGGCACGCACTCAGTGTCCAAAGATGCCATGTGGGGGCCGCGCAACTTTGGCCAAGCCCTGTGCCCTTTCCTGAGCGTGTCCCAGAGTCCTCGTGGTAGGGGCTGTTCCCATGCCCCACCCTGCCTTCCTCCTCCACACCCCATCCTCTGTTTTCTCTCCCTCCAGCCGATGAGATGACAGTGGGAAAAGTATATGCAGCTCTGATGATATTTGACTTCTACAAGCAGAACAAGACCACCAGAGACCAGATTCACCAGGCCACAGGAGGCCTGTCCCAGGTACTGGGTTCCAGGATTGCCAGGAAGTAAACCTCAGGCTCTGGCACCCATCAGTTGTTGGACGTCAGGGGGAACCCGTACCCTTCCTGGAGATTGCACAGCAGGAGAAGGAAGATGAGAGGTTCTGACTGTGGGCCTCACCTCCCCGGCCTCAAAGTCAGAAACTCCATGCAGCCTGTATGCTTTCCAATGGCTGGTCTCTTGCTGGTACTGGGGGGCCCTGACCTGGAGAGCTAGTGTTCCAGGGCGGTAGACAAGGAGCCGAGAACATGTTCCCTGGAGATACCACTTTTTTAAGTGGTAGAAGAAAGACGTTTGAAGAATACTTGAGGAGGTTGTTTGGGGAGATGTGAGGAGAAACTGATTACCATGCACATGGGCAGGGACCAGAGAGATTCAAACTGATGGGTCCACTCCTGACTCTGACTGCGCTAGTTTGGGGCCCCATCTTCCTGATTCATCCTTCAAAGATAACAACTTTCCCACACAGCCGAAGCCTCAGTGACCAATATGTAGACTTTGTCTAGAAGGTTGCTTGGTGTTCAGAGCTTACCGGGTCATTCACCCATCTTGGGATGGGAAGTATCTGGTGCACAACCCCCCCACCCCCCACCGTTCCCCTGTCTGTTGCAGTCACCCATCCATGCCCCCACCCCCACCCCTGAGCCTTGAAATCTCCTCAGAATTCTGCTTAATCTGGGGTTCATGCAGCCTCTACCCATCAATCCAAGTCGATGGTGAGATGAAATCTTTTTACATTTGTAACTGGATGCTGTCCCCAGATTTTGTAGGTAGGGAAACCGAGGCTCCAAGAAGTGAAATGACTTTCCCGATGTCACTCACAGGCCAGGTTGGGAGTAAGCCCCTGGCTACCTCATACGTAGGGCTGGGGTCAGGGCAGCTTTCTGGCACACCTATCTCTGCCCTTAGAGCTCTTCGTCTTCTCTGCGCCCCTTCCACAGATGGGCCCTGTGTCCCTGTTCCACCCCCTGAAGGCCACACTGGAGCAGACACAGCCGGCTGTGCTCCGAGGAGCCCGGGTTTTCCTTCGGCAGAAGAGCTCGGCATCCCTCAGCAATGGTGGGGCAGTGTGAGTACCTGGCCAGGGTGCGTGGTGCAAGGAGGAGGCAGTTCTCCTGGTTTCTCCACCTCCCAGAGGGGCTCCCTGCAGGCAGTGCTGCAGGGACAGGGAGCCCTCGGATCCCATCACCACTTTGGGAGACTGGCTCCACTGTCCACCCCATGCCCACCTCCACCCAAATGGTTCCCCGGGGGTGCTGCCTGAAAGCTAGTCCAGGTCGGCTGCTGGAGCCATCTGTGGTGGTGGATTCTAAAGCTAATTCCTGAAACGTTACGCAGGTGCCTCTGACGGCACTGAGGTCGACGGATTTAGACAGCCGATGATTCCCGCTGTCACCTCCCGTTGTGCGTGCGCATTGCCCTTTCCGGTGAGGGGCCTCTGCCTCTGCTTCCTCACTGACCATTGAGAAAAATATTTGTTTCCACCTCAATCCCCACCCCATTCTGTTGACGGCCTGTATGTGTCTAGTCTTCCTAACTCCTCTAAGACATTTTTCCTCTCAGATCTCCACTCTGGTAGTGATTTCTGAAGCAACTGTATTTTGTAGACAAATTGGTAACATCCTTCTTACCTATCCCCTCACTCTTGCCACAGTGATTCTTGGTAAGAACCACCCAGCACCGAGTGTTGTGATGTAACGGTCCCCTGTCTAGTGCCGCGTGTTGCTCACTGAGGAGTGGTAGCGGACAGGCTCCTCTCAGCCACCCTCCTCAGGGCCAGCAGCATTCCCATGTCTCCTAGCACCCCACTGGCTAAAGCAAATCATTGGCTGAGCCCAAAGAGGGGGGCCTGTGCTCTGCGTCATCCAGCAAGGGCTGAGGTGCGGGGCCTGATACCAGACTGGGCACAGCATGCATGCTTTTAGGGCTCCGATTTCCTCCTCATCTGTACATGTTTGGATGTTCTTTTCTGAAGCCCGGTTGTGGGTCTTGGGCTGTTAATTGGGTAGGTTTTGCCTAGTGATAAACTTCCCATAACTTAGTGGTCAGGGTTTGCCGTGCACCAGCGTAGACAGGATGTCCATACTATGAGTTATGCACCCTGGACACCTGTGGGCTTGTCCTTGCCAAGAACCATCCCTGCTCCCACTACACATGGGAGGCCCTGTGTAGGGCTGAGGAGCCTGCTGAATGTCCCCAGACCGGGAAGCGGTGGGCCCAGACCTCCCTCAGACTCATCTGCGGAGGACCCCTCTGACCATCCGCTCTGAGCCCTGGCACTGGGTCCACATTCCTTGCAGGCCCATGAGTGGCCTCATGCCTCTGGGCTGCTTCTAACCCAAGCAGAAGGGGCCTGTGTAGGTTCCTGGCAGGTTGGAGCCGGGTCCTTGATGGGCATTCAATGACCCACAGGCCTCTGAGCCAATAGGACAATCCTCTCTTCTCTGCAGACAAACCCAAGAGAGTGGCATCAAGGAGTCTGTTTCCTGGGGCACTCAGAGGACCCAGGAGGTACCCTATGAGGCAAGGACACCCCTGGAGCGTGGCCACTCTACGGAGATCCCAGTGGTGCAGTCAGGAAAACCGGTGAGGGCTCCCAGGGCTGGGGAGTCAGGCTGGGGATGGGGGATGAGATAGGGATGGGAGTGAGACAGGGATGGTGGGAGATGGCAGGAATGTGGGGGGGAGCCCAGGATGGGGGAGAAGGTGAGTGGAGTGGGGGCTGGTGTGACTGCGGCCTGCTATATGCCCAGGCTGTGGATGTCCAGATGCAGAGCATGGCCCTGAGAGGTCCTGACGGGGAGCCCCAACCTGGACTGGAGAGCCAAGGACGAGCGGCCTCCATGCCCCGCCTGGCTGCAGAGACTCAGGTGGGTGGTCTGGGAGGGTCAGGGTTGTGGGAGGGTGGGGAGTGGGGAGTGAGGAGACCTGGCTTGGGGAGGCCTTGTGTCTTATGTGAAGGCTTCCCACCTGCAGTGTATCTTGGACACTGTCAGCCCTGTGGGGAGCTCCCAGAATGCCATGATGGTCTCAAGAGGTGCAGCCAGAGTCCTCTGAGCCTGCCAAGAGTCTCCACCACCCACCTGTGCTGGGCCTCCCACTGGGGTACTGGGGCTTCCATCTCCCAGCCCAGCGTCCCTCACCCAGCCTTTCCCTCTCTCTAGGACACACCTCCCCCACCCC
>NW_024424119.1:60543764-60586647 GCF_017311325.1 Ursus maritimus
CCCCCCCCCCCCCCCCCGCCGCCCCGGGATGCCTCACACCTTGGTCCTCCCTTTTCCCCATTGAAGCTCTGGGATGACCTGCCTGTTCTTTCTCTGGACACTGGAGGTGGACCCCTCCATCCCCTGCTCCTTCAGGGTTGCCTTGACTACTGAGCAGAAAGGTCTAGGGCAAGGGGTCTGTGGGCCCTTTCACAAGGACTCAGAGCGGGGTCTGCAGACCTGAGGCTGTGTCAGGGGGCCCTGCTTTCACTTGTTGGGGGGGTGAGGGGCTTTAGAGGGACATGGCCTACAGCCTAGAACCTTTGGTGTTTGGTTGGGGCTGGCCCTGTCCCTGCCTCCTTTTGTGGTGCCTGGTTCTGCACATTCAAAATGACTTCATTCTCTAAACTTGTGTCTGCCTTCCCTTAGTGGTGGCTTCTGCCCTCTTCCCCTTCCTGACCCTGTCCAAGCTGCGTTGGCAGCTTGAGGATGCCAAGTAGAGGCTGTGGGTCAGCTCCACCTGGAGGGCCCATTTTCACAGGTCCTGATTTCAGCCTGGGGCAGAAGCCCCATGGCCCTAGCCCAGCAGAGGAAGCCATCCCTCAGGTTCTCCCAGCCAGGCCCACAGCCTCCCTTTTCCTGGCATCCTCCCTGTCCCCCAGGCTGTCTGGGCCCTGCTGGCAGAGATGGACAGCACCTTGCACCACGTGCTCTGGGAGAAAGCGTGGGCTTGGGTGGGGAAGAACTTTCCAGAGGAGAGGGAGGGGACTGGTGGTTCCTGAACCCCAGACCCTCAGTGTCATGGCTGCTGCTGGCCGCCCTGGAGCCTGCCCCAGGGCCCTCTCTCAGACCGTGTGCCAACCCACATCCCACCCGCAGCCGGCCCCCAACGCCAGCCCCATGAAGCGCTCCATCTCCACTCTGGCGCCCCAGCGCCCCCACGTGGCTCATCTCTGCAGCGCTGCCCTGGACCGCGCCCCAGCCAGCCAGGCTGTGGCCCACCACCACCACCGCTGCCATCGCCGCAGGGACCGGAAGCAGAAGTCCCTGGAGAAGGGGCCCAGCCTGTCCGCAGACACAGATGGCGGTGCGTGTGGGGATCCCTCAAATGGCCAGCGCCTGAGGCAGGGATCTGAGACCCTCTTCCTTTCCGTGCCTCAACCGTGCAAGCAGCCCTGAGTAGGGGGTGGAGAGTCCCAGGTGTGGGACTGGCAGAATCACCCGCCCACCTCAGCTCTTCCCCTGGGTCCCCCTGCTGGCCCTGGGGACCAGGTCTGGGGTGGGGGTCTGTCTCCCCACCTGGCTCGCTGTGCTGACTTCTCCTCTTCCTGGCCAGCACCCAGCAGCGCTGCGGGGCCAGGCCCACCCCCGGGAGAGGGGCCCACAGGCTGCCGGAGGGAGCGCAGACAGGAGCGGGGCCGGTCCCAAGAGCGGAGGCAGCCCTCTTCCTCGTCCTCAGAGAAGCAGCGCTTCTACTCCTGTGACCGCTTTGGGGGCCGTGAGCCCTCGCAGCCCAAACCCTCCCTCAGCAGCCACCCCACATCACCAACAGCTGGGCAGGAGCCAGGACCCCCGAGACCGGTAAGACAGGACCCCTCACTGCCCCTCCTTACAAGCTCCCCCCTCCCCATGCTCCGAATCCTCCTTCTTGTCCTGGCTTGCAGGCCTGAGTCTGCACTCCCCCCTTCCTTGCCCCATTCCTCCCCCACCAGTCCAAACCTCCCTCCCCAACTGCCCTGGACTGGCCTTTGGTCTCTCCTCTCCCCGTGCCTGTCCCTTTGTCACCCACTGTTCCCTGAGCACCTCCCCAGGCCTAACTGGCACCAGCTTCTTCCTGCCCCCCCCAACCACGCACCCTACCTGTCTTCTTCCCAGGGTGCCCACCTCTCTCCATGCCTCACCCCCCACCTCCATGGTTCTCACCCGCATTGGCCTCTGGTCTAGTTCTTTGATTTTTTTTTCTCTATTCTCTTTTCTTGTAGGGTGGAGGTTCAGTGAGTGGGAGCCCCTTGTTGTCAACATCCGGTGCTAGCACCCCTGGCCGCGGTGGGCGGAGACAGCTCCCCCAGACCCCGCTGACACCCCGGCCCAGCGTCACCTACAAGACGGCCAACTCTTCGCCTGTGCACTTTGCTGGGGCACAGACCAGCCTCCCCACCTTTTCCCCAGGCCGGCTTAGCCGTGGCCTTTCCGAACACAACGCTCTGCTCCAGAGAGACCCCCTCAGCCAGCCTCTGGCCGCCGGCTCTAGGATCGGCTCCGACCCTTACTTGGGGCAGCGTCTGGACAGTGAGGACACTGCCCGCACCCAGCCTGAGGACACGCTTACCTTCGAGGAGGCTGTGGCCACCAACTCGGGCCGCTCCTCCCGGACTTCCTACGTGTCCTCTCTGACCTCCCAGCCCCACCCCCTCCGCCGCGTGCCCAACGGCTACCACTGCACTCTGGGACTCAGCTCGGGCGGCCGGGTGCGGCACAGCTACCACCACCCCGACCAGGACCACTGGTGCTAGGTGCACCGCCCCCCCACGCACCGGCTCGGCGGCGCGTCCAGTCGATGAGTTTTATCATCCACGCTGGGCTCCCGGGGACGCTCAGGGGCACCAAGGCGGGGGCAGCAGCCCCTGGGAGGAGGGGCCCCGCCTTTGGGGCCAGCTTGGGGGGAGGCCCCACTGCTCCCCCCCACCGCCCCCACCTCTGCCTCCTCTTTCACGCTGGACCAATTCCTAAAGCCCTTCCGGAGAGGGACGTGTCTCTCTCTATCCCCTGTATGCTGCCTGCCTGGGTCTCATACCACAGACCCCACATGGGAAGTGGCTGCATGTGCTGAGTAGGACCCTGCCAGTCTGAATCCTGTGTGATGGATCCCAGCATCTGGGGTGTGTGCCTGGAGCCGTTTTTAGGAGGTCTGGATCTTGTGGAGACCATCCTTTATCCAAGTGTGTGGTACAGAGGAGCCTGGCATGTTTAAACACCTGGCCAGACAAGACGGAGATGACGGTCAACAGCAGCAGCCTCGGGAGCCCGGCCTGTGGCACCATGCGTTCTTGTCAACGCCCACAAACACAGACACGCCCGGCGTGGCTCTTTGTACCTGAAACAGCAAATGGACCCTAGAAGTACACTCACACACCCTCTGTCCTCTCCCAGATGCTGTCAACCCTGACAGGGACCAAATCTGGAAAAAATTCTTGCTGTTGGTTTTGGTTTTTAATTGCGACACCCTTCCCTCTTTCGTCAATTCCGTATACTTGATCTAGAAAAAAGAGAAAAACAGACAAATGGGGAAGGAAATAGTAATATAACTTTAAAAAACCCAACCTGTAGGAAGCTCTCAGCTCTTCGGCGTGTGTGTGTGTGTGTGTGTGTGTGTGTGTGTGTGTGGCTTGTGCGAGGAGATGCTCTTGCGTCCAGCCTGGGTGGTCCCCCAGCTCCCCTGGCCCCTGCTGCTCTCGACCAAGTGCCTGACTTCTGAGCCCTCTCGTGCCAGGCTCCTGGGGGTGGTGACGTGAAGCCTTTGTGAAGTGTGGGTGAATCCTTGGAACTGTTTCCAGTTCCAAATATCAACCAAGTAGAAAGCTGGTGTCAGTGGGGAACACTCATATAACATCCAGGGAGACGGTTGTAGTTGGAAGCGAAGTGACCATTTCCCCATTTTCCTCTGACTAGTGGAAGGGTTTCCTGGGAAGCCACAGAGCGGTGTAGAGCGTGTCCTTGTATGGGGTGTTTTCAGTCTGTTCCACATCTGAATCTCAGGGATGGGATGCCTGCCAAAGGGGGCATGATATCTGTTGTCGTGAAAGTTTCTTTTCAGATACGGCCAGAGAGAGGGAGAGGTGGTGGGAAGAGGGAGAGGTGGGGGCAGTGGAGATGGAGCCATTGGGGCAGGAGGGAGGAGGGCCTGTGTCTGAGCAGATGCGGTGACTTGGGATGCCCTGACTGAAATGAGGCCAAAGCTCGGAGGAAGCGATGGGGCAAGGAGAAGCTTGGCTACAGCGGCTCAGGGGGGAGCATCTGAAGCCCAGCACTGTTTGTGGCATAAGACATGGGAAAGCAGGAAGCGAAAGAGAAATCCAACCTCATGGCTACTCTCAAAAGGGAAACACCATAGTTAGGAGGCTGTGCATAAAATGCTGGGAGACCCTTTGTTTCATGAACAAAAGGGATATTTAGATGATTAGATTTTGGTGCATCCTCCATGTTTGGAAATGTCAGATGATCTCTTTGCTGGATCATTTGAGTGTTCCCATTGGCTGTTACCCCATGACTCAAAGAAACTTGGCCTGTGATGTGCGTGTGCGTTTCTCTGTGTGGAGGTGTGGCCCAGTGAGTGGATGTCGTTAACCCATAGGGCTATGCAACAAAAGACACACATTCAATAGAAATAAATCACATAAGACCGCCACCTGTTCTAGGGTTTCAGCATGATTGTGACCAAACCATTTTGTAGAATTTCCTTACTGGAAGGCACAACACTCTGAAACTTTAAGATTACAGAGTATTTTACTGCAATAGGAAATAATAACTGGAATGGTATCTCAGACTGTGCATGAGATTGCTGTGCTCCTGTTGCAAAGCAGAAGGATGTGTATTTTGATACTGATGTTTCATCTCTGGCCCATGTTATTTTGAATGTATCCATTCTGTCGCAGAACCACAGCTGCTTCCCAGGCCATGTTGGGTGGAGCATCACTGTTCTAGCCCCACAGAGCCTCACCAGTGTGTCTGGATTCTTCCAGACCCTGGAATTGGTGAAAACTACAGGGAGTGGGGGAGGAGATACCGTGTCTTGTTTTCCTGACGTTGGGTTTTGTTTCTGTATCGTCTCTTCTCAGCTATCGTACGTCCCCACGGAAATCTCATCGTGAGTTGCCAACTTTGAAATGCATTAGCCAGTTGTCTGCATCTGGACCCGTCAAGCAGTGGCTGTAGTTTGAATAAGTCATGTGTGCATGTAAAATATATACGTATATACATATATACAAGTATGTGCATGAAAATGTAGATCTTCGTACTTTTTGATACAATGTACTCATTTGTTAATTTTTAATTATATTTGATATAAATCAAAGGTTTGTTGCAAAACTTTATATTTAAGAACAGTGTTAAAAAAAAAAAACCCAAAAGAAGTCCCAACCATGCAACACAACTGGGACCTGCTTTAAAACAATCCTGTGATTGACGAGTTTGCTGCCTGAGTAATATTGATCACCCAGACTTTGGATTCTGCTATTGTTTCTACAATGACATTTTGTATGAATCAAAGTCCTTGGATTAAAATAAAACTTAGCAAAAAATCAAAACAAACCCCACCATGCTGCTGGGTGATGTATGCAAGGGGTGTGGGATTCAGCAATCTGTGCGTCCTCGAGAGGCAGGGCCACCTCTGTGGGCATGTGGGCAGGAGTGCACAGCTGAGGAGCTCTCTGGAGAAAACTGGTTTGTGCGGATCAGCCTGAGAATCTGGGTGGATTTGGGGTGAGGGTCACGGGTTGGGGTCAGGGCCAGGCTCGAGATCGGGGTCAGGGTCTGGATCGGGGCATAATTGGCTTTCTTCCCCCTCTGCCATATCCCTGGGCCTCCAGGATAGACAGGACTCACCCAGGGTCACACGTGAGTCAGAGGGGAGCTGGAGCACTGGTTTTCTGCCCCTCACTCCTGGGCTCTAACAGAAGAAAAGTGAAATGTCCACCTGGCCACTCACTGTTTGAGATCCAACTCAACCCCACTCAAGAGTTGTGGAGAGCCTCAGAGGTTATACAGCGTTCTTCCGCCCTCCTACCTGGGAAGGGTCCCACTGGCCCCACTCTGCCTGGGGATCCCCAAGTTCCATCACAGACCTGACCCACAAGAGCACTCAGTAAACACGTATGGATTTATATAGGACTGACTGCAGTGGCCTACCCGCCTCCATGTGCAGCCTTCTTGTGGGGTGGTGGGGCCCTCCTGGCACTGGCTAGATCCTTCGTCCCATCTGAGTGATCAGCAGTAAGCAGTCAGTAGACAGGACAACTCTTGGCCTCTGACCATCCAGGGAGGTATCTGTGGTCCTCCAGCTCAGGCCAGGCAGGGTCTTGACAATCCCCATGGCCAGTTACTAAGCCTGCCAGGTCTTACAAACCCACTCTTAACTTGTCTCTTGCAAGTATTAATTTATTTCTACCATTAAACATATTAATTTATTTTACTTCAGCAAGTGTGTCCAGTCCCTTGCCATCCAAAGTGCCAGCTGACACATCAGGGTCTACAATCCCTGAGACTCCCCGTGCACGTGTCCTCACTGGGCAGGGCAGGGCTGGGGGAGAGGAAGACAGTGAGTGGGGTCAGGTCTCAGTGGAGCTCCAGAACAGCGCTGTTCCTGTTCCTTCTCTGTCCCAGGAGACGAAAACCCCAGAGCAGTGAGAGGAGAACCAGCAGCAGGAAGAGGTCCTGGATGGCTAATTGGTCTGCTTGTTTTTTCTTTATTTTAGGGTCCATTTTGTTAATGTGCATTTTTATTAGGAAATCACTCATTTCGTCTAGGCTTCCAGTCTGATGCAATAGGTTTCTCTTATTTGACCTTTAATTTCTACTCTTCTTTTAAAAAAGATTTTGTTTATTTATTTGACAGAGAGAGAGACAAAGTACAAGCAGGGGGAGCGGCAGAGGGAGAGGGAGAAGCAGGCTCTATTTTGGGTCTTAACTGACTGAGCCACCCAGGTACCCCTAATTTCTCCTCTTTTTCTAGTTTTCTACAAAATTGTCATAATTAATGGACAAATGTTGATAGGTAATTTTTAGCTAAAGTCCGTATTTTATTCAGGTTCCCTCTGTTCCACCTTTTCTTGCTCCAGGATCCCGTGCAGGGTGCTACGTGACATGTGCTCATGTCTCTCTAGACTTGTCTTGGCTGTGACAGTTTCTCAGACTTGCTTTGTTTCAATCACCCTGGCAGTGTTGAGGAGGACTGGTCAGGCATTTTGTAGAAAGTCCCACATGGAGATTTACTTGTTTTGCTCACGATTAGACTGGGGTTATGGGTTTTGAGGAAGCAGATCAGGGAGGTAAAGTGGGCTGTCGTTACTTTATAACAAGGGAACACTTGTCACTGTCCATGTTAACATTGGTCACCTGGCTGAGGCAGTGTTGGTCAGGCTTCCCCCCACCCCCATGAAGTTACTCTTTCCCATGTGTAGGAAGACATTGCCCTGAGCTCACACTTTAGAGAGGGGAGTTAGCTCCATTTCCTTGATGAATGGTTGAGTATCTACATCTATTATTTGGAATTCTTACAGGAGAGGTCCGTTCAATCCCATTTATACAAAACTATGTAATTTGTTAATAAAAATTCAACCAAGTAATTTAAAAGATCCCAATCCTATTAGCTTCACTGAACAATTCATGAAACAGGTGGCATCCCATTTAGAAAAAAAGAAAGGGGCTCCTTTGAGCTGCAGGGAAGGGAAGGATTTTAAAGGCAGAGAGGGGATTGAAAAACAGAAATTACTAGAAAAGGATGCACTATTTTAGACAATGTTCCCCTTCTAAGGAGAACAAAAGGGGCCATTCAGTTCATTTTCCAGGTTCACTGGTTAAAGTTTATGTGGAAGTGAAGGTGTGTGGAGCTGCAGTTAGGTTAGGCAGTAATTCTTGGTTTGCTGGCTTGGGTCTCTTGACATAGCTGACTCTATTTTGGGTCTGTTGCTCATTTATTTTACCAGTGTGGACACCAGGGTAGGTTATGCTCTGGCACGAAAGTGTTTGGTCGCTGGCTCATTCCTGCTTTGGTGATTGAGAGCACTTTCCATTGGCTCCTGTTTTCCATTGACATCATTCCATCTCCGTGGCTCTTTTCTTGGCACTTCCTTACTTTCTGATACGTCAAGATTATCCTGGCTCCTATACTTACTGTCTCAGCTCCAGTGCCAGCAATTTCTTCATGGAGCCCTGGTTAGTAGAGAATGGTGTTAAAGTCTTACACGTGGGAGCTAAATGTGCTCCGCAGACAATGCAAGGCAATACATGCATGTATTTCCATCTATGTTCACACACCTAATTATAAAGATTTCTACGTGGAACTGTCTGTGTCCATAGGAAGCTAAAGACGAGTTTATACTGATGTCTCCAACCTGGTCCATCACCATGTGGAGACTGTGATCTTCTCCCTTTGCTGATCTGTACCTTCCCACTCCAACAGTGACAAACCTGGCTCTCCCCACCTGCCATTTATTTAATTCATTGCTCCGTTCCAGATTACAGATGTGGTGTTTTCAGAACTGTTAGCTACCACTCTGATGGGAAAGAACTTTATCAAATAGAGTCCACTGTGTACGTACGGTACATTTTTCTTTAATCTACAGATTCCATTCATTTCCAAAGTTACTTTTGTCATACAACCTACAGTGAGGGTTTTTTTTCCCATATGTTTCTAATACATTTAGATTATGTGTCATGTTCTGTATTCCACTGAAGGGGAGGAAAAAATTTTCCTTGGTCCAAGGTTCTTACCGCGGGACTAAGAATGAAATTGACATGAGACAGATTAATAGGAGATTAAAAAAACACAAAGTGTAATGACATGCACATGGAGACCCAATAATGAAACTGAGTTCTAAAGAAATGAACAAGGAAGTCAGGTTTTATACTTTTTGGACAAAGAGAAAATAAACCTGTGATGAAATCACAGGACAAAAAAGCTTGACCTTGGGAGCTTCAATTAGTACGGAGTTCTAAACAGAATTTGGGCTTGGGTCTTAAATTAGTAAAAAGTAACACAGGTTTTTATACAGCCTTCTGGGCTTCAAATTTTCCAACTCTGGTGATGTCAAAATCTCTTTACCTCCTGGTACAGGGACATCTTCACATGGAGGATAGATTTCCTGCTTCCTGGGGGACAGAGGAAGGTCTAAGTGTCCTCATTGCATAGGCTGTCTCTTAAGTAACTTTTATTTAAAATGATCTATCTGCCAAAGTGGCAGATTTGGGGCAGCCTGCCCTTGGACCTTACACCATCCTGTGACATTCCCACATCCTAAATAACTTAATTTCAGTAGATTATGATTTACTCTTTGGGATGTAAAAATGTTTGTGTTTTTTAAAGATTTTATTTTTAAGTAATCTCCACACCCAACATGGGGCTCGAACTCACAACCCCAAGATCAAGAGTTGCAAGCTCCACCGGCTGAGCATAGAGGCAGGTATAAATCATTAAACTATCATGGAATTCACCCCCTGATCCTTTTATCACCTCTAGTTTTGCCTTTTCCAGAATCTCCTACAAATGGGGTCACTCAGTGTGTAACTTTTTCAGACTGGATTCTTTGACTTAGAGAAATACGTGTAAAGTTCATCCATGTCATTGTGTGAGGGTGATGGTTCATTTCTTTTTATTGCTGAATAGATTAACAGGAGAAAAACAAGTCAAAGTTTAATATCATTCAAATGTCCTGTATTCATGGGAGATACCCAGGAAAACGGAGTAACCCCTTGAAGTGACCCAGCCCTCACTCTAAATGCCATCTTCAACTAAAGACCAAAAGATTTTAGGTGGTGGGAAGGCCAGTTAAGGGATGTTATCAGGTGAGCACAGTAAGTGAGGGAATGGTTGTTACACAGATTTAAGTCTGTGCTTTTTCTTTCAGTAAGAGTTTCTAGAGATTTAGTCATTCTGTTCCTGATACAGAGGGAGACAGGCCTACCAATGGAGCTTTCCTTTATCAGCGTACATTTCACTTATCAAACAGCAACTTTTACCCAGTTGTCAGAGATTCTCCCATGTCTGCTGTTTCTTAAAATTAATCCACCCAAATGACCCTTGTGCCAAAGAGGCATATTTTGGGTGGCATATTTCCTTCACACGGATGCACTCAGTTTGCTTATGGATTCATTACCGGAAGGACATCCTGGCTTCGTTAAGTTTGTAACCACCATGAATAGAGCTGCTGTGCATAACTGCATGTTTTTGTTTGGAAATAGCTTTTCAAAGCAGTGGTCTAAATACCAGAAGTACAATTGTTGGACCTTAATGTGAGACTTATTTAGGTTTGGAGAAAATGGCCAAACTGTCTTCTGAAGGGACAGTTGCTGCCATTCCTCACCTTCCAGCAGTTGGTATTCTTGTTTCTGGAGTTCAGCATTTGGGATAGGTGTGCAGTGCTGTCTCACTGTCGTTTACACTTGTTCTTTCCTAATGATGACGCCGAGCATATTTTTGTATGCTTATTCTGTGTCTGCATATCTTCTTTGTCCAGGCATTTTCAGACCCTTACCCATTATCAGTTCGGATGTTTGTTTCCTTATTGTTCAGTTCTGATAGTTTTTTGGGTATATTTTGAATACAAATCTTTTGCCAGATATATGTTTTGCAAATATTTTCTCCCAGTTTGTGGCTTGTCTTTTAGTTTTCTGAGCAAGGTCTTTTACAGAGCAGAAGTTTTATTTTTTATTATTTTTTTAGTGGTTACATTTTATTTATTTTTTTATAATAATTTTTATTATGTTAGTCACCGTACAGTACATCCCTAGCTTTTGATGTAAAGTTCCATGATTCATTACTTATGTATAACACCCAGTGCACCATGCAATACTGCCCTCCTTGATACCCATCATTGGCCTATCCCACTCCCCTACCCCCCTCCTCTCTGAATTCCTCAGTTTGTTTCCCGGAGTCCATAGTATTTCATGGTTCATTCCCTTTTCTGTTCAGAACCCCCCCTTCATTATACCCTTTTTAAGTTCATGTTAACAATTCTCCTCTTTTGTGGATTGGCCTTTGGTGTCGTGTGTTTAAACTTATCGCCGAACCCAAGGTCATGTAGATTTTCTTTTATGTTTTCTTTTTGATATTTTGATAGTTTTACATTTTGAATTTATCTACAATGTTGAATGAATTTTGGTGTAAGTTGTAAAGCTTGTGCCTGCATTTCACTTACTTCCGTATGGTTTCTAATTAATTGTTTCTATTTCTGGAAAAGTCAGGGGATAATTGGACTCCATTTCGGTTTGAATTTCCAAAATGTAATGGATTCAGCTGGACCCCACAAGGGACAGGTGCCTCCACTGAGCTGAGTGCACCGCACCCTGCACTGCCCCCACCGCCCGCAGGGGGCGCCCGAGTCCCGCTCCGCGACCCATGCGGGGCATGCGCTTTCCGGCGCGCTGACGGGCGTTCCAAGTCCTCAGGACCCTCTGTGCTGACGCCCAGGCCCCGGGAGGATGTGGGGCCTCATTCACACTCAGGAGCTCGGCCTCCTCAGGACCCGCTGTGGATATTTCGGGAGGAGGTGGGGCCGCGTCCACGCGGACAGGGCCCGCAGTAGAGGACGTGTTTCCGCGTCCACACCGACGGACCCGGGTCTCCCCAGGACCCGCCGCCGGAGAAGGTGAGGAACAGCCACCTGAGCGGGGGCTGCCGAGGGGTCCGTGCTCACAGGACCCTGCGGAGGAAGGGCGCGCTGTGTAGACGGTGGGGTTTCCGTGGTTTCTGTGCGGTGCCGTGGGGTCGCTGGCGGGGCTGTGCGCGGGGCTGTGGGGTCTCCCCTTCCTGGGCTCTGATCCGCTGGGCTGGTCCGCGGGTCCGTGTTTACGCGCACACGGATCCGGTTCCGGGGGCTCCGCAGGCAGTCTGCAGTCAGGGAACCTCCGGCCGCCTGGTGGTCATGCTCCCCCGGCCTCGGCCCCGCAGGGTCCTCCCCGCGTCCACACCCGGTCCGGGCTGTCGGTTCGGTGTCTGGAGGTTCGGTAGCGACGGCGCGCGCTCTGCAGACAGACGGCTGTGGGGAGAGCAGGTGTTCTCACGGCGTCAGTCTTTCCATCTCCGCGTGTCTCCCTCGACATCTGTCGTCGGTGTCTCACGGGTGTCCGAGGGCAGGGCTGTCCGTCTCCCTCCACATCTGTCGTCGGTGTCTCACGGGTGTCCGAGGGCAGGGCTGTCCCTCCGGCAGGACAGAGCTTCCCAAAGAGGTCGATGGAAGAGTCAGAGGATCACAGAGGCCTTGGGAAGACTTGGAGGCCCTGGAGATGTTGGCTGAAGCGCTGTCATTTGGTCAGAAAAGTTGTGTCACAAACCCCCACCAACACTTGATGATTTACTCTTCGTTGGTTCTGGGAATCAGTGCGTACCTGCCATGAGAACTCACATTGCATCAAGTCTGGGATATACTTACTTTTCATCACTTTTCAGGACTAGATTTTTCTAGAGGAAGTGCTAAGCATGGGTCTCTCCATTCTTTTCTTTGTGCAACTGGCCTCTGTTTTCAGGAGCAGATTCCTGGTGCTCGTCACCTCTGCTAACCCTGAGGACTGCCCCCTGTCACCTCCCACAGTGGATGTGACTGTGTGGGTTGGGGGGTGCTCACTGATGAAGCCCCAGTGCTCAGTACACAGCAGGGACCCCAGATCCTCTGCTGAATGAGGGAGGGCCTGAGGGAGGATGGGAGTGAGGGAAAGAGGGAGGGAGGGAGGATGGAAGGGGTGGAGGGGAAGGAAAGAGGCGGGGGGAATGAATGACGGAGTGAATAAATGATGTAGGGAGGGAGGGAGTGAAACCACGGAAGTAGAGTCCCTACATCAGGAGCTATTATTTGGGGTGAGGTCCGAGGGCATCATAGCCCGGTGTATAGCCTGCTCTCTCCACCACCGCTGTGATGAACACTCCTGAAAATACATCTGTGAAAAACCGAGTGAGAGTTTCCAGGGGTGAGTCCGAGGACGAGCATGCTAGGTGATGGGTGCACCTGCGGCCTGGGGTGGGTGCCGCTCACTGTTCTCCCAGACAGGGGTGCCCGTCACCCTTCTCTCCAGGGGACTTGCGGGGGACCTCCACATCCTCATGTTCTCCCCAGGGCTGCTGGTCCCCAGACCAGACGCTTGCCGGTCTGAGGGTGACCTGTGCTGCCTCCATAGGGTTTCTTTCGCCGGAGTCCTTCCCAGGAGCTCCCACATTTCTGACACATACTCCCCACATGCCTATCCTTCCCCATGGACTTGCATGTGTTTGGTCTCTGTCCGTGTGGAACCCAGTGACTTGGAGCACGGTTTGGACCAGAGGCAGGGGAACCTTTCTCTGGCCTTGGGTTGTGAGCAATGCTTTTGCCCTTTGTGGTGTCTTCCAGCTTTCTGCATTTCCCTGGTGTCTGTGTGGGTCACAGGTGGAACCAGCCGTGTCCTGTCTGGGGTCAGGCTGTGGTGTCCCAGCAGGAACAGGGGTCTCGGCCCCGAGATTGTGCCCGTATTTACTAAAGGGGCCTCTATGATTACATCTGATCTGTAATCCACCAGGGATTTCAATATCGAATAAGGGAAATTCTATGTCAAATAAACACAGAAATGAGTCCCTTTTTGAAAATAGGTGGGCAGACATGAAGGCACCTATTGTGTGATTCCACTTACAGAAACATCCAGAACAGATTAAGGAACACAGAAAGCTGCCGAGGGGTTGCGAGGGTCTGGGCTGGGGGAGAAAGGGGCAGGGAGGGCTCCCGGTTCAGCGTGTCCTTTGGGGAAGGAATGTTCTGCCGCCGTGTTCTGTGCCGCGATGGCACAGCGTCGGGAATGTACTTCTTGCTCATGACGTGTTCAACTGAAAACGATTAATTTTATTTAAAATAAATAATAAACAGCATACAGAACATGGAAAGATAATATAACAGTTAAAATATACCAGAGAGAAAGAATATATGGGGAGGGGACGAAACATTGTGGGGGGGCGTCGGGTTCGGGTGAAGGAACTAAGGGTGATTGAACAAGGAGCTGTCCCCGCAGGGCTGTGGGCTCTGGATGTGGCTCTGGGAGCCCTGCAGGAGCAGGAGTAGGGGCAGGGGTGGGGCTAGGGGCAGGGACAGGAGCAGGGACAGATGCAAGAGCAGGGACAGGGGCAGGAGCAAGGGGAGGGACAGGGTCAGCAGCAGTGGCAGGTGCAGGATCCAGGGCAGGAGCTGGGTCAGGAGCAAGGACAGGAGCACAGGCAGGGGCAGGGGAAGCAGCAGGGGAAGGGCCAGGAGCAGAGCTCCTCCCTGTGGGGCCGGCTCCGACCCATCCCCACACACCACATGCACCCAGCCCCAGCCTTCTCACCCTCGGGCTCATGGACCACAGTCCAGTAATGGACCACCAGGGACAGTGGCCTGGGCGGGGTCAGAGGCCTTCCCTGGTGGTCCCCAACGCCTGCACCTGGAGAGCTTTCTGAACTGACTTCCTCCGAGAGGGAGATGGAGGGCGTGTCCAACAAGAGGTAAACTGAGGGACATCTCCAGGCCTCCCACTCCTTGGGGGCGAGCAGGTCACATGGCCCAGTCCCAAGCCTGCTCCCACCTGCCACACGTGCCCTCAGTCACCCCCCCGCTTTGGTGTATAGGCACCTTCCATTCCTCCAGCACCCCCATCGCGGCTCTGCACCGAGAGCTCTCCTGCAGCTCTCATTGCTCCCAAACAGAGCCAGCCTGAGTCCTGTGGCTCAACCAGCACGTGTCTGGAGCCTCTCTCTCTACTGCCCTCTCTCTGAGCGAGCTTCCCAGCAGAGCTTTCATCTCTCTGGTTCTGTCACGCTGTCTGTCTCTGTGCTCGAGATCTGGGCCTGTCTCTGTCACCTGGCTCAGCACAGCCTTTGGAAGCTAAGTGGCTCCTTCGGGCCATCGGCAGATGCCTCTGCTGTCTTCCTCAGCCCTCCTGCCTGTGCATGTCGCGCCTGCCTGGAGGCCTGCATGCAGGCTGTAGCTGATTCCCAAGGCCGGAGAGTTCTGTCCACACTGATACCTGGGGCCAGGCTGGGCATGCAGGGCCCTGATGGGCTAAACTGGGGCCCCTCCCCAGCTGTGTGGCCAGTTCCCAAGGTTCTGGTCATGAACAGACCGGGGAGGCCTCAGGGTGGGTAGGAGTGGATGGTTTGGGGAGGCTGGGGAGGTCAGGACATCTTTATGAGTGCTGTGACTCAGGAGTCTGAGCCTAGGGTAGAACAACTCTCTGTTTACCCTGGCCTTATCCTTCTGCTGCTTCCTGAGATCCCGGCTAGAGGCCTGGACAGGCAGAGGAGAGCCTCTGGTAAGGTGCCCTGGACAGAGCTCTCTTCTCTTGGAAAATCACCTGCTTGTTCCTCCTTCAGCTGGTGCCTGACTCCCTGACTTCCCTGGAGAGGAATCCTATGCCTCTCCTACTGCCATCGGTGCTGGTCCACAGGGACACTGTGCTCTGGAAAGCCGATTTTCCTGGTGTGCATCACACAGGTGATGTGTGGTCCTGGGACCACGATTCGATGTGCCAGGTAAGGGCTTTGCCAGCATTCAGGGGGCAGAGTCGGGGCTCATGTCCTCTAACCACCCAATCTCTATTAGGCTGAGGATTGGATTTGGGGCCAGACACTGGGGGCAGGGCTGGGGCCCTCCCAGAGGGGAAGAGAAACTGCTGTGTCAGGATGCGGGCTTGGCAGAGGACAGGCAGACCCCAGGGAGGGGGCCTGTGTCCCCATCTCTAGCTCTGTCTCGTGGTAGAGGACAAGAGACTGCTGGGAGAAGACAGGTGGGTCACGGTACCCCTAGGGCTCCACCTGGCCAGCTAGGTGACCTCCCATGCTGAGAGCCATTCCAAAGACACACCAGGGGTACTTTTCTTCCCTGGACAGCACATAAGTTCTCAGAGCCTGGGGCTCTGGGCAGCTACTGGAGTATGCAGGGTCTGTGGTACAGACACACGTCTGTTTCCTGCTGTTCATCGCTGAAAAACAAGGTGAGGAAGAGGCTCTTCACCTGATGGGAAAGCAGGGAGTAAAGGGAGCAGGGCACTGCCCCAGTCTGGTTCGGATACTTTTACTCTGTGCAATGGCTCTGAGCGCACCTACCAGCAGTCACGGTGGCCCTGTGCGGTCCTGTCTGTTCTGGGTCCTTCTAACTGGAGGGTGCCGGCTGCCTTTTCTAGGCCCCTGGCTGGGTGGTGAGAGACAGAAGCCTTCCTGGGGTGCAGGGATGCCTCACTGGGAGTGAGCTCAGAGCTGTGCTCTTGGCTAGCCACCCCTTGTCCAGTGCTCCAGGCTGCCGGTGGAGAAGAGACACTGGGCAGAGCTGTGAGACAGGATCTTCCACACCTTCTCTGTGGGCTATCTCAAGGTGCCTCTGCCTGGTTGCGCATTTCCTGCTAGCCGGTGCATGTATTTAATATGTCGATCCACTACTGGCCCAAGCATGTGCCGATGCGGCCAGGCCACCTGCTAGTGCTATGCTAAGTCTAGCCTGTCTTTTTATCGAAACCTCCAGCCATGTGCATGGGTGAAGTATGAATGCTGGCAAAACTCTCAGCCACCCAACTTTGCTTGGGCCTGGGCACCTGCAGAAGCCACCCCAGGAGGCGGCCCGGCCTCTAGGGGCCTCGGGCACCTTGTAGTCCTGTGGTGGAGGGACCTTGGTAGGCCTGGCCTGACCTGCTCCCCTTGTCCCTAGCGCCTGGTTCGCATGGTATGCCCATCTCAATGAGAACATGACTGTCCACTTCACGTCCATGATGGCCCTCGTCGGACTGCACTGGAGAATCAAGCTGGCTCCAGGTGAGCAAGGCAGCATCTGGGGAGGAGCACCAAGCCCAGGGGGCCGGGCAGTCTCACTCCAGAGCCACCCGAGGTGGGTGTGCAGGGAGGAGGTGAGGAGGCCTGTCTGGATGGGACCAGGACCAGCTGCCCATGGTGCACTCTGTTGGGCACGGACCTTATCCCTGAGAACTGCCCTGCCCCTGCGGCATTGTAACGATCCCATGTTCATGTAGAGCTGAGGTACAGTGAGGTTAAATGACCTGTCAGATTACCCAGAACTAGCGTGTGGTGGCAGAACGCCAGGTTCACATGAGCTATAGCTTTCCAGGGTGGAGAGTCTGTGTGCCTTCTGTCCACTCCCGTGAGTGAGCCCAATCCTGTCGGTCTCTCCCGAGGCTAACTGACGGGACTGCGTAGCCTGTGCCAAATCTAAGAGAGAACAACCACTCAGGGTGTCCTTTCCACCTTCACCCTCCACTTGATGACTGCTTTACCTTCAGAGAGAAACTAAAAGCCACCAGAGGGGATCTGCACTCTCTCCTGCCCCACAACCACCCTCTGCATGCACTCATGCCTTGGGTTCAGCCATTTCGTCCTCGTGGATGAGTCAGGCCAGTCCGTACCCCAACCGCCCTCGCACTCTAGGTCTCGTTCTCATCATCTGCACCAAAGATGTCACGCCAGAAATTTGGCACCCTCCTTCTTACCCTGTCATTTTTTCCCTCTATTGGATTCTTTGTATCAACATAAAACACTTCTGTCTCCCATCTTTAAAGGTTTTCTTCTCCCTCCCTTGGCTTCCCTCACCTTTATTCTTCCTTCTTCACGACCAGCCTTGAGAGACTGGTCTGTATTGTCTGTCTGGTCTGTCTTGTTTGGGCCGCAGTTGGGCTTCCACTGTGTGCTGCTGGGCATCTCGCTCCGCTGTTCAGTGATGTCCATGTGCTGGTCTTATCTTACCTATCTGTAGCTCAGCCTTTCCTCGGCTGTCCTCCTCTTTTTGAGAAACTCCTTTGATGTTTCCTTATTCTGTTTTCTCATGTCTCCCACCCTCTGAATGTCGCTGTGCCCCTCAGACTGTTCTCTTTGTGTCTTTGTCATTCCACCTATTCTGATGGCTCTAAATACTTTGGGGATTCCAACTTGGTGTTTTTAGTGCAGGCCTCCTCCAGACCCAGACCTGCAGGTCTCATGTGAGGAGCTTCAATGAGAAAAGTTATCTACCATCTCACTTGGAGGCCCAATAAGCACTTAAAGGTTTCCTTAGCCCAACTTGACCGCAGCGTGTTCCCGTGGTCTTTCCTGTGCTCCATCGAGTAAAACTCTGTTCTTCCAGTTCGACCTCAGAAGCCCAAAACCTTTGAGTCATTCTCACCTCCTCTTTTTTTTTTTAAAATACTTTAGTTTAATCATATCATTTTCTCGTCATTATCTTCTGACTCTACCTTCAAAAACATACAGAATATGATCACTTCTTTGCCCTCTCCACTGCCAGCTCCTGGTCCAAGCCACTCTCTCTTGGGTCTTGACTAGATTTTACAGTAACTTCCAACTGGTCACCCTCTGTTCTCATCTGTGGCAAGGTAACAACAGAATGATCATGTTAAAAACGAAACCAATAAAATTAATAAACCTCTGGCTAGACCAATCGAAAAAGAGATAATAACTTAATAAAAGGAAGGAAGAGAACACCACTACAGGTCCTGCTGCCATTAAATGGACAACAAGGAAATTTTATGAATAACTTTCCAATGAACAACACGACTTAAATGAAATGGAAAAAATTCCTTGATGCTAGCTATCAAAGCTCATTCCAAAGAATGCTGTTAACCTGGTGGTTAAAAAAAAGGCTTGCGATAATCTGAGTAGCACTATGTTTGTCGTGAATTAAATTATAGTTAAAAGTATTCCAACAAAGAAAATCCACATTTGATTAAACACATAGGTGAAGCCTACCAAACATTTAAGGAGGAAATAATACCAGTTCTATATAAACTCTTCCAACAGAAGAGATATTTCTCAAACACTGTATGATGCTAACATTACTGTGATACCAAGATGGAGACAAAAACATTATAAGAAGAAAATTCTGATCAATATCCCTCTGACTATAGGCACAAAAATATTCAACATGACTTTCTCAGACTAAATCTGGCTATATATATCTATTTGTGATGACAAAAAAGTAGGGTTTATCCCAGGAATGCACGTTGAGTTCTAGTTTAAAATCAATCAATATAATTTAATAGATCAAAGAGGTAAAACTATATAAGTCATCTCAATAGATGCGGAAAAAGCATTTCACAAAATTAGTATCAATTCATGATTTTAAATTTTGCACTCCAGTAGAAACTAAAGGAAGCCCTTTCAATCCGATCAAGGATATCTGAAAAACCTTTAGCAAATGACACACTTAACAAAAGAAATGCTTTGACTCCATACCACCTAGATCAAAGGACAAAGGAGGGATGTCTACTGTCACCATACTTGTTCAACATCATACTTTAGGTCCTAGCCATTGTATTAAGTTAAGAAAAGTAATAGGAAGCACCAATGGTGGAAAGGAAAGAAATAAAACTGCTGTTACGGCGGCACTTGATTATCTATGGAAAATCGGAAAGACTCTAAGAAAAAGTGAATAAAATTGGGCATCTACAAGCCAAGGAAAGCCAAGGATGGCTGGGAGCCGCAACACCTAGAAGCGGGCTGGGGAGAACTCCTCACTTGAGCATTGGGAGGGCACAGTCATGCTCCACACCTTGATTTTGAGCTACTGGAGTCAGAACTGAGATAATAAATTTCTATTGTTATAAGCCGTTAAAAAAAAAGTTACTAAAACAATACACAAGTATAGCATGGTTGCAGGATACAAGGTCAACATGCAAGGAGCAAATGTATTTCTATATATTAGCAATGAGCAATTGAAATGGGAAAAATTTCCATTAAAATTGCACCAAAAACATGAAATACTTCTGTGTTGCTGGATAACTCTAAAGTATATGTGAGATTTGTCGTTGCAAATTTCAAAGCATTGACTGAAAGAATCAAGAAGACCTAAATAAATCAAGCACTGGATCATCTTCATGCATGGGAAGATTCCATATCGTCCATGATGTCAGTTCTTCCCACATTGATCAATAGAAAAAATGTTCACTCAATAAAAATCTCAACAGGTTTCTAGGTAGAAATATACAAATGGATTCTACAAGGTATGCTGAAAACAAAAAGAACTTGGTATGGCTGAATTTTGAAAAAGAACAAAGTTAAACCTCACCTGAGTCAAAGACTTTCTATAAAGCATGTCAATTGAGGCCTGTTGTGTTGGTGACAGGACAGAGACTTGGGTCAGTCTGGAACACAATGAGGGCTACACTTACATTGCCAGTGGATTTTTGATGAATTTGTAAAGGCGATTAATGGAGAAAAGGTATTTTTCAACAAATGGTACTAGAAAAATTTAGACAACTGTATGCCCCCACCCCCCCCGCCCCCCGCCAAAAGGGAAAAATCTTGACATTTAGTGTCTTAGTCTGCTTGAGCTGCCATAACAAAGTACCTTAACTGAGTGGCTTAAACACAGACATTTATTTCTCACAGTCTAGAAGGCTGAAGTCCAAATCAGGTGCCAGGAAGGTCAGTTTCATTCTGGGCTGTCTCCTGGTTTGTAGGTGGTCACCTTCTCACTGTGTGCTCATATGGTCTTTCCTTGAGTGCATGCAGAGAGTGAACAAATGGTGTCTCTTCTCCCTTAAGGACACTAACTCTATGGGTCGAGGCCCCCACCCTTCTGACCTCATTTCACCAAATAACATCCTTCTCGGGCTTATACAGTCACTCAGACTTCAACACGTGAACAGGGGCAGTTCACACGCGCAGTCCACAGTGAGAGTTCAGACTTCAACACGTGAACAGGGGCAGTTCACAACGCCAGTCCACAGTGAGGGTTCAGACTTCAGCACGTGAACAGGGGCCGGTTACACGCAGTCACAGTGAGGGTTCAGACTTCAACTTAGTGAACAGGGGCTGTTCTAGCAGTCCACAGTGAGGGTTCAGACTTCAGCACGTGAACAGGGGCAGTTCACACGCAGTCCACAGTGAGGGTTCAGACTTCCAACACGTGAACAGGGGCAGTTCACAGCGCAGTCCCACAGCACGTGGTTTACCTCCTACAAAAATTAACTTGAAGTCAAAGTCCACAAGGCATAAAAATATAAAATGTGAAATTATATAAAGCCTCTAGAAGGAAACACAGGAGAGAAATTTTGGCAATTTGAGTTTGGCAAAGAGATTTTTTAAGACACAGAAAGCATGAGCCATAAAGAAGAATTGATAAATTGAACTTTATCAACATTAAAAACTTTTGCTCTTCAAAAGACATTTAAGAAAATGAAAAAGACAAGCTAAAGCATTGGTGAAAATATTTTGAAACATATATCTGATATAGGATCAGTTTCAGGATAGATAAATGTCTCTCACAGCTCAATAATAAGATAATAACCTAATAAAAATGGGCAAGGATTTGAACAGACATGTCACCAAAATATCTATATGGAAAATAAACACTACACAGATGCGTCATTGATCATTAGAGAAATCCAAAGTGAAGCCACAAGAAGATAACACTACATGGTTATTAATATGGCTAAAATACTTTTCAAATGACAATATTAAGTCCTGGTGAGAATGTGTAACAGGAATTCTTGCGATCCTAGTCTGGCAGTTTCTGACTGTATTGCCCGGCCGTCCTACTCTAAGTGGGAAGAAAAGAAAACACTTACATCTGCACAAAAACTGTATACGAGCGTTCTGCTTTATTTCATAAGCAACTCAAAATGTAAGCAGCTCAAATGTTCACAGCTGCTGAATGGATAAAGAGATTGTGATTAGCCATACAATAACATAGTATCCAGCAACCAAAGGAAACAGACTACCACTACCTTCAGCAACACGGATGTATCTGAAATGCTCCATGCTGAGTGCAGAGAAGTCACACTCAAAAGCCAATACACCCTATGATGTCATTTTGTGTGGCATTCTGAAGGCAAAACAAACCGAGACAGGAAGCACACCAGGGATGGGATGGGAGAAGGCCAAGGGGTCATGCAAAAAGGTTCACAGAGGGACTTCGGCAGTGGTACCTTGCACCGTGTCTCAGTTGTGAGGAATGGATACGTGGCTATGCATTTACCAAAAGTTCGTAGAATGGGATAACTGAGAAGGGGTGAATTTACACCATATGTACATTATACCATAGTAAACCTGATGCTTCAAAAGATAAATCAGAGCAATGTATCCCGCTGCTTAGCACCCTCTGCTGCTTCCCCATCTCAGCATCTGCTCCCTGCTATCCCCACCCTCCTTTGCTCGGTGAGCCTTGCCTTCCTGGCTCATTATGTGACACACCCAAGGCCTTTGCACTCCTGGTCCCTTTCTGCCTTTAGGGTCTTACACACACGCCACCTTGTGGTGAGACCTTTCCCTGACTACCCTGTCAAAATTGCAGCCTCCTGATATTTCTCATCCCTACCCACTTGGTTTTACCCAACACACTAGATTTTTTAACTTACTGCCACTTTATTGTTGATTTCAAGCCACATCGTGCCTGAGTAGCCTTTGCTTTTGTTCCATCACCTGGGGCCGGTGCAGGTGTTCCTGATGGTTTTGAGCGGGTGGATGAGCGGCTGGACTGCCACCATATCCACTTTCTCCACTCCCAGGGCATGCACACATGCCTGTCTCTAGGCAGGTTCCCATCAGGGTGCTCCTGACAGCCACTTTGGCCGCGCTTCCTGCTCCGCCTTTTCTCCCTAGCGCTGTCGCCACTTGTTTCCCCCACACCACATCTCTCCTGCCTGGTCCGCAAGGGCTGTGAGACTACTCCCTAACATCTCTCTTCCCCCTCCACACCTTGTCCCGCCCCAGCTGTACGAAGCAGCATCAGTGTGATGCAGGTTGAGGAAGGAGATTTCCTCTGTGTGGGCCAATCTGCCCCAGAAGACGCTGGACTTACTGGTGCCACCCCACCATAACGTAAGTGAGATCAAGAAATTCCCCTTGTTCACCCCCTTTTGTGTGCCACAGTGAGCCGGAGGCCTGGGCCAGGGTGATCTTGTCAATAGCCTAGACTTGGTTTTACACCTGCTTAGGGGAAAATGGTCTTACCAGTGGGTACATAGGGACTGTGGGAGGCATTACTGGCTTTATTCTGTGCCTGACCACAGTACCCCTCATTCCTGGCGGCGGGGGGCGGTTAGCACTTAAAAATCCAGAGAACAGCAGGGGAAACTCTACAGTTAGAGATGAGGTGATTAAAAGACTAAACCCCACATCCACTTCACTGGGGAAGAGGAGAATTTTGTGGAAAGTCAGTGTATCTGCTGGGGGCACGCACTGAGTGGCCAAAGATGCCATGTGGGGAGCCGCGCAACTTTGGCCAAAGCCCTGTGCCCTTTCCTGAGCGTGTCCCAGGATCTCGTGGTAGGGGCTGTTTACATGCCCCACCCCTGCCTTCCTCCTCCACACCCCATCCTCTGTTTTCCCTCTCCCTCCAGCCGATGAGGATGACAGTGGGAAAGTATATGCAGCTCATTGATATTTGACTTCTACAAGCAGAACAAGACCACCAGAGACCAGATTCACCCAGGCCACAGAGCCTGTCCCAGGTACTGGGTTCCAGGATTACCAGGAAGTAAACCTCAGGCTCTGGCACCCATCAGTTGTTGGCGTCAGGGGGGAACCCGTACCCTTCCTGGAGATTGCACAGCAGGAGAGGAAGATGAGGTTCTGACTGTGGGCCTCACCTCCCGAAGCCTCCAAAAGTCAGAAACTCCATGCAGCCTGTATGCTTTCAATGGCTGGTCTCTTGCTGGTACTGGGGGGGCCCTGACCTGGAGAGCTAGTGTTCAGGGGCGGTAGACAAGAGGCAAAAAACATGTTCCCTGGAGATACCACTTTTTAAGTGGTAGAAGAAGAAACGTTTGAAGAGATACTTGAGGAGGTTGTTTGGGGAGATGTGAGGAGAAGGCAGTTACCATGCACATGGGCAGGGACCAGAGAGATTCAAACTGATGGGTCCACTCCTGACTCTGACACTGCGCTAGTTTGGGGCCCCATCTTCCTGATTCATCCTTCCAAAGATAACAGCTTTCCCACACAGCCGAAGCCTCAGTGACCAATATGTAGACTTTGTCTAGAAGGTTGCTTGGTGTTCCAGAGCTTACCGGGTCAGTCCACCCATAACAGGATGGGAAGTATCTAGTGCACAACCCCCACCCCCCCACCGTTCCCATGCCATTTGCAGTCACCCATCCATGCCCCACCCCCACCCCTGAGCCTTGAAATCTCCTCAGAATTCTGCGCTTAATCTGGGGTTCATGCAGCCTCTACCCATCAATCCAAGTCGATGGTGAGATAGAAATCTTTTTACATTTGTAACTGGATGCTGTCCCCCAGATTTTGTGGAAACCAGAAACCGAGGCTCCAAGAAGTGAAAATGACTTTCCCGATGTCACTCACAGGCAGGTTGGGAGTAAGCCCCTGGCTACCTCATGCGTAGGGCTGGGGTCAGGGCAGCTTTCTGCTTACACCTATCTCTGCCCTTAGAGCTCTTCGTCTTCTCTAACGCCCCTTCCACAGATGGGCCCTGTGGTCCCTGTTCCACCCCCTGAAGGCCACACTGGAGCAGACACAGCCCCGACTTTGTGCTCGAGGAGCCGGGTTTCCTTCGGCAGAAGAGCTCGGCATCCCTCAGCAATGGTGGGGCAGTGTGAGTACCTGGCCAGGGTGCGTGGTGCAAGGAGAGGCAGTTCTCCTGGTTTCTCCACCTCCCAGAGGAGCTCCTGCAGGCAGTGCTGCAGGGACAGGGGCCCCTCGGATCCCATCACCACTTTGGGAGACTGGCTCCACTGTCCACCCCATGCCCACCTCCACCCAAATGGTTCCCGGGAGGTGCTGCCTGGCAGGTCGGCTGCTGGAGCCATCTGTGGTGGTGGATTCACAAAGCTAATTCCTGAAGAAGCATTGCATGGGCCTCCTGACGGCACTGAGGTCGGCTGATTTAGACAGCCGATGATTCGCTGTACACTCCCGTTGTGCGATGCGCATTGCCCTTTCCGGTGAGGGAGCCTCTGCCTCTGCTTCCTCACTGACCATTATGAGAAAAATATTTGTTTCCACCTCAATCCCCACCCCATTCATTGTGGCCTGTATGTGTCCTAGTCTTCCTAACTCCTCTAAGACATTTTTCCTCTCAGATCTCCCACTCTGGTAGTGATTTCTGGAAGCAACTGTATTTTGTAGACAAATTGGTAACATCCTTCCACTTACCTATCCCCTCACTCTTGCCACAGTGATTCTTGGTAAGAACCACCCAGCACCGAGTGTTGTGATGTAACGGTCCCCTGTCTAGTGCCGTGTTGCTCACTGAGAGTAGTGGCGGACAGGCTCCTCTCAGCCACCCTCACTCAGGAGCCCAGCAGCATTCCCATGTCTCCTAGCACCCCACTGGCTAAAGCAAATCGTGGCTGAGCCCAAAGAGAGGGGAGCCTGTGCTCTGCGTCATCCAGCAGGGCTGAGGTGCGGGGCCTGATACCAGACTGGGCACAGCATGCCATGCTGGGGCTCCGATTTCCTCCTCATCTGTACATGTTTGGATGTTCTTTTCTGAAGCGGTTGTAGGTCTTGGGCTGTTAATTGGGTAGAGTTTTGCCTAGTGATAAACTTCCCATAACTTAGTGGTCGGGGTTTGCCGTGCACCAGCGTGGGCAGGATGTCCATACTATGAGTTATGCACCCTGGACACCTGTGGGCTTGTCCTTGCCAAGAACCATCCCTGCTCCACTACACATGGGAGGCCCTGTGGCAGGGCTGAGGAGCCTGCTGAATGTCCCCCAGACCCGGGAAGCGGTGGGCCCAGACCTCCCTCAGACTCATCTGCGGACCCCTCTGACCATCCGCTCTGAGCCCTGGCACTGGGTCCACATTTCTGCAGGCCCATGGGTGGCCTCATGCCTCTGGGCTGCTTCTAACCCAGCAGAAGGGGCCTGTGTAGGTTCCTGGCAGGTTGGAGCCGGGTCCTTGATGAGTCAATGACCCACAGGCCTCTGAGCCAATAGGACAATCCTCTCTTCTCTTACCCAGACCCAGAGAGTGGCATCAAGGAGTCTGTTTCCTGGGGCACTCCAGAGGACCGGGGTACCCTGAAGCAGGACACCCCTGGAGCGTGGCCACTCTACGGAGATCCAGTGGTGCAGTCAGGAGAGAGCCGGTGAGGCTCCCAGGGCTGGGAGTCAGGCTGGGGATGGGGATGAGATAGGGATGGGAGTGAGACAGGGATGGTGGGAGATGGCAGGAATGTGGGGGAGCCCAGGATGGGGAGAAGGTGAGTGGAGTGGGGGCGCTGGTGTGACTGCGGCCTGTATGCCCAGGCTGTGGATGTCCAGATGCAGAGCATGGCCTGAGAGGTCTGACAGGAGCAAGCACTGGACCTGGAAGCCAGGGCGGCGGCCTCCATGCCCGCCTGGCTGCAGAGACTCAGGTGGTGGTCTGGGAGGGTCAGGGTTGTGGGAGGGTGGGGAGTGGGAGTGAGGAGACCTGGCAGGGAGGCCTTGTGTCTTATGTGAAGGCTTCCCACCTGCAGTGTATCTTGGACACTGTCAGCCCTGTGGGAGCTCCCAGAAATGCTCATGATGGTCTCAAGAGAGGTGCAGCCGAGTCCTCTGAGCCTGCCAAGTCTCCACCACCCACCTGTGCTGGGCCTCCCACTGGGGTACTGGGGCTTCCATCTCCCAGCAGCGTCCCTCACCCAGCCTTTCCCCCCTCTCTCTAGGACCTCCCCACCCCAGCTGCACTCTGCTCCCCCGCCGCGGGATGCCTCACGCCTTGGTCCTCCCTTTTCCCGTGAAGCTCTGCGGATGACCTGCCTGTTCTTTCTCCTGGACACTGGAGGGTGGACCCCTCCATCCCTGCTCCTTCAGGGTTGCCTTGACTACTGAGCAGAAAGGTCTAGGGCAAAGGGGTCTGGAGCGCTACAAGGACTCAGAGCGGGGGTCCATGCAGACCTGAGGCTGTGTCAGGGGCCCTGCTTTCACTTGTTGGGGTGAGGGGGCTTTAGAGGGACATGGCCTACAGCCTGAACCTTTGGTGTTTGGTTGGGGCTGGCCCTGTCCCTGCCTCCTTTTGTGGTGCCTGGTTCCTGCACATTCAAAGTGACTGTTCTCTGCGGCTTTGTGTCTACCTTCCCTTAGTGGTGGCTTCTGCCCTCTTCCTTCCTGACCCTGTCCAACTGCGTTGGCAGCTTGAGGATCTGAAATAGGCTGTGGGTCAGCTCCACCTCTGGAGGGCCCATTTTCACGGTCTGAGTTTCAGCCTGGGGCAGAAGCCCCATATTTCTTAACAGGAAGCCATCCTCAGGTTCTCCCAGCCAGGCCCACAGCCTCCTTTTCCTGGCATCTCCTGTCCCCCAGGCTGTCTGGGCCCTGCTGGCGAGATGGACCTTTTAACACTACGTGCTCTGGGAGAAGCGTGGGCTTGGGTGGGGAAGAACTTTCAGAGAGGAGAGGAGGACTGGTGGTTCTGAACCCCAGACCCTCCAGTGTCATGGCTGCTGCTGGCCGCCCTGGAGCCTGCCCCAGGGCCCTCTCTCAGACGATGTGTGCCAACCCACATCCCACCCGCAGCCGGCCCCCAACGCCAGCCCCATGAGCGCTCCATCTCCCACTCTGGCGCCCAGCGCCCCCGTGGCTCATCTCTGCAGCGCTGCCCTGGACCGCGCCCCAGCCAGCCAGGCTGTGGCCCACCACCACCACCGCTGCCTGCATCGCCGCGGGGACCGGAAGCAGAAGTCCCTGGAGAAGGGGCCCAGCCTGTCCGCAGACACAGATGGCGGTGCGTGTGGGGATCCCTCAAATGGCCAGCGCCTGAGGCGGGGATCTGAGACCTCTTCCTTTCCGTGCCTCAACCGTGCAAGCAGCCCTGAGTAGGGGTGGAGGTCCCAGGTGTGGGACGCTGGCAGAATCACCCGCCCACCTCAGCTCTTCCCCTGGGTCCCCCTGCTGGCCCTGGGGACCAGGTCTGGGGTGGGGGTCTGTCTCCCCACCTGGCTCCTTTGTACTGACTTCTCCTCTTCCTGGCCAGCACCCAGCAGCGCTGCGGGTAGGCCCACCCCGGGAGAGGGCCCACAGGCTGCCCGGAGGGAGCGCAGACAGGAGGCGGGCCGGTCCCAGAGCGGAGGCAGCCCTCTTCCTCGTCCTCAAGAAACTAGCGCTTCTACTCCTGTGACAGCTTTGGGGGCCGTGAGCCCTCGCAGCCAAACCCTCCCTCATGTGGCATACGTGTGTATACTTTTCTGGGCGGGTGTAGGGTTGAACCGGTAAGGTGGGACCCCTCACTGCCCCTCACTTACAAGCTCCCCCCCTCCCCATGCTCGAATCCTCCTTCTTGTCCTGGCTTGCAGGCCTGAGTCTGCACTCCTTCCTTGCCCCATTCCTCCCCACAGTCCGGCCTCCCTCCCCAACTGCCCTGGACTGGCCTTTGTTCTCTCCTCTCCCCGTGCCTGTCCCTTTGTCACCCCTGTTCCTAGGCACCTCCCCAGGCCTAACTGGCACCAGCTTCTTCCTACCCCCAACCCACGCACCCCTACCTGTCTTCTTCCCAGGGTGCCCACCTCTCTCCATGCCTCACCCCCACCTCCATGGTTCTCACCCGCATTGGCCTCTGGTCTAGTTCTTTGATTTTTTCTCTATTCTCTTTTCTTGTAGGGTGGAGGTTCAGTGAGTAGGAGCCTTATTGTCAACATCCGGTGCTAGCACCCTGGCCGCGGTGGGCGGAGACAGCTCCCCCAGACCCACTGACACCCCGGCCCAGCGTCACCTACAAAACTGACCAACTCTTCGCCTGTGCACTTTGCTGGGGCACAGACCAGCCTCCCACCTTTTCCCCAGGCCGGCTTAGCGTGGCCTTTCGAACCTGGCAGCTCTGCTCGAGAGACCCCTCAGCCAGCCTCTGGCCGCCGGCTCTAGGATCGGCTCCGACCCTTACTTGGGGCAGCGTCTGGACAGGCGAGAGTTTTTCTCCGCACCCAGCCTGAGGACACGCTTACCTTCGAGGAGGCTGTGGCCACCAGCTCGGGCCGCTCCTCCCGGACACCTACGTGTCCTCTCCTGACCTCCCAGCCCCACCCCTCCGCCCGCGTGCCCACGGCTACCACTGCACTCTGGAGACTCAGCTCGGGCGGCCGGGTGCGGCACAGCTACCACCACCGGCCGGGGCCACTGGTGCTAGGTGCACCGCCCCCCACGCACCCGGCTCGTGGCGTACGTCCGGGTCCGATGAAGTTTTATCATCCACACGCTGGGCTCCCGGGGACGCTCAGGGAGCACCAAAGGCGGGGGCAGCAGCCCCCTGGGAGGAGGGGCCGCCTTTGGGAGCCAGCAGGGGAGGCCTGCTCCCCCCCCGCCCCCACCCTGCCTCCTCTTTCACGCTGGACCATTCCTAAGCCCTTCCGAGGAGAGGGACGTGTCTCTCTCTATCCCCTGCTGCCTGCTGGGTCTCATACCACAGACCCCATGGGAAGTGGCTGCATGTGCTAGTAGGACCCTGCCAGTCCCAGATCCTGTGTGTGATGGATCCCAGCATCTGGGGTATGCCTGGAGCCGTTTTTAGGAGTCTGGATCTTGTGGAGACCATCCTTTATCCAAGTGTGGTGAGAGGAGCCTGGCATGTTAAACACCTGGCCAGACAAGACGGAGATGACGGTCAGCAGCAGCAGCCTCGGGAGCCCGGCCTGTGGCACCATGCGTTGTCAACGCCCACAAGCACAGACACGCCCGGCGTGGCGCTCTTTGTACCTGAAACAGCAAATGGACCCTAGAGTACCTCCACGCACCCTCTGTCCTCTCCCGGGTGCTGTCAGCCTGACAGGGACCAAATCTGGAAAAAATTCTTGCTGTTGGTTTGGTTTTAATTGCGAAACACCCTTCCACTCTTTCGTCAATTCCATGTCGCCCGATCTAAAAGAAAAACAGACAAATGGGAAGGAAATAGTAATATAACTTTAAAAGCCCAACCTGTAGGAAGCTCTCAGCTCTTCGGCGTGTGTGTGTGTGTGTGTGTGTATGTGTGTGTGTGTGTGTGGCTTGTGCGAGGAAGATGCTCTTGCGTCCAGCCTGGTGAGTCCCCCAGCTCCTGGCCCCTATGCTCTCTGACCAAGTACACCTGACTTCTGAGCCCTCTCGTGCCAGGCTCCTGGGGGAGGTGGTGACGTGAAGCCTTTTGTGAAGTGTGGGTGAATCCTTGGAACTGTTTCCAGTTCAAATATGTGTTTAAAGTAAGCTGGTGTCGGTGGGGACACTCATATAACATCCAGGAGACAGTTTAGCCAGTTGGAAGGCAGAAGTGACATTTCCCCATTTTACTCTACAGACTAGTGGAAGGGTTTCCTGGGAAGCCACAGAGGCGGTGTAGGCGTGTCCTTGTATGGGGTGTTTCAGTCTGTTCCCACATCTGAATCTCAGGGATGGGATGCCTGCCAAAGGGGGCATATTCTGTTGTCGTGAAAGTTTCTGCTTTTCCAGATACGGCCAGAGAGAGGAGAGGTGGTGGGAGAGGGAGAGGTGGGGGCAGTGGAGATGGAGCCATTGGGGCAGGAGGGAGGAAGGGCCTGTGTCTGAGCAGATGGGTGACTTGGGATGCCCTGACTGAAATGAGCCAAAAGCTCGGAGGCGATGGGGCAAGGAGAAAGCTTGGCTACAGCGGCTCAGGGAAGCATCTGAAGCCAGCACTGTTTGTGGCATAAGACATGGGAAAGCAGGAGGCGAAGAAATCCAACCTCATATTCCACTCTCAGAAACACCATAGTTAGGAGGCTGTGCATAAAATGCTAGGAGACCCTTTGTTTCATGAACAAAAAGGGATATTTAGATGATTAGATTTTGGTGCATCCTCCATGTTTGGAAATGTCCAGATGATCTCTTTGCTGGATCATTTGAGTGCCACACATTAGCTGTTACCCCATGACTCAAGAAACTTGGCCTGTGATGTGCGTGTGCGTTTCTCTGTGTGGAGGTGTGGCCCAGTGAGTGGATGTCGTTAACCCAGCAGGGCTATGCAACAAAAGACACACATTCAATAGAAATAAATCACTAAGACCGCCACCTGTTCTGGGGTTTCAGCATGATTGTGACCAAACCATTTTTGTAGAATTTCCTTACTGGAAGGCACAACACTCTGAAACTTTGAATTACAGTATTTTACATAATAATAGGAAATAATAACTGGAATGGTATCTCAGACCATGAGATTGCTGTGCTCCTGTTGCAAAGCAGAAGGATGTGTATTTTGATACTGATGTTTCATCTCTGGCCCATGTTATTTTGAATGTATCCATTCTGTCAGCAGAACCACATAGCTGCTTCCCAGGCCATGTTAGGTGGAGCATCACTGTTCACCAGCCCCACAGAGCCTCACCAGTGTGTCTGGATTCTTCCAGACCCTGGAATTGGTGAAAACTACAGGGAGTGGGGGGAGGAGATACCGTGTCTTGTTTTCCTGGCGTTGGGTTTTTGTTTCTGTATCGTCTCTTCTCAGCTATCGTGCGTCCCCACCCGGAAATCTCATCGTGAGTTGCCAACTTTGAAATGCATTAGCCAGTTGTCTGCATCTGGACCCCGTCAAGCAGTGGCTGTAGTTTGAATAAGTCATGTGTGCATGTAAGAATATATACGTATATACATATATACAAGTATGTGCATGAAAATGTAGATCTTCGTACTTTTTGATACAATGTACTCATTTGTTAATTTTTAATTATATTTGATATAAATCAAGGTTTGTTGCAAAACTTTATATTTAAGAACAGTGTTAAAAAAAAAAAAAAACCCAAAAAAAGAAGTCCCAACCATGCAACACAACTGGGACCTGCTTTAAAACAATCACCTTGATTAGACGAGTTTGCTGCCTGAGTAATATTGATCACCCAGACTTTGGATTCTGCTATTGTTTCTACAATGACATTTGTATGAATCAAAGTCCTTGGATTAAAATAAAACTTAGCAAAAATCAAAACAAACCCCACCATGCTGCTGGGTGATGTGTATGCAAGGGGTGTGGGATTCAGCAATCCTGTGCGTCCTCGAGAGGCAGGGCCACCTCTGGCCCAGACAAAATAAGCCCAGGCAGATGCACAGCTGAGAAGACTCTCTGGAGAAAACTGGTTTTGTCTTGAGGATCAGCCTGAGAATCTGGGTGGATTTGGGGTGAGGGTCACGGGTTGGGGTCAGGCCAGGCTGAGATCGGGGTCAGGGTGGATCGGGGCATAATTGGCTTTCTTCCCCCTCTGCCATATCCCTGGGCCTCCAGGATAGACAGGACTCACCCAGGGTCACCGTGAGTCAGAGGGGAGCTGGAGCACTGGTTTTCTGCCCTCACTCCTGGGCTCTAACAGAAAGAAAAG
The DNA here is from genome assembly GCF_017311325.1 of Ursus maritimus. Lineage (NCBI taxonomy): Eukaryota > Metazoa > Chordata > Mammalia > Carnivora > Ursidae > Ursus > Ursus maritimus. The sequence goes on from NW_024424119.1 coordinate 60,575,681, forward strand.
TGAAATGTCCACCTGGCCACTCACTGTTTGAAGATCAACTCAACCCCACTCAAGAGTTGTGGAAACCTCAGAGGTTATACAGCGTTCTTTGCCCTCCTACCTGGGAAGGGTCCCACTGGCCCACTCTGCCGCAAAAGGGATCCCCAAGTTCATACAGACCTGACCCACAAGAGCACTCAGTAAACACGTATGGTTTATATAGGACTGACTGCAGTGGCCTACCCGCCTCCATGTGCAGCCTTCTTGTTGGGTGAGTGGGGCCCTCCTGGCACTGGCTAGATCCTTCGTCCCATCTGAGTGATCAGCAGTGGCAGTCAGTAGACAGGACAACTCTTGGCCTCTGACCATCCAGGGAGGTATCTGTGGTCCTCCAGCTCAGGCCAGGCAGGGTCTTGACAATCCCCATGGCCAGTTACTAAGCCTGCCAGGTCTTACAAACCCACTCTTAACTTGTCTCTTGCAAGTATTAATTTTATTTCTACCATTAAACATATTAATTTATTTTACTTCAGCAAGTGTGTCAGTCCTTGCCATCCAAAGTACCAGCTGACACATCAGGGTCTACAATCCCTGAGACTCCCCATCTGCGATGTCCTCACTGGGCAGGGCAGGGCTGGGGAGAGGAGGGCAGTGGTGGGGTCAGGTCTCAGTGGGCTCCAGAACTAGCGCTGTTCTCATTCCCTTCTCTGTCCCAGGGGCTGAAAACCCCCAGAGCAGTGAGAGGGAGAACCAGCAGCAGGAAGAGGTCCTGGATGGCTAATTGGTCTGCTTGTTTCTTTATTTTAAGGGTCCATTTTGTTAATGTGCATTTTTATTAGGAAATCACTCATTTCGTCTAGGCTTCAGTCTGATGCAATAGGTTTCTATCTTATTTGACCTTCAATTTCTACTCTTCTTTTAAAAGATTTTGTTTATTTATTTGACAGAGAGACAAAGGCACAAGCAGGGGAGCGGCAGAGGGAGAGGGAGAAGCAGGCTCTATTTTGAGTCTTAACTGACTAGGCCACCCAGGTACCCCGAATTTCTCCTCTTTTTCTAGTTTTTCTACAAAATTGTCGCAATTAATGACAAATGTTGATACGTAATTTTTACTGAAGTCCGTATTTATCCAGGTTCCCTCTGTTCCACCTTTTCTGTCTCAGGATCCCAGTGCAGGGCTCCCGGTGACATGTGCCTCTGCTCCTTAGCTCTGCTTGGCTGTGACAGTTTCTGTGCTTGTTTCGCAAGTCACCCTGTAGTGTTGAGAGAGGACGGTCAGGCATTTTGCCTAGACGTCACATGCGAGATTTACTTCGTTTTGCTCGCGTGATAGACTGGGGCTGTAGGTTTTCGGGAAGCAGATCAAGGGGTGAAAGTGCTGCTGTCATTACTTTTAACAAGGAACACTTGTCACGTCTGTGTAACTTGGTCACCTGGCTGAGGCGTGTTGGTCGGCTTCCCCCACCATGAAGTTACTTTCCCAGGTGCTATGGTGTGTCCTCGTGAGCAGGAAGACACTGTGCGAGCATCACACTTTAGAGAGGGGATTACCATTCCTTGATGAGGTTAGTATCTACATTATTATTTGGAATTCTTAAGGAGAAGTCCTTCAACCCAATTGTAAAAACTATGTAATTTGTTAATAAAAATATCAACAAGTAATTTAAAAGATCCCTCCTTGCTTCACTGAACAATTCATGAAAGGGCAGCATCCCATTAGCAAATAGGGGCTCCTTTGAGCTGCAGGGAAGGAAGGTTTTAAAGCAGAGGGGATTGAAAAAAGAAATCTGAAAAGATGCACTATTTTAGCAGTTGCCCTCCTAAGGAGACAAAGGGGCCATTCAGTCATTTTCCAGGTTGACTGGTTAAAGTTTACTTGGAGTGGGTGTGTGGACTGCAGTTGGTTAGGAGTAATCTGGTTTGCTGCGGGTCTCTTGTTAAGTGACTCATTTGGGCTGTGCTCTTTTTTTACAAAGTGGCATTTATCTTACAGTGTTTGTCGCTGTATTGTTATTGGCACTCATTGCTCCTGTTTTCTGTGGACATCATTCCATCTCTTGTGGTTTTTCTGTGGACTTCTTACTTTCTGATACTCAAGATTATCCTGGCTCCTATATTACGTCTCAGTCCTACATGCAGCAATTCTTAGGAGCCCTCTTGGTTATAGAGAATGGTTAAAGTCTTACCTGTGGGACTAAATGTGCTCCATGAAAATGAAGGCAATAATGCATTGTTCCACATGTAACACACCTAATTAAAGATTTCCAGTGGAACTGTCTGTTCCATAGAGCAAGACGAGTTATCTGATGTCTCTAACCTGGTTGTAATGTGATTTCTTCCTTGGCTGATCTGTACTTCCACTCCACAGTGACAAACTGGCTCTCACCACCTGCCATTTATTTAATTCATTGCCCTTCCAGATTACAGATGGGGTGTTTTCAGAACTGTTAGCTACCACCTGATGGGAAAGAACTTTTCTAGTCCACTGTTACGTCTACATGTTATTCCATTCATTTCCAAAGTTCACTTTCTGCATACAACCTCAGTGGGGGTTTTTCCATATTTTCAATACATTTAGATTTGTGTCATTTCTGTATCCACTGAAGGGGCAGAAGAAATTTTCCTTGTCAAGGTTCTTCCTGCGTGGATAAATACTGTGACATGAGAGACATGATTAAAGGAGATTAAAAAACCCACAAAGTTAATCATGCACATGACCATATAAATGAGTCAAAGAGAACAAGAAGCAGGTTTTATACTTTTTGGACAAAGAGAAAATAAACCTGTGAGAAATTCAAGGAAAAAAACACCTTGGGAGCTTCAATGTAGAAGGATTCTAAACAGAATTCTGGGCTGGGTTAAAGTTAGTAAAAAGTAACAAGGTTTTTATACAGCCTTCTGGGCTTCAAATTTTCCATACTCTGGTGATTAGAATCTTTTCACCTCCTGGTACAGGGAATCTTCACTGTGCAGATGAATTTCCTGCTTCCGGGGACAGAGGAAGGTCTAAGTGTCCCTCTTAGCATAGGCTGTCTTAAGTAATCTTTATTTAAAATATCTATACTGCCAAAGTAGCTTAGATTTGGGGCAGCCTGCCCTTGGCCTCTACACCATCCTGTGACATTCCCACATCCTATAATAACTAATTTCAGTAGTTATGATTTACTCTTTGGGATGTAAAACATGTTTGTGTTTTTTAAAGATTTTATTTTTAATAATCTCCACACTCCAACATGGGGCTCGAACTCACAACCCCAAGATCAAGGTTGCAAGCTCCGCAGACTGAGCGATAAATGATAAGGCAGGTATAAATCATTAAATATATGGAATTCCCCCTGATCTTTTATCACCTCTAGTTTGCCTTTCCAGATCTCTAAGCGGGGTCACTCGGTGTGTAACCTTTCAGACTGATTCTTTCGACTTAGAAATGCGTAAAAGTTCATCCATTCATTGTGTGGGGTGATGGTTTTCTTTTATTGCTAGATAGTCTGGAGAAAAACAAGTCAAAGTTTATATCATTCAATATATTCTGTGTGGAGATACCCAGGAAACGGAGTAACCCCTTGAAGTGACCCAGCCCTCACTCTAAATGCACATCTTCAGCTAAAGACCAAAGATTTTAGGTGGTGGAAGGCCAGTTAAGGGATGTTATCAGGTGAGCACAGTAAGTGAGGGAATGGTTGTTACACAGATTTAAGTCTGTGCTTTTTCTTTCAGTAAGAGTTTCTGAGATTTAGTCATTCTGTTCCTGATACAGAGGAGACAGGCCTACCAATGGAGCTTTCCTTTATCAGCAGTACTTTCACTACAAACAGCAACTTTTACCCAGTTGTCAGAGATTCTCCCATTGCTGTTTCTTAAAATTAATCCACCCAAATACCCTTGTGCCAAAAGGCAATTTTGCTGGCATATTCTGCTTCCTTCACAGGATGCACTCAGTTTGCTTATGGATTCATTACGGAAGGACATCCTGGCCGTTAAGTTTGTAACCACCATGAATAGAGCTGCGTGCATAACTGCATGTTTTTGTTTGGAAATAGCTTTTCAAAGCAGTGGTCTAAATACCAAGTACAATTGTTGGACCTTAAGTGAGACTTATTTAGGTTTGGAGAAAATGGCCAAACTGTCTTCTGAAGGGACAGTTGCTGCCATTCCTCACCTCCAGCAGTTGGTATTCTTGTTTCTGGAGTTCAGCATTTGGATAGGTGTGCAGTGCTTCTCACTGTCGTTTACACTTGTTCTTTCCTAATGATGACGTCGAGCATATTTTTGTATGCTTATTCTGTGTCTGCCTCTTCTTTGTCCAGGCATTTTCAGACCCTACCCATTATCAGTTCAGATGTTTGTTTCATATGTTCAGTTCTGATAGTTTTTGTATATTTTGAATACAGATCTTTTACCAGATATATGTTTTGCAAATATTTCTCCCAGTTTGTGGCTTGTCTTTTAGTTTTCTGAGCAAGGTCTTTTACAGAGCAGAAGTTTTATTTTTATTATTTTTTAGTGGTTACTTTTATTTTTATAATAATTTTTATTATGTTAGTCACCTACAGTACATCCCTAGCTTTTGATGTAAGTTCCATGATTCATTACTATGTATATACCCAGTGCACCATGCAATACTGCCCTCTGATCCCATCAGCCCTATCCCTCCCACCCCCTCCTCTCTGACCTGAGTTTGTTTGGAGTCCATAGTTTTCATGGTTCATTCCTTTCTGTTCAGACCCCCCCTTCATTAACCCTTTTTAAGTTCATGTTAACAATTCTCTCTTTTGTGGATTGGCCTTTGGTGTTGTGTTTAAACTTATCGCGAACCCAAGGTCATGTAGTTTTTCTTTTATGTTTTCTTTTGATATTTTGATAGTTTTACATTTTAATTTATCTACAATGTTGAATGAATTTTGTGTGTAAAGTTAGCTTGCCTGCATTTCACTTACTTCCGTATGGTTTCTAATTAATTGTTTCTATTCTGGAAAAGTCAGGGGATAATTGGACTCCATTTCGGTTGATCCAAAATGTAATGGATTCATCTGGACCCCACAAGGGACAGGTGCCTCCACTGACTGAGGCACCGCACCCTGCACTGCCCCACCGCCCGCAGGGGCGCCCGAGTCCCGCTCCGCGACCCATGCCAGAGCATCCCTAGCGCTGACTGGGGTTCAAGTCCTCAGGACCCTCTGTGCTGACGCCCAGGCCCGGGAGGGATGTGGGCCTCATTCACACTCAGGAGCCGGCCTCACCCAGGACCGCGCTAGTTGGATGTAATCCCGGAGGGAGCAGAGGTGCAGTGGTCCGTCGTCCGCTTGGAGACAGGAGCCCGCAGTAGAGGACGTGTTCCGCGTCCACACCGGCGGACCGGATCTCCCAGGACCCGCCGCCGGGAGAAGGTGAGGAACAGCCCCTGAGGCAGGGGCTGCCGAGTCCGTGCTACGGACCCTCCGCGGGAGGAAGGAGCGCTGTGTGAGACGGTGGGGTTTCCGTGGTTTTGTGCGGTGCGTGGGGTCCTGGCAGGGGCTGTGCGCGGGGCTGTGGGGTCTCCTTCCTGGGCTCTGATCCGCTGGGCTGGTCCGCGGTCCGTGTTCTGGCGCACACGGATCCGGTTCGGGGCTCCACCCAGGAGTCTGCAGTCAGGAACCTCCGGCCGCCTGGTGTGTGCTCCTCGCCTCGGCCGCAGGGTCCTCCCCGCGCATCCCTCACGGTCGGGCGTTCGGCCGGTGTCTGGAGGTTGGTAGCGACGGAGGCGCTCTGCAGACAGACGGCTGTGGGGAGAGCAGGTGTTCTCACGGGTCAGTTTTCCACCCAGGTGTCTCCTCGCATCTGTCGTCGGTTCTCCGGATGTCGAGGAGGGCTGTCCGTCTCCCTCCCATCTGTCGTCGGTGTCCGCACGGGTGTCCGAGGCGGGCAGGGCCTGTCCTCGGGCAGGACAGAGCTTTCCAAGAGGTCGATGGAAGAGTCAGGAGGATCTGCAGAGGCCTTGGGAAGACTTGGAGGCCCTGGAGATGTTGGCTGAAGGCTGTCATTTGGTCAGAAAAGTTGTGTCACAAACCCCCACCAACACTGCGATGATTTACTCTTCGTTGGTTCAGGAATCAGTCTTGGCCTGCCATGAGAACTCACATTGCGTCAAGTCTGGGATATACCTACTTTTCATCACTTTTCAGGACTAGATTTTCTAGAGGAAGTGCTAAGCATGGTCTCTCCATTTCTTTTCTTTGTACCTGGCCTCTGTTTTCAGGAGCAGATTCCTGGTGCTCATCACCACTCTCACCCTGAGGACTGCCCTGTCACCCCCACAGTGGACTGTGCGTTGGGTGGGGGGTGCTCACTGATGAACCCCAGTGCTCAGTACACAGCAGGGACCCCAGATCTCTGCTGAATGAGGGAGGCCTGAGGGAGGATGGAGTGAGGAAAGAGGGAGGGAGGGGGAGGATGGAAGGGGTGGAGGGAAGGAAAGAGGCGGGGAATGAATGACAGGTGAATAAATGATGTAGGGAGGGAGGGAGTAGAAACACGGAGTAGAGTCCCTCCATCAGGAGCCATTATGGGGTGAGGTCCGAGGCATCATAGGCCGGGCCCTGGATGGTGGCTCAGGGCACGTCAACTGTCCTCCCAGTGCTGACCATCCTTCTCCTCGGACCTGCTGTGTGGATTCTCCATCTCCTCCTCAAGCAATTCTGAATGTTCCCAGGAGCAGGGTGGCAGGAGGGGGAGTTTCAGGAGGGGCTTCCCGATCCTGTGCCCCAGAGGAAGCTGTGACAGTAGCTACAGGGCATTCTATCATGAGGACTGGGACCGGGATCCCATCCATCTCCTTGGGCATTAGTGTGGTGTATGCCCTCTCTCTCTCCACCACCGCTAGCTGATGAACACTCCTGAAAATACATCTGTGAAAAACCAGTGAGAGTTTCCAGGGTGGAGTCCAGGGACAAGCATGCTAGGTGTGGTGCACCTGCGGCCTGGGATGGGTGCCGCTCACTGTTCTCCCAGACAGGGTGCCCGTCACCCTTCTCTCCAGGGGACTCTGGGGGGTCCTCCACATCTCATTCTCCCCAGGGCTGCTGGTCCCGACCAGAAACCTGCGGATCTGAGGTGACCGTGCTGCCTCCATGGGTTTCCTTTGCGAGTCCTTCCGGAGCTCCCATTCTGACACATACTCACATGCCTATCCTCCCTGGACTTGCATATGTTTGGTCTCTGTCCTGTGGAACCCAGTGACTTGGAGCACGGTTTGGACCAGAGGCAGGGAACCTTTCTCTGGCCTTGGGTCTGTGGCAATGCTTTTGCCCTTTGTGGTGTCTTCCAGCTTTCTGCATTCCCTGGTGCCTGTGTGGGTCACAGGTGGAACCAGCGTTTTCTGGGTCAGGCTGTGGTGTCCCAGCAGGAACAGGGGTCTGGCCCGAGATTGTGCCCTTTCTAAAGGGGCCTCTATGATTACATCTGATCTGTAATCCACCAGGGATTTCAATATCGAATAAGGGAAATTCTATGTCAAATAAACACAGAAATAAGTCCCTTTTTGAAAATAGGTGGGCAGACATGAAGGCACCTATTGTGTGATTCCACTTACAGAAACATCCAGAACAGATTAAGGAACACAGAGAAAGCTGCTGAGGGGTTGCGAGGGGTCTGGGCTGGGGAGAAAGGGGCAGGGAGGGCTCCCGGTTCAACGTGTCCTTTGGGGAAGAAATGTTCTGCCGCCGTGTTTGTGCCGCGATGGCACAAGCGTCGGGAATGTACTTCTTGCTCATGAGCGTGTTCAACTGAAAGCGATTAATTTTATTTAAAATAAATAATAAACAGCATACAGAACATGGAAAGATAATATAACAGTTAAAATATACCAGAGAGAAAGATATATGGGGAGACATGAAACATGTGGGGGGGCGTCGGGTTCGGTGGAAGGAACTGGGGTGATTGAACAAGGAGCTGTCCCCGCAGGGCTGTGGGCTCTGGATGTGGCTCTGGGAGCCTGCAGGAGCAGGAGTAGGGGCAGGGAGGTGGGGCTAGGGGCAGGGACAGGAGCAGGGACAGGTCAAAGAGCAGGGACAAGGGCAGGAGCAGGGGAGGGACAGGGTCAGCAGCAGTGGCAGGTGCAGGATCAGGGCAGGAGCTGGGTCAGGGGCAGGGACAGGAGCACAGGCAGGGGGCAGGGGGAAGCAACAGGGGAAGGGCCAGGAGCAGGGGTGAGGGCAGGAGCAGTGGCGGGCGCAGGGGCAGGCTCTCCGTGGGCAGATTCTCCAGCAAGCTCTTCCTGGACAGCTTCAGGCTCTCTGTGGGCAGGTGCCAGGTCACCCGCTGGCTCCTGGTGTCCTGCTGAAGTTGCTGCAGGCACCACCCCTCCCTCTGCAGCTGCCCATGAACTTGGAGCCGGCTCTAGTTCCTCAGACGGTGGAGCAGCTGTGAGGAGAAAAGCTCACCCCGTGCCTGCCTCTCCTGTGCCTTTGCAGACAGACCCAGCCAGGGCCCAGAGCAGCCACAGCCAGGAAGGAACCCTCCCGGGACTGTCTCCCGACTGCGATCCACCCGCTGGGTGCTTGCCATCCTTGCTCCTGGCCCCACACCCACCGCCTCTGGGGCTCCTCCCTGTGGGGCCGCACTCATACCCCACACACACATGCACCCAGCCCCAGCCTTCTCACCCTGGGCTCATGGACCACAGCCAGTAGGACCACCAGGGACAGTGGCCTGGCGGGTCAGAGGCCTTCCCTGTCTCCCACGCCTGCACCTGGACTTTCTGACTGACTTCCTCCGAGAGGAGATGGAGCGTGTCCAACACCCTCCTCTCAGTCTCATCCATGGTCTTCTGCAAAGACAAGGGACGGTAGCCGGCCAGGGCATCACAGCCCTGCCCGGCCGTCCCCGCTCCTCCTGCCCAGTCCCTCTGCTGCTCCCAGATCAGACTCAGACCTGTGTGTCACAGCCCTGCACCGGGACAGTGACCCATCCCTGCAGGGCTCGGGATAAACCTTGGGCAGAAGGGCACAGCCCCACACCCGACCCACCCAGCCAGCCTTGACCTTGAACATGACCTGCCCACTGGGCATCGACCCCTCATCAGCCTGCTCCTGCTGGGTGGCCCCACCTGCGTGACCCCTCTTACACACACACACACACACACACACACACCAGGAGGGGACCTGGGGCTGCACAGTCGGATCAGAGTGTGGGGCTGGGCTGGTGCTCTGGGCCTCCTGGTGTCACCTTTCGGTCCTTCCTGCCAATGGCCAGGGTGGGGAGCCCTGACGCCACATCCCCAGCAGGGAAGTGTTTGCAGGGCGCGCTTTCCTCAGCCTGCAGCCTCCGGACTTGGGGATGCAACACGCAAACATGTTCTTCGTTCGGGATCTCCAACGAAAGCAGGCTGGGCAGGGGCTGGCTCTGGAATGTGGTGCCTGGTTACCCGGGTTCCAAATTCTGTTGGAGCTCTGTTGTCAGGAAGTGAGGTCACCACTCCCCGGGTCCCCTTCACGACTTCCCTCCCACAAGAGCCCCAGGGCCCCTCCCCAGCTGCTCAATGCTCACCCCCTCCCCATGCCCCATCCATACAGTGACACCCACACAGCCCACCACAGCCCCAGGCCTGGGGCAGCCAGGTCCTCCGTGAGGACTGAGAGCTGGTTTCAGGCCGGCTCTGCTCGTGACCAGGGCCGTGACCTGGACAGACCCTGTGCCTCTCAGGGACCTCCCAGGCTCCCCATCTGCACAGTGGGGTGTTCTGGCTTCACTTCTAGGGACACCATCAGGGGTAGGACCTCTACATACATTCGCCATTCTGCTATCCAGGAGGCTGGGGCCACACCTTCTTGGCAATGCAGGATGAGCCAGGGGCTGGGCGGGGCATAACACAGCTCAGAGGGGCTGGGTCTGCTCTGGGGTCCAGGCAAAGCCACCCCCTCCTGCCTGTGTCCCAGCCCGTGGAAGTTGCAATGACGGATTCTCGACCTTGTCCTCTCACGACACAGACTTCCAGGGGCTCCCATTAGTTGAGGCTCAGGTCCCCCCGTCTGTGCCCCATGTGTGGCAGTCTCCACAGTGGTTCCCGGCATTCCCGAATCCTGGTCACACATCCCTGGAATCCCTCCTCCAGGGTGGATCGGCCTCGTGTGACTGCCTCTAAGGAAGAATGGAGCAAAAATGATGGGATCCCATTTCCAAGCTGATGGAGGAAAGTCTGTGACTTCTGGTTCCCTCTCTTCTGTGTTCAATCTCTGTCTCTGTCTCTGTCTCTGTCTCTGTCTCTGTGTGTCTCCCAGGAGCAGGATCTGCAGGCTCCGGGCGATGTGAGAAACCTCAGACTCCCTGTCCCATGTTCCCTCTCCTGTCCTGGTGCTCAGTTCCTTCCTAGGCCTCCTCACCTGGTCAGAGCACTACTCTGGAACCTCTTCCAAATGGGGACCCTGAGGCGCACTCGGAGGGTCCTGACCTTGGTCCCCCAGACCAGTGGTCAGTCGCTCTGCCACATTCTGCATCAGGTCCTCAGCCCCCAGGCTGCCCCTCTGCTCAGAAGCCTGGGGAGTACAGCATTTTCCCAGGACTGGGAGCACAGTGGGTCGGGGATGAGACCCAAGGCCAGCAGGCTCTTCTACAAGCCTGTGGGACCCTAGGGACAGCCCATCTCTAGCCCAATTGAACAGTAAGTAGGCGAGCTGAGCCCCCTCTCACTGTGGGGGAGTGTCTCTTCCCCTCCAGGTCCCAGGGGTGATGGACACTGGACCCTGACCCTGTCCTCTCCCAGTGCCCTGGCAACCATCCTGAGCCCCTTGGGGACCCCCTGACCATCAGCCTCACGTGTCTCCCCTCCCCATGCTATGGATCTGGGGTTTTGCCAGGAGTCCTGATGCACCTGCCCCGTGGCCCAGCTGTCTCTGACCTCTTTCTTCTTTCCCCTTGTCACCCACCTCGCTCCCAGGGTGTCCTCCCCTTCTGACCCCCAGCTGGGCAGTCAGAGTGGGGTGTGTGTGTGTGTGTGTGTGTGTGTGTGTGTGTGT
>NW_024424119.1:60586811-60594678 GCF_017311325.1 Ursus maritimus
AGCCCTGCTCCTTGGACTCTGCACCCCTCGTTTGTCCTGGGCCAGTCCCTGCCTCTCTGGACCCCAGGTTCCCAACTGTCCCTGAGGGTTGGACATGGAAATGCTTGAACGTGGCCACTCCCCTGGGGTAGGTGGAGGACAGGTACACCAGGCACACAGACCTCCCCACTGAGAGGGTCAGGTGTGCACAGGGGACCTGCACACAGCACGTGTATCATGACCGAGCCCTGTGGCAGATGTGCACGAGACCCGTGGCTCTGCACCTGACCGGTCCCCCATGTTCCCTCACCACCGTCAAGTGCTCTGTGGCCCCAAAGTCTGCTGAGCCCCAGAACCATGCCCACCCCGGCCAGCAAGCCTCAGGGTGCAAGGCCAGGTGGGTTGGACATCTGGGGACACAGAGGTCACTGAATACCCCCCCATCCAGCTGGCCTGGAATGCAGATTCCCTCCCAGGGTCTAGCTAAGTGCATGGCTGAGTCTGGGGACCTGGAGGCAGCAATGGAGGCCGACTCAGGGCAGGGAGAAGATCTGTCCGCCCCTTCCCCTTCTCCTCTCCTCATTTTCCCTCATCTTCCTGGCAGGACCTGGGCAGAAGTCCAGTCTGCCCTTGGCTGCAGCCCTGGCTAGAGTCAGAGGGGTGGGAAGGAGGCCAGGGAGGAGAGGCCCACCACCAGGATGCCCGAGTGTGAGGGTGTTGTTACTGTGATGAGGGACCCCATGGCGATTCAGGGATTTCAGCCGTTTTCAGACATGAGCTGGGATCCCAGAACTGAGCCCCTGCCCCATCCTGGACCCCCACGAGGCCCCGCATCCTCCCCAGCCCAGTCATTGACTGCAGCCAGTCCTCCCTCCAGCTCCAGGAAATCCGGCTGGTCGGGGGGCTGCAAAATCATTGTAAGCTGGAGCCCGAGCAGCCCTATGGCGTCTGGTTCTGGGTCCTGGAGACTCACAGTGAGGAGAGGTGAGGCCGGGCAGGAGCGGGGAGAGGGAAGAGGGCCCTGAGGGCCATGACTCCTGGTCAGCACAGACCCTGTTGCATGCTGGCCCCTAGGGCACCCAGATTCCAGCTCCCGGGCAGGCTCTGGGAGGGAGACCAGAGTGTGGCTCCTGCTAGCTCAGACGTGTTGCTCTGTCCTGTAGCTACCGCCTGTCCTGCCAGCTGGACTCCCCCTCCTAGTCGACCAGCAACACCTTCAGAGCCAAGAGAACAAGCTGTCATCAAGCTCAGGGGCCAGTGAGTGGCTGGGCAGGCAGGGGAGGGCTCACTCTGGGCTCAGGGAGTCTCTGGGTGGGCTAGCGGGGGCTTGGGAGGGCTGGCCTCCAGCTTCTCTGCTGAGCAGCCCTGTGGCTGGAGCCATTTGCCTCCCCTCTCTGGGCCTCGCTCTCCTCCTCTGTGCAATGGGGTGATGCTGAATGTTCACTCCCATGGCAGGAACATGTGGGGTGTTGGTGATTGACCTACGCTGGGCACAGAGCCTGGATTGCAGACCACTGTGGGGTATGGTGAATGGGGTCGCCAGTGAGCACCCCTCCCCTGAAAAGCAATTTAGTTTCTCCATGCAGCCGCCAGGCCCCTGGCTGGGAGCCCAGGAGCAGTGGCAGACCACACTCTTGATGCGAGGTCCATGGGTCACTGTTCATCCAGAGTGGGGACACAGTGGGGACCCTGGGAGTACAAGGCCAGCTCCTCCCTCTGAGGGAAGGAGAGCAAGGAAGACTTTCCCTGGGGTCCCCCAGGGGCATGTAAGGGGGGAGGAGGCTGTCCCCATGCCCAGACAGCCCTTCCCCAGCACCCACTTACCTAGTGGGGAGGGGCAGGTGTCCTTGCTGCACACAGTAAATCTGGACTTGAAGAGTACATGGAAATTCTGCTTCGGTTAGAACCTGAGCATTGGGGTTTGGTTCTTTCACTTGCTGGGCTGACGAGACACACACGCTCTCCAGGACTCCTCCTCGAATGAAGAGCTCTTGCAGAGTCCTGGGCATCCTGGACTTGGGGAGGGGAGAGGGGCCAGTCTTCTCCCTGGCTCCTGAAGGAGGCCCGTCCTCCCAAAGACAGGATGGTTTTGGGTGGTGATCCTGGGCCAGGGCCGGAGACAGCCCCTCACTGCTCCTGACTCTAGGGCTGAGGGGGCCTTTCTCAGGCACAACGATGCCCACTGAACGTGGGGACTTCAGAAAGGACACACACCTGGACCAGGTCCTGCCCCAGGATAGTGGCTGCCTTCCCCAGCTCTGGAGGAAAAGGGACATCCTCTGCTTCTGTGGGCGGGGGTCCTCTGTCCCACTAGCAGGCACTGGCTGGTTTCTAGTCTGCCTCTGGAAATGCACCAGCACTGAGTGGGCCAATCACCATCCACACACGAACATGGACAACGTGCTAAGGAAATGCCGGAGGTGATCCTGTGCAAATGGCCTGCGGTCTGGTGGAGCTGGAGGCTTCAATGCCCTCCAGGGGCTACAGGTCCCCTTTCCCTTGATGGGAATCCTCCTGGAGTCTCGTCTCCGCCCTTGGGGCTCCCTTCCTGCTGGTTTCAGGACCAAGGGAGAGACTGTGGTGTGGCTGGGAAGGCTCCCCCCCGGCCTCCTTCCTTCCACACACATCACTGCTCCCCAGGAAGCAGGGGCTGCTGCTCCCGCGTGCCCTGCGCAAAGCTGGTTTAAGACACTCATTCCCTCCAAGGCCCAGCCGCTCTGGCTCCGTCACATACACGGTGCCCACGGCTGCCTGGCTGGGCCAGGAGTCCTGGAGAACTCTCCTTTCCTGGTATCAGGGTTCCTATTCCTGGCCAGAGAAAGAAGTCCCATCTGCCCTCTGCTGGAGAAGGTGAATTCCTGGGCCGGGTGGCCCTCAGGTTCCTGAGGACATGGCGGTCCCCACAGGTCCCCTGGAGAGAAGGGTGTCGGACACCCCTGTCTGGGAGAACAGTGGGCAGTACCCATCCCAGGCCGCAGGTGCACCCATCACCCAGCACACTCGTCCTCGGACTCACCCCCAGGAACTCTGGCCCAGTGTTTCGGCTGTATTTTCAGGAGTGTTCAGCACAGCGGTGGTGGAGAGAGCAGGGAAAGGAGCAGCACTAATGCCCAAGGAGATGGATGGTGGCTCAGTCGGTTAAGCCACTGACACTTGATTTCAGCTCTGGATGTGATCTCATGGTCATGGGATAGAGCCCCACACAGGGTCTGTGTTCAGTGCAGCGTGGGCTCACGATTCTCCTTCCACCTCCTGCCTCTCCCGTCACTCCCATGGCACACACACTCTGTCTCTAAAATAAATAAATAAAATCTTTATTAAAAAATGGAATCATACAAAATGTACTTTTAAAAAATTGTAAAAAATCATAACATTAATTTTGCCATTAAATTTCTAATTTAAATTTTAGTTAACATACAGTGCAATATTGGTTTCTGGAGTGCAATTCTGTGATTCATCACTTAATAGGACACCCAGTGCTTACACAGCAAGTGCCCTCCTTAATCCCCATCACCCATCTAGCCCCTCCCCCACCCCCTCTCTCCAGGGACCCTCAGTTTGTCCTCTATCATGAAAATTCTCTTATGGTTTGTTTCCTTCTCTCCTTTTTTTCTTTTCCCTGTTCCCACATGTTCATCTATTTTCTTTCTTAAATTCCACATATGAGTGGGATCATATGGTATTTGTCTTTCTCTGACGGGCCTTTGAATGTCTGCGCCCATTAAACCACAGCTTCCCCTTTCCCCCTTCCCTGAATCTCCTGGTTACTAACAGTCTAGTTTCTATTTCTGGAAATAGATCTCTACATTTGTATTTGGGTGGTAAATATCTAGTAGTGCAATTGCTGGGTCATAGGGTAGCTCTAGTTTTAACTTTTTGAGGAACCTCCATACTGTTGTCCAGAGTGGCTTCACCAGCTTGCATTCCCACCAACAGTGTAGGAGGGTTCCTACGTCTGTCCCATTCCTGAGGATGTCCCACATCCTCGCCAACATCTATCATTTCCTGACTTGTTCATTTTAGCCATTCTGACTGGTGTGAGGTGGTATCTTATGATTCGTATTTCCCTGATGGCAACTGATGTGGAAAAATTTTTCATGAGTCTGTTGACTATTTGTATGTCTTCTTTGGGGAAATGTCTATTCATGTCTTCTGCCCATTTCTTGACTGGATTATTTGTTCTTTGGGTGTTGATTTGGTAAGTTCTTTATAGATCTTGGATAGTAGCCCTTTATCTGTTAAGAAATTTGTAAAAATCTCCCGTCCTATAGGTTGTCTGTCGGTTTTGTCAACTATGTCCTTCGCTGAACAAAAGCTTTTTATCTTGATTAAGTCCCAATAATTCATTTTTGCTTTCGTTTCCTTTGCCTCTGGAGACATGTCTAGCTAGAAGTCGCTGCAGCTGAGGTCAAAAAAGTTGCTGCCTGTGTTCTCCTCTAGGATGTTGATGGATTCCTGTCTCCCATTTAGGTCTTTCATCCATTTTGAGTTTATCTTTGTGGACAGTGTAAGAAAGTGCTCCAGTGCCATTCTTCTGCATGTGGCTGTCCAATTTTCCCAGCACCATTTGTTGGAGAGACCATCTTTTTTTCTGCTGGATATTCTTTCCGCTTTGTTGAAGATTCGTTGACCATAGACTTGAGGGTCCATTTCTGGGTTCTCTATTCTGTTCCATTGATCAATGTGTCAGTTTTTGTGACAGTACCATGCTGTCTTGATGATGACAGCTTTGTAATAGAGCTTGAAGTCTGGAATTGTGATGCCCCCAGCTTTCCTTTCTTTTTTCAACATTCCTCCGGCTGTTTGGGGTCTTTTCTGGTTCCATACAAATTTTAGGATTGTTTGTTCCAGCTCTGCGAAAAATACTGGTGTTATTTTGATAGGGATTGCATTGAATGTGTAGATTGTTTTGGGTAGCAAAGACATTTTAACATTTTTTCCCCTCCAGTCCATGAGCATGGACTGTTTTTCCATTTCTTTGTGCCTTCCTCAATTGCTTTCATAAGTGATCTATACTTTTCTGAGTATAGATCTTTTACCTCTTTGGTTAGGTTTATTCCTGGGTATCCTATGGCTTTTGGTGCAATTTTAAATGGGATTGATTCCTTGATTTCTCAAGCTACTCGACCTTTCAGTTGACCCAGTGGTAGTTGGGTTGTAGAGTAAGTGGAAGTTCCACGTTATCCCTTGTTCCTTAGCCTACTGTTGTATTTGCTTTCCTGTGAAGCGGGTGCCATGATCTGATTTGATAATGATTGGGATACCATAGCAATGAATCCAGATTTCTAATGCTTTGATAATAGTGTTTAAAGCATTTTTTCTGGCAAGAATAGGAGAACACTATTTTTGACCATGTGTCTATAATGGTACATGGGTATAGTTTATTCTTTGATACAGACAAGGGTTGGTTATATTCAATTTGTATATTTTGGAAGAGTCTGTCAGCTTTGACTTTATGTGGGTATTCATTAGAGATCTCTTGGTTTTAACTTTGGCAATCATGGCATTCTCTCTCTCTCAGTGAGTCGTTTGGTAACAGTATACATTTTGCTTCCTCTATGTTCTCTGTTATGCCAGCATGACCTCCTTGGTGATGTGCCCATGCAATGATCGTATTGATTGCCATATCTATGTGTTCCGGTTTCATATTCCATTATCCTTCGTATTCATGGATGGTTCCATTTTGAATTGTTTTCCTCTTCTGCCAAAAATCATTGGTTTTTTAAATGATGTTTTTAGGTATTTTGGCCTCACTCATTTTCCTAATGAGGTTCTCTGCCTGGTGTTTAATTTGGTTACTTTAGAGTTATTCTTCTGATGTACAGAAACATGCATGATGAAGATGGAAATGTCAGCCAGGGCTAATTTTTTGGGAAGGCAGACGCCTAATGACTGAGCCCTCCAGCACCCCATGAGTTCTTTATTTATTCTGGATATTAACTCACCATCAGATATATGATTTGCAAATACTTTCTCCCATTCTGTAGGTTGCCTTTTCACCTGTTGTGTCCTGTGATTCACAACAGTTTTTTACTTTAATGTGTCCTCTTTGCCTTTTATTTTTGTTGTTGCTATGTTTTTGGTGTCCTATCTAAGAAATCATTGTCCTATCCAGTGTCATGAAGCTTTTCCCCTATGTCTTCTTATGGGAGATGGACAGTTTTAGGACTTTCATTATTTAGTTCATTTCTGTAAAAGGTGAAATGGAAGAGTCCATCTTTGTTCTTTGACATGGGAATATCCAGCTTCCCAACACAATTTATTTTGTTAAATTGTATTTTATTTTTATTTGCAGAGAAAAGAGAGAGAGAGAGCACAAGCAGGGGAGTGGGAGAGGAGAAGCAGGCTCCCAGCTGAGAAGGAGCCTGATGTGGACTTATCCAGGATCCTGGGATCATGCCTGGGAGGCAAGGCAGACACTTAACTGTCAGGGGGAGTGGGAGAGGAAGAAGCAGGCTCCCAGCAGAGGAGGGAGCCCGATGCGGGGCTCAGTCCCAGAACTCTGGGATCATGTCCTGAGCCACCACCCAGGCGCCCCAGCCGGTGCTAATTTCTGCCATATGTTCTTAACTCCTATGTTCTTATTTTCTACTGGGCAGTCATTTTTCTGACCTATTTCCAACCACAGTTTTGTGTCACTAGTTACTGCCATGAGTCTGAGAATAGATACACCTCATTCTGGTTTTCTTGAACAGATTCATCAATCACCAGTTTTCTAGCTATTTGTTTTGCATATTGTGCTGACCCTCATTGGATGCGTAGGACTGACTCTCTGTCTCTCTGTCCTACTCAGAAAAGTATCATTTCTGTAGTAGGACTTAAGGTCAGGAGTGGTTCTGCTTTGTTCATCTGGAATCTGCTTTTCCCACTCCAGAATAGCCTTTTGGAGTTTTTGTATCATTGATGTCTTTTCTTTCTTTTTCTTTTCTTTTCTTTTCTTTTCTCTTCTTTTCTTTCTTTCTTCCTTTCTATTGATTTTCAGTGAATGGTCCAGCCTTTTGTAGGGCCTCTGAGAGAGCCCAGGTGAGCCTCCAATTAGTTGGTATCTGTTCTCAGAACATGGGAATCTCTTAGTCCAGCAGTCAATCTGGTAAACTTTGAGGTCTTGAAGAGTTTCAGTCCTCAGAGACCATGTCGCAAACCCTTGTGAGTATACGCATTCTAGGGTATGCTCAGAGCCCTCATTAGCTGGTACCAGCATGTGACAATGTCAGACAGCATTTCCCAAAGAAGTACCTCTTGGGTCTGCGTCCATGTCAGTTCCCTACACTTCCTTACACTAGTTATGTGACCAGTGTGTTTCAGGATAATCCCCACATGTGATTTTTGCTCTTTCCTACCAGTCCTATCTGTTTCTGATCTTCTTCCTTTATGGTAGGGGTTGGGAAACAAACTGTGTGGTGTAGGAAGGGGTGTGGTAGTTGTCTGCCTTTAGAGGACCGAATGATGCCTACAAATTGTACTGTAGTTTGAGATCCTCAGCCCTAACTTAGGTCAATTGTCCATCCTCTGAGTGTCAGGAATTCCATCACTTGACTTGGATGCTCGTCTGTTCTCCAAGTTGTCCTCAGAAATAAGGATGTCATCCATCTAGGGAATACTGGTTTGTGTGTATGTTTTTGTTTTAGAAAGGTCCTGGATGTTCCTGAAAATAATACTGTTGAGCACCCTTTCCTGTCTTATTGGCCATCTTTTGAGAAACATCCATTTTAATTTAATTTAATTTAATTTAATTTAATTTTTTTTATTTTATTTTATTTTAATTTATTTTTAGCCGAGGTATAGTACATCATTGGCTTTTGATATAATGTTCAGTGATTTATTACTTCAGTATAATACCCACCGTTAGTCATATCATGTGCCCTTCTTCAATGCCCATCATCTGGTT
>NW_024424119.1:60594703-60610930 GCF_017311325.1 Ursus maritimus
CTCCCAGATAAGACACAGACCTGTGCGTGCACAGCCCTGCACCTGGGATGCAGTGACCCATCCTGCAGGCTCGGGATAAACGCGGCGGCGTAGCCCGCCACCCTGTCCCACCCAGCCAGGCTTGACCTGGGGTATGACGCTGACCTGCCACTGGACATGACCCCTCATCAGCCTGCTCCTGCTTGGAGTGGCCCCACCCTACAAGACCCCTCTTACACACACACACACACACACACACACACACACACACACACACACACACAGGGAGGGGGACCTGGGGCTGTACAGTCAGAGTCAGAGTGTGTGGGGCTGGGCTAACCCAGCTCTGGGCCTCATGGTGTCACCTTTTGGGGTCCTTCCTGCCAAGGCCAGAGGCGTCGGGGCTGTGCCGACATCCCCCAGCGGGGAAGTGTTTGCAGGCGCACTATTGCAGCCTCCGGGACTTGGGGATGCAACACGCAAACATGTTCTTCGTTCGAGGATCTCCAACGAAATGAGCTGGGAGAGCTGGCTCTGGAATGTGGGTGCCTGGTTACCCGAGTTCCAAATTCTGTTGGGAGCGTTTGTCAGGGAGTGAGGTCACCACTGCCACGGGCTCCCTGCCCGACTTCCTTCTCCTACAAGAGCCCCCAAGGGGCCCCCTCCCCCAGCAGCTCTTGCTCACCCTCCACCCCATGCCCCGCCCATATAGTGACACCTACACACAGCCCACCCACAGCCCCAGGGTCCTGGGTGCAACCAGTCCCGCTGTGAGGACGCAGAGCTGGTTTCAGACCAGGCTTCTGCTCGTGACCGGGCCGTGACCCTGGACCCTGTGCCTCTCAGGACTCCCCAGGCTCCCCCATCTGCACAGTGGGGTGTTCTGGCTTCTGCTTCTAGGGACACCATCAGGGGTAGGACCTCTACATACATTCCAGACCTGCTATCACAGGAGGCTGGGGCACACACTTGGCAATGCGAGGATGAGCCAGGGGCTGGGCGGGGCATGGAACACAGCTCAGAGGGGCTGGGTCTGCTCTGGGGTCCAGGAAAGCCACCCCTTTGTCCCAGGCCCCGTGGGAAGGTTGCAATGAACTGATTCCAACCTTATCCCCTGGCGACACAGACTTCCAGGGGCTCCCATTAAGTTGAGGCTCAGGTCCCCAGGCCTCGTCTGTGCCCATGTGCGGGGCAGTCTCCACAGTGGTTCCCGGGCATTCCCGAATTTTGATCACACATCCCTGGGGAGTCCCGTCCCCTCTGTGACTGCACTCTAAGAGAATGGAGCAAAAGGATGGGATGTCATTTCCAAGCTGATGGAGGAAAGTCTGTGACTTCTCCTGGTTTCCTCTCTCCTGTGTTCAGTCTCTGTCTCTGTCTCTGAGTGTCTCACAGGAGCAGGATCTGAGGGCTCCGGGGCAGTGAGAAAACCTCAGAAGTCTCCCATGTCTTTCCCTCTCCTGTCCTGGTGCCAGTTCCTTCCTAAGCTCCTCACCATGCCACCCAGAGCACTAACTCTGGAACCTCTTCCAAATGGGACCCTGAGGCGCACCTAGGAGGGTCCCTGATTGGTCCCGAGCAGTGGTCAGTGCTCTGCCTTCTCATACCAGGTCCTCAGCCCCCAGCCTGCCCTCTGCTCAGAAGACCTCGAGGGATACAAAGCATTTTCCTAGGACTGGGAGCACAGTGGGTCAGGGCAGGAGAGATCCAAGGCCAGCAGGCTCTTCTACAAGCCTGTGGGCCTAGGGACACCCATCTCTACAGCCCAACTGACAGTAGAGTAAGCTGAGGCCTTTTGTGCTGTAGCCCCCTCCACACTAGTGGGGGGTTTCTGTTCCTACTTCAAGGTGCCCAGGGAGGTGATGGACACCGGACCCCAGACCCTGTCCTCTCCCAGTGCCCTGGCAACCTTCCTGGGCCCCTTGGGGACCCCCTGACTATCAGCCTGACGTGTATCCCCTCGCCATGCTGTGGATCTGGGGTATGGCCAGGAGTCCTGATGCCCCTGCCCCATGGCCCAGCTGTCTCCGACCTCTTTCTTCTTTTTGTCACCCACCTCGCTCCCAGGGTGTCCTCCCCTTCTGACCCCCAGCTGGGCAGTCAGAGTATATGTGTGTGTGTGTGTGTGTGTGTGTGTGTGTGTGTGTGTGTCTGCGCACACAGGTACACATGCTTCTACCTGCCTGGGGATGCCCAAGGTCATGTCCCCACATGGGACGGGGTGGGGAGCTATCCCCAAGGATCTGAGGGCTCTCATCCCCCAAAGCCTCGCTCATGGGTGGGTTGATGGCTGGCCTAGGACTGAGAGCAGCCTGCTCCTTGGACTCTGCACCCCTCATTTGTCCTGGGCCAGTCCCTGCCTCTCTGGACCTCAGCTTCCCAACTGTCCCTGAGGGTTGGGCATGGAAATGCTTGAATGTGGCACTCTTCTGGGGTGGAGGTGGAGGACAGGGTGCACCAGGCACACAGGCCTCCCCCACTGAGAGGTTAGTGTTCGGGGACCTGCACACAGAATGTGTATCATGACCCAGTCCTGCTGTGGACGTGCCCAAGACCCATGGCTTCACACCTGACTGGTCCCTCATGTTCCCTCACCACTGCCAAGTGCTCTGTGGCCCCAGAGTCCGCTGAGCCCCAGAACCATGCCCATGCTGGGCAGCAAGTCTCAGGGTGCAAGGCCAGGTGGGTTGGATATCTGGGGATGCAAAGGTCACTGAATACCCCCTGCCCCACCCAGCTGGCCTGGAATGCAGACTCCCTCCCAGGGTCTAGCTAAGTGCATGGCTGGGCCAGGGGACCTGTTGGCAGCAATGGAGGCTGACTCAGGGCAGGGAGAAGATTGGTCCATCCCTTCCCCTTCTCCTCTCCTCATTCTGCCTCATCTTCCTGGCAGGACCCGGGACAGAGGTCCAGCCTGCCCCTGGCTGCAGCCCTGGCTAGAGTCAGAGGGACAGGAAGGAAGCCAGGGAGGAGGGAGCCCCGGGTGCCCGAGTGTGAGGGTGTTGTTACTCTAATGAGGGACCCCGTGGGCCTTCAGGGATTTCAGCCCTTTTTAGATATGAGCTGGGGCTCCAGGACTTGGCCCCTGCCCCATCCTACCCCCGCCCCCACGAGGCCTGCATCCTCCCAGCCCAGTCAGACTGCAGCCAGTCCTCCCTCCAGCCCCAGGAAATCAGCTGCTCGGAGGCTGCAAATCTACAGCTGGAGCCGAGGCCTTATGGGGCCTGGTTCGGTCTGGGACCCTACAGTGAGGAGAGGTGAGGATGGGCAGAGCGGGAGAGTGGACTATCCCTGAAGGCCACGGCTCCCTGGTCAGCAGAGACTCTGTTGCATGCTGGCCCCTAGGGCACCCAGATTCCAGCTCCCGGGCAGGCTCTGGGAGGGAGACCAGAGTGTGGCTCCTGCTAGCTCAGACGTGTCACTCTGTCCTGTAGCTACCGCCTGTCCCGCCAGCTGGACTCCCCTTCCTAGTCGACCAGCAACACCTTCAGAGCCAAGAAGAACAGGCCGTCATCAAACTCAGGGACCAGCGAGTGGCTGGGCAGGCAGGGGAGGGCTCACTCTGGGCTCAGGGAGTCTCTGGGTGGGCTAGTGGGGGCTTGGGAGGGCTGGCCTTCCAGCTTCTCTGCGGAGGAGCCCTTTGGCTGGAGCCATTTGCCTCCCCTCTCTGGGGCCCGCTCTCCTCCTCTGTGCAATGGGGTGATGCTGAATGATTGCTCCCATGGCAGGAACATGTGGGGTGCTGGTGATTGACCTACGCTGGGCACAGAGCCTGGATTGCAGACCACTGTGGGGGATGGTGAGTGGGGTCACCAGTGAGCACCCCTCCCCCCAAAAGCAATCTAGGTGTTCCACGCAGCCGCCAGGCCCCTGGCTGGGACCCAGGAGCAGTGGCAGACCACACTCCTGACATGAGGTCCATGGGTGGCTCTTCTTCAGGAGTGGGGGCACAGTGGGGACCCCAGGAGCACGAGGCCAGCCCCTCCCTCTGAGGGAAGGAGAGCAAGGAAGACTTTCCCTGGGGTCCCCCAAGGCCACGTAAGAGGGGAGGAGGCTGTCCCCATGCCCAGACAGCCCTTCCCCAGCACCCACTTACCTAGTGGGGAGGGGCAGGCGTCCTTGCTGCGCACAGTGAATCTGGACTTGAGTACATGGAAATTCTGCTTTGGTTAGGACCTGAGCATTGGGGGGGCGGGCTTGGTTCTTTCACTTGCTGGGGTGACGAGACACACATGCTCTCCAGGACTCCTCGAATGAAGAGTTCTTACAGAGTCCTGGGCATCCTGGACCTGGGGAGGGGAGAGGGGCATGTCCTCCCAAAGGCAGAATGGTTTCGGGTCGTGATCCTGGGCCAGGGCCAGAGACAGCCCCTCACTGCTCCCGACTCTAAGGCTGAGGGGGCCTTTCTCAGGCACAATGATGCCCACTGAATGCGGGGACTTCAGAAAGGACACACACCTGGATCAGGTCCTGCCCCGGGACAGTGGCTGCCTTCCCCAGCTCTGGAGGAAAAGGGACATCCTTGGCTTCTTTGGGTGGGAATCCTCCTGGAGTCTCATCTCCGCCCTCAGGGCTCCCTTCCTGCTGGCTTCAGGATGGAGGGAGAGACTGTGGTGTGGCTGGGAAGGCTCTGCCCCTGCCTCCTTCCATCTGCACACATCACTGCTCCCCAGGAAGCAGGGGCTGCTGCTCCCGCCTGCCCCGCACACGGCTGGTGTAAGGCACACATTCCCTCCAAGGTCCAGCCGCTCTGGCTCCGTCACATACACGGTGCCCACGGCTGCCTGGCTGGGCCACGAGTCCCAGGAGAGCTCTCCTTTCCCAGGATCAGGGTTCCTATTCCTGGTGAGAAAGAAGTACCATCTGTTCTCTGTGGGAGAAGGTGAATTCCTGGGCCGGGTGGCCCTCAGGTGCCTGAGGACATGGTGGCCCCGACAGCTGCCCTGGAGAGAAGGGTGTCGGGCACCCCTGTCTGGGAGAACAGTGGGCAGCACGCATCCCAGGCCGCAGGTGCACCCATCACCTAGCATGCTTGTCCTCGGACTCCCCTCTGGGAACTCTGGTCCAGTGTTTCGGTTGTATTTTCAGGAGTGTTCAGCACAGCAGTGGTGGAGAGAGCAGGGAACGGAACAACACTAATGCCCAAGGAGATGGATGGTGGCTCAGTCGGTTAAGCCACTGACTCTTGATTTCAGCTCTGGATGTGATCTCATGGTTATAGGATCAAGCCCCACACAGGTTCAGTGCAGCGTGGGCTCACGATTCTCCTTCCACCTCCTGCCTCTCTTGTCACTCTCGTGCCATGCGCTCTCTCTCTAAAATAAATAAATAAAATCCTTATTAGAAAATGAAATCTTACAGAATGTACTTTTAAAAAATTGTAAAAAATCATAACATTAATTTTGCCATTAAATTTCTAATTTAAATTTTAGTTAACATACTGTGCAATATTGGTTTCTGGAGTGCAATTCTGTGATTCATCACTTAATAGGACACCCAGTGCTTACACAGCAAGTGCCCTCCTTAATCCCCATCACCCATCTAGCCCCTCCCCCACCCCCTCTCTCCAGGGACCCTCAGTTTGTTCTTTATCATGAAAATTCTCTTATGGTTTGTTTCCTTCTCTCCTTTTTTTTCTTTTCCCTGTTCCCACATGTTCATATATTTTCTTTCTTAAATTCCACATATGAGTGGGATCATATGGTATTTGTCTTTCTCTGACGGGCCTTTGAATGTCTGCACCCATTAAATCACAGCTTCCCCCTTTTCCCCCTTCCCTCAATCTCCTGGTTACTACCAGTCTAGCTTCTATTTCTGGAAATATGGCTACTTTGGAGAGCTCCCAGCTGTGGATTCCTACAGTATTTGTCTTTCTGTGAGGGCTTATTTCACAGAGCCTCGTGTCCTCAAGGTTCATGCATGTTGTAGCAGGTGTCAGGATTTCCTTCCTTGGTAAGACTCAGTGATATTTCATGATGGATAGACCACATTTGGTTTATCCATTTACCCATTGGTGGACATTTGAGTTGCTTCTACCATTTGGCCGTTTGTCTATTGTGAAGAGTGCTGCTGTCACATGGGTGTGCAAATATCTCTTCCAGACTTGCTTTCTAATTCTTTTGGATATATACCCAGAGGTGGGATTGCTGGATCATACTGTACCTGCATTTTTAGTTTTTGAGATGCTTCGATACTGTTTTCCATAGTGGTACACCATCTTACAATCACACCAACAGTGCACAAAAGTTCCAGTTTCTCCACATCTTTGCCAACATTTGGAGTTTTCTGTTTCTGGTTGTCTTTTTTTTTTTTTCAGTACCCATCAGAATGAATGTGAGCTGATATCTCTGTGGTTTTGGTTTAGTCTCCTCTGATTATTAGTCATATGAGTGTATTTTCATATGCTTGTTGGTCATTTGCATACATTTTTGGAGAAGTCAATTCAAGTCCTTTGCCCATTTTAAAATCAAGTCATTTGTTTTGTTATTGTGCTGTATGAGTTCTTTTTTTTTTTAAAGATTTTATTTATTTATTTGACAGAGCAAGAGACCGCCAGCGAGAGAGGGAATACAAACAGGGGGAGTGGGAGAGGAAGAGCTGGCTCCCAGCGGAGGAGCTCGATGTGGGGCTCAATCCCAGAATGCCAGGATCACGCCCTGAGCTGAAGGCAGACGCCTAATGACTGAGCCCTCCAGCACCCCATGAGTTCTTTATTTATTCTGGATATTAACTCACCATCAGATATATGATTTGCAAATACTTTCTCCCATTCTGTAGGTTGCCTTTTCACCTGTTGTGTCCTGTGATTCACAACAGTTTTTTACTTTAATGTGTCCTCTTTGCCTTTTATTTTTGTTGTTGCTATGTTTTTGGTGTCCTATCTAAGAAATCATTGTCCTATCCAGTGTCATGAAGCTTTTCCCCTATGTCTTCTTATGGGAGATGGACAGTTTTAGGACTTTCATTATTTAGTTCATTTCTGTAAAAGGTGAAATGGAAGAGTCCATCTTTGTTCTTTGACATGGGAATATCCAGCTTCCCAACACAATTTATTTTGTTAAATTGTATTTTATTTTTTTTATTTGTCAGAGAAAAAGAGAGAGAGAGAGAGCACAGCAGGGGGAGTGGCAGGCAGAGGGAGAAGCAGGCTCCCCGCTGAGCAAGGAGCCTGATGTGGGACTTGATCGCAGGATCCTGGGATCATGACCTGAGGTCAAGGCAGACACTTAACTGTCATTGCTGCTATAAACATTGGGGTGCAGGTGCCCCTTCAGATCACTACGTTTGTTTTTGGGTGGTAAATATCTAGTAGTGCAATTGCTGGGTCATAGGGTAGCTCTAGTTTTAACTTTTTGAGGAACCTCCATACTGTTGTCCAGAGTGGCTTCACCAGCTTGCATTCCCACCAACAGTGTAGGTGGGTTCCTACATCTGTCCCATTCCTGAGGATGTCCCACATCCTCGGCAACATCTATCATTTCCTGACTTGTTCATTTTAGCCATTCTGACTGGTGTGAGGTGGTATCTTATGATTCGTATTTCCCTGATGGCAACTGCTGTGGAAAAATTTTTCATGAGTCTGTTGACTATTTGTATGTCTTCTTTGGGGAAATGTCTATTCATGTCTTCTGCCCATTTCTTGACTGGATTATTTGTTCTTTGGGTGTTGATTTGGTAAGTTCTTTATAGATCTTGGATAGTAGCCCTTTATCTGTTAAGAAATTTGTAAAAATCTCCCGTCCTATAGGTTGTCTGTTGGTTTTGTCGACTATGTCCTTCGCTGAACAAAAGCTTTTTATCTTGATTAAGTCCCAATAATTCATTTTTGCCTTTGTTTCCTTTGCCTCTGGAGACGTGTCTAGCTAGAAGTCGCTGCAGCTGAGGTCAAAAAAGTTGCTGCCTGTGTTCTCCTCTAGGATGTTGATGGATTCCTGTCTCCCATTTAGGTCTTTCATCCATTTTGAGTTTATCTTTGTGGACAGTGTAAGAAAGTGCTCCAGTGCCATTCTTCTGCATGTGGCTGTCCAATTTTCCCAGCACCATTTGTTGGAGAGACCATCTTTTTTTCTGCTGGATATTCTTTCTGCTTTGTTGAAGATTCGTTGACCATAGACTTGAGGGTCCATTTCTGGGTTCTCTATTCTGTTCCATTGATCAATGTGTCGGTTTTTGTGACAGTACCGTGCTGTCTTGATGATGACAGCTTTGTAATAGAGCTTGAAGTCCGGAATTGTGATGCCCCCAGCTTTCCTTTTTTTTTTCAACATTCCTTTGGCTGTTCGGGGTCTTTTCTGGTTCCATACAAATTTTAGGATTGTTTGTTCCAGTTCTGCGAAAAATACTGGTGTTATTTTGATAGGGATTGCATTGAATGTGTAGATTGTTTTGGGTAGCAAAGACATTTTAACATTTTTTTTTCCTCCAGTCCATGAGCATGCACTGTTTTTCCATTTCTTTGTGCCTTCCTCAATTGCTTTCATAAGTGATCTATACTTTTCTGAGTATAGATCTTTTACCTCTTTGGTTAGGTTTATTTCTGGGTATCCTATGGCTTTTGGTGCAATTTTAAATGGAATTGATTCGCGTTTCTCAAGCTACTCGACCTTTCAGTTGACCCAGTGGTAGTTGGGTTGTAGAGTAAGTGGAAGTTCCACATTATCCCTTGTTCCTTAGCCTACTGTTGTATTTGCTTTCCTGTGAAGCGGGTGCCGTGATCTGATTTGATAATGATTGGGATACCATAGCAATGAATCCAGATTTCTAATGCTTTGATAATAGTGTTTAAAGCATTTTTTTCTGGCAAGAATAGGAGAACACTATTTTTGACCATGTGTCTATAATGGTACATGGGTATAGTTTATTCTTTGATACAGACAAGGGTTGGTTATATTCAATTTGTATATTTTGGAAGAGTCTGTCGGCTTTGACTTTATGTGGGGTATTCATTAAAGATCTCTTGGCTTTAACTTTGGCAATCATGGCTTCTCTCTCTCAGTGAGTCGTTTGGTAACAGTATACATTTTGCTTCCTCTATGTTCTCTGTTATGCCAGCATGACCTCCTTGGTGATGTGCCCATGCAATGATCATATTGATTGCCATATCTATGTGTTCCGGTTTCATATTCCATTATCCTTCGTATTCATGGATGGTTCCATTTTGAATTGTTTTCCTCTTCTGCCAAAAATCATTGGTTTTTTAAATGATGTTTTTAGGTATTTTGGCCTCACTCATTTTCCTAATGAGGTTCTCTGCCTGGTGTTTAATTTGGTTACTTTAGAGTTATTCTTCTGATGTACAGAAACATGCATGATGAAGATGGAAATGTCAGCCAGGGCTAATTTTTAAAAAAGATTTTATTTATTTGACAGAAAGAGACAGCCAGCGAGAGAGGGAACACAAGCAGGGGGAGTGGGAGAGGAAGAAGCAGGCTCCCAGCTGAGGAGGGAGCCTGATGCGGGGCTCAATCCCAGAACTCTGGGATCATGTCCTGAGCCGAAGGCAGAAGCTTAATGACCGAGCCACCCAGGCGCCCCAGCCAGCGCTAATTTCTGCCATATGTTCTTAACTCCTATGTTCTTATTTTCTACTGGCAGTCATTTTTCTGACCTATTTCCAACCACAGTTTTGTGTCACTAGTTACTGCCATGAGTCTGAGAACAGGTACACCTCATTCTGGTTTTCTTGAACAGATTCATCAATCACCAGTTTTCTAGCTATTTGTTTTGCATGTTGTGCTGACCCTCATTGGATGCGTAGGACTGTCTGTCTGTCCTACTCAGAAAAGTATCATTTCCGTAGTAGGACTTAAGGTCAGGAGTGGTTCTGCTTTGTTCATCTGGAATCTGCTTTTCCCACTCCAGAATAGCCTTTTGGAGTTTTTGTATCATTGATGTCTTTTCTTTTTCTTTTCTTGTCTTTTTCTTTCTTTTCTCCCTTTCCTTCCTTCCTTCCTTCCTTCCTTTCTTTCTTTCTTTCTTTCTTTCTTTTTCTTTCTTTCTTTCTTCTTTCTCTATTCTTTCCTTTCCTTTCCTTTTCTCTTTTCTTTTCTTTTCTTCTTTCTTTCTATTGATTTTCAGTGAATGGTCCAGCCTTTTGTAGGGCCTCTGAGAGAGCCCAGGTGAGCCTCCAATTAGTTGGTATCTGTTCTCAGAACATGGGAATCTCTTAGTCCAGCAGTCAATCAGGTAAACTTTGAGGTCTTGAAGAGTTTCAGTCCTCAGAGACCATGTTGCAAAGTCTTGTGAGTATAGGCATTCTAGGGTATGCTCAGAGCCCTCATTAGCTGGTACCAGTGTGTGACAATTTCAGACAGCATTTTCCAAAGTACCTCTTGAGTCTCCGTCCATGTCAGTTCCCTACACTTCCTTACACTAGTTATGTAATCAGTGTGTTTCAGGATAATCCCCACATGTGATTTTTGCTCTTTCCTACCAGTCCTATCTCTTTCTGATCTTCTTCCTTTATGGTAGGGGTTGGAACAACCTTGTGGTAGTGAGGGTGTGGAGTTGTCTGCCTTCAGAGGACAAAATTATGCCTAGAAATTGTACTGTAGTTTGAGATCCTGAGCCCTAACTTAGGTCAATTGTCCATCCTCTGAGTGTCAGTAATTCCATCACTTGACTTGGATGCTCGTCTGTTCTCCAAGTTGTCCTCAGAAATAAGGATGTCATCCATCTAGGGAATACTGGTTTGTGTGTATGTTTTTGTTTTAGAAAGGTCCTGGATGTTCCTGAAAATAATACTGTTGAGTACCCTTTCCAGTCTTATTGGCCGTCTTTTGAGAAACATCCATTTTAATTTAATTTAATTTAATTTAATTTTTAGCCGAGGTATAGTACATCATTGGCTTTTGATATAATGTTCAGTGATTCATTACTTCAGTATAATACCCACTGTTAGTCATATCATGTGCCCTCTTCAATGCCCATCACCCAGTTACCCCTCCCCCCACCTCCCTTTCCTCACTCTCAGTCTGTTTCCCAGAGTCAAGAGTCTCTATGGTTTGTCTCCCTCTCTGATTTCTTCCCATTCAGTGCCCCCCATACCCCTATTGTCCTCTGCGCTATTCCTTATATTCCACATATGAGTGAAATAATATGATAATTGTCTTTCTCTGATTGACTTATTTCACTTAGAATAATCCCTTTCAGTTCCATTCATGTTGATGCAAATGGTAGGCATTCATCCTTTCTGATGGCTGAGTAATATTCCATTGTGTATATGGACCACATCTTCTTTATCCATTCATCTGTTGAAGGACATCTCAGCTCCTTCCACAGTTTGGCTATTGTGGACATTGGGGTGCAGGTGCCCCTTTGGATCAGTACATTTGTATCTTAGAGATGAATACCTAGTAGTGCAATTGTTGGGTCAAGCGTCTTGAGGAGCCTCCATACTGTTTTTAAGAGTGGGTGTACCAGCTTGCATTCCCACCGACAGTGTAAGAGGGTCCCCTTTCTCCACATCCTCTCCAACATTTGAAGTATTCATTTTTAAATAGACTGGCTTTTATGGTTGATGCATAGGAATTCTTTATTGACGAGTCTTTGTCAGTGTGTGTGTTGCAAATCTTTACTTCCCAGTCTATGGCTTGCCTTTTCATTTTCTTAGCGGTCATGAGATAAGGAGAACCGTCACATTTTTATGAAGTCCCACTGAATCTTTTCAAAAGGCTAGTGCAGTCCGTGTCCCACCCCGAGATCAACATTTTCTACACATCTTCCAGAAATGGTCTAACATTAAGCTATGGTCCATCTCAAATTTCTAAATTCCATTTTTAATTCTAATAGTGTATTTATAGACTATTTTGGATTTCTGTGTTACACATCATATTATCTGTGTATAGTGACAATTATCCCCTCAATTCTTATACCTTTTGTTTCTCTTGCCTTATAACTCTGGGTAGATTCTCCAATGCAATGTTGAAAGAGCAGCATTGTTTGAAGTTTTAATATACCTTTCTCAGTATCTGATAGAAAAAGCAGACAAAGCGTTGAACAAATGTCCTAATTGACAATATGGAACATTACCTAATAAGTGCAAGATACATTCTTTTCTAGTGGTCACAGAATATTACCCAAATAGATGGTATGCTGGGTCACAAATCAAGTCTACAATTTTAAAAGCCTGAAATTACTAGATTCTATTCTTAGACACAGGGGAATTAAGCCTGTAGTCGAAAAGAAAACCAGGAAGTCCCTCAATTTAAAAAATTAAATGTAACTTTGCTGCATATCCTAAGGGTCAGAGAGGGAATCAGAATGGAAATTCTCCACCTTTCCATGTCAGGGCTCACAGACAATGGCCCTCTATCTGTGAAGAGCCCTCACTATCCTAATCTAGATGGGAGTTCAGCTTCAGAGCTCTGCCTGCCCAGCCACCTTAGCAGCCTTGGCCTGTGCCTCCGCCCCCAGCTGCCCTTTCTGGTGGCCCTGAGCTAAGGGGGACAACATGGCCATATGGTAATGGGAAACTCCCCACTCCTAGTGATGATGGTGCTGTTGTATTGTCCTCACCACTGCAAAAACATGATTTCTCAGAGAAATATGACACAGAGTAGCTTCTTGACCTTCCTTCAGGTTTGAAAATCATCTTGTGAGTCATCTATTAGAAATATGAATTCGACATGTGTTCTTTCTTCTGGAAAAGCAATAGACCCAATAGTAATTATGGCTTCCTGAGCACCTGTTCTTGAGAGACATCATACTGGCTCTTTGTAGCATTCTCCCTCTTAAACTTCTCAGCTAGGATGTAGATATTATTAGGCCCCTTTTCAGATGGTTAGATGGGGACTCAGACAATGGAAACCGAAGCATTTTAGTTCAGAAACCTAAGTGAATCCCCAAATTGACTCCAAATCCCTTGTTATTCCATACAGCGTACTATTTCCCTCTTATCTCTGGTCTTCTCTATTTGGAAACCTATCAGGTATCAGGATTTTCTTGTCGTGTGGCCAACTGGAACAGATTCAGCTGGTCTTTTAACCTCTGCCCATCATTAACATGAAGATAATTATCTCAGTGGAGGACCTCCGGGTGAGATACTCAAAGATCCCTAGGAATAGAGACAGTATAATATTTTTCTGGTATTAAAGTTACTGAAAGGAACTATTTTTTAGTTGATTCAGGCTCTGGTATGTTCAGAGTGTGCTGTAAGACAGGTTTGAAATAGTATTTAAAAACAGTCATCTCAGCCTCTTCTACAAAGTGAGCCAATGTTTATAAAAATGGCTAAAATATTCCCTTACCTGTGATTATTTACTTCCCAGCCATCGCGTTGTTTATATGGTATGACTGTGACTTACATTAGTCAACATTTGCAGAGAAAGAACTTAGTGCATCCAGGGGGTACTTCATGTTTAAGTTAGTTTGTGACAATGAGCTACTCTGTTTTATTCTGTAGTACAAGGGAATGGTGCCAGACATCTCTAAGGTGTCCAGCAGTTCTAAAATTCTGATTTTCTTTTCTTTTTTATTTTTTAAAAGATTTTAATTATTTATTTGACAGAGAGAGAGAGAGAGAGACAGCCAGTGAGAGAGGGAACATAGGCAGGGGGAGTGGGAGAGGAAGAAGCAGGCTCTTAGCAGAGGAGCCTGATGTGGGGCTTGATCCCAAGCTGCTGGGATCATGCCTTGAGCCAAAGGCAGACGCTTAATGACTGAGCCACCCAGGCGCCCCCTAAAATTCTGATTTTAAATGATCTGTGTGCTTCAGAGATTTGGGCAGGAGAAGGGCAGGAGTCCAGAGACTGTGAACACTTCTGTTACCTGTGCTGACCATGGAGCAGGTAGCCTTCTGTAGGCATCATTTTGATTTCTTGGTACTCTTGTGAAAGGTGCTTTTGTCTCAAATTCCTCCATTTAGTAGTAATTATAATGATAAAAGTAATTTTTATCTTATATCATCTGTGGGCCCTGATCCTGGGCTCCCAGGGAAGCTATCCTTTAACATTTTACCCGGCTCAAAATGACTGGGCAAAACCTCAAAGCATGGGCCCTCTTTCTGCCCCAAGCACATGTTGTACATCTGCTTCGAGAAGAAAACAATAACCAAAAATGCCAACATAAAGATGAGAAAAAATAAAGAGCCTCTGTGGCTCCCATAAGATTAAAGTCATACTGACTTGCACATTCTGAAAACATAAGAACAAGTCTGTAACTTTCTGGAATCTTCTTCCTCATCGTGGTGTGTAACTCTGTACGTAAAACAAAGCAGAACAAATATGTAACCCTGCCCCAAATGTTCCTTCCCCGGAGCACTCCCTTCTTACTGAAGATTGTGTCTCCCAGGCAGCTGTCCTGACTTGGGTTTGAATAAAACTCTCTTCCTTTCTCTCTAAAATGTTTATTTAGTTCATTTAGTGTCGACAATAACAATACGCTTTCTTTTTAAGTGAAAAATAAATGTTCCTGGTTCACAACAGCAACAGCACAGAAGGGCGGCTGTTCTCCATCCTGGATGCTTTCCTGCAGAAGCAAGCATGTGTATATAGATTCCAGCACAAATGGGCTCATCCTAGAAGGATGCGTTGAAGGTCTGAGAAGCACTGTCCACTCCATGGGTGAGACCAGAAGGCGAAACTCTTCCCAATTAGAGCATTACTTTTTAGGTCTTAAAGTTGCCTTGGAAATGCATGAAATCATTGCATTTCCTAAAGCCCAAGTCTTGGAGGGTCTGAGGGCAGCTGACATTGCCTGGAACCAGGCACACCCCAGCAGGGAGGGCTGGTGCAGAAAGGGAAGGGGCAGGGCTCAGAGGGTGGTCTACAGCTAGAGGGGTCCCTGGAAGGGGCCAGGTGTGTGTGTGTGGCCCGGCCCACGACCCTACCCACCCCTGCGCCAGGTGTTGGGGCGAGGAGGTGCCTCCTGGACCCCCTGCACTGGCAGAGTTGCCAGGCCTGAGGGCGGGTTGCCCGGCATCCAAGGGGCTTGGGGCACCACCCTCTCGGACCAATCACGGCGTGGGGGTGGAGCTACATCTCGGAGGGCTGTCCCGGAGCTTGGGGTGGGGGGGCAGACCTGGGGCAGAGGAAGGGGCGCTGGGAGAGAGAGAGTTGCCCTATGGAGTTCCTGGCTGGGTGAGTGCGGGCTGCGCGCCAGGGTGGGGGTCCAGGGGTAGGGTGCGCCCCGGGTAGGAGGCGGGGTTCTGGAAGGGCGTGTGGAGAGGGTTCATCGTGGGGTCTCAGGTGAGTTTTCTTTTTCCCTTGAAAGTCTCTTCTGCCCGATGTCCGACAACTGGCCATATTCCCCAGACCCGTGAACTCCAGGGCGCCCGCTCACCTGAGCTTTTGTGGGATGGGTAGCAGAATTTCAGGGTTTCCCGTGTTCCCCTGGAAGAGTGCGGGTAAGGACCGCACACAGTCCCCATCTTCAGGGTCCCCCAGCTTCAGCATTGTCCCCAGGGGTTGGTGCTAATGGGGTGTCAGGATCCTGCAGGAGGGTCCTCCAGGTTCCTGCTGCCCCAGGCACAGGTGTGGTGATAATAAGCCCCAGAACGGTCCCCCAGCTTCAGCATTGTCCCCAGGGGTTGGTGGTAATGAGCTGTCAGGATTGTGCAGGAGGGTCCTCCAGGTTCCTGCTGCCCCAGGCACAGGTGTGGTGATAATAAGCCACAGAACGGTCCCCCAGTTTCAGCATTGACCCCAGGGGTTGGTGGTAATGAGCTGTCAGGATTGTGCAGGAGGGTCCTCCAGGTTCCTGCTGCCCCAGGCACAGGTGTGGTGATAATAAGCCACAGAACGGTCCCCCAGTTTCAGCATTGACCCCAGGGTTGGTGGTATTTGGCTGTTAGAATCATGCTGGAAGGTCCTCCAGGTGGGGGCCTGGAGGCGGGCGTAAAGCAGACCCCACTCTGGTTGTATTTGGAACAGATGAGTTGAGGGTTTGGAAGAGTAATTCCGCTTTCCAGAAAAGGCAAGGTCATTGGTCTATTTAGAATGAAGATAATTACTAGTAAAAAACAAGTATGTGTTGCCCCTTCGCCCAGAAACCGAAGCAGGTGTGCGGGCTATAGGTCAGAGGTGCCTTCTTCTCCCCAGCTGACAGCACTTCTCTGCTCTGGCTCCACGAAACCCGAGGTTTTGAACGTCAGCATCTGAGTCAGCGAGGCAGCTTGTCACAGGACGTCAGCGTTCAGAGAAAGCACACGTACGTTTGGTGAAATGTCCTATCTATGTCAGACTGGAGGTAAAACCTTTCATTTTCCCAGAACCTCCTGGGCTTTTCTCTTTTCTCTAGCTGAGCCACGAA
>NW_024424120.1:0-1599 GCF_017311325.1 Ursus maritimus
CCCCCACCCAGCTGTCTCTGCTCCCCTGCCTGGATCGGACAGACCAGCAACCCCCCAGCTGCTAGCACACCCTGTGTGCCCAGCATTGGGACTAACACACTTCTGAGCCCCAATTCTCAATTTCCTGATTGAATGGATTCCCACCAGCCGTGACCAGGCGAGACGTCTCAGGGAGACAGAATGAGGCTGATGTGATCACAAAAAGTCTATCTATGCACCTCTTTTTCAGAATCAAAGGCTGAGGGCAGTTGACAGTTCTCCTTTCTCACACCCGTATCACGATCACTTCCTTGCCTGTCTTGAATTTTCTGTTTATTGCATTCAGCTTCTTATTTCTGTCTTCCTTTTCTGAACACAGGGCAAGGTTCCCTAGAAACAGCTGATCTCATTTGAGGCAGCCATCACGGCTTAGTGACATTTGGTATTTGAGTGCGGATCCCCAGTATTTACGACTTCTTTTGAAAAAAAAAAAAAAATCTCTCTCTCTCTCACATATGTGCACGCACACGGGAGGCAGGATTGCCCTCTTGTTCCATAGAAGGTAAGTGTGACCATGTGATTGACTTGCTTGGGCCAAGGAAAAGTGAGCGGGTATTGAGCCGTCACTCCCAGGTAGGAGATGGAAGAGAATGTCCATCATTTTGTCTACAACAGGCAATGTTAAACATGGCAACTCTTCCATCAGCCTGCATCATAGAGAAAAGTAGCGCAAAGCCCCCCCAGCCATGGGCCACATGCAGCATGAAGGAGAAATACGCCCTCATTAGGGCAGTATTGTCTAGAAATAACCCCTGTGTGTTACTGCAGCATGACCTCGCTCATCCTGACTGCCCCATCGCCGGATTCACAAATGCAGGGAGAAAACAAAGGGGAAGAGGAAGGAAACTAATGTTTATTGATTTCTCTTTCCTTCTATTTCTCAGAGCTGTTTATTTCTGCTCTCATCAATCATGCGTAGATTGTATAAGCCTAATCATGAAAGGCTTGACCTGGTCCCCTTGTTCCCATGTTCTTGGGGGATGAGAAGGGGCTCACGCTGTTGCCCCGAGGGAAAGTCCTTACTGACTTTTAGGGAACCCCCGCTCAACGGCAGTTGTGGGAGGATGTTCGGGGGGGGGGGCTCTCTGCATGGTCACACTCAGACGGTGTGTTACTGTTTGTGGTGTAACACCTGTCTCAGACTAGGATGTAAGCGCGAGAGGACACGGATCTCCCAACCCCTCCCCCAGCACCTGGAAAAGCGCTTGGAACGTAGTAGATGAATAATAAATACTTGACAAGAGAATGAACGGCGATCTCCGAGGTGTGAGCTTCTTTCTCCTGTCTCCCCCTCCAAGAAGGGCAGGGTCCCCCTTTCTATTGCTCCCTGTGCATAGCTGACTGAGGCTCCAAGACCCTCCTTCTTGGCTGCCTGGTGAGCTGTGCTTCTCCAGCTCAGCTCTGCCTCCTTCTCCTGCCCGGCCTGCGCCACAGTTCACTGCTGTGCCCCCACCGTTGCCTTCTCCCTTCTCCTGCAGGCCCAGGGCTGCTAATTAAATAAAGACACTTGACACCTGTTCCCCGCATGGCCCTATCCTTCAGCAAGCTCCCCCCCCCCCC
>NW_024424120.1:35261-41070 GCF_017311325.1 Ursus maritimus
TTAACATCTGTAATTTACCCCCTTCTTCAAGATGGATGGCCTCTCCTGCTGTCAGTTTCTACCCCCGAAGTCACATTTCTCGGGGTTTGTGCACTTGCTGTGACAGCACCAGAGCGGTTTCCGATGCACTGAGAGGCGCCCTGTCGGGGCCAAGGGCAGACTCTCAGATGAACGCAAGTCGGCACTGCGGCAGAGAGGGTGACCGGGAGAGGGTTCCTTAAGCGACACGCGTGTCCCTGTGTCCCTGCAGATGAACACGTCGCTGCTGGGGAGCATTGGCATGCTGAATTCGGCGCCCCAGCTGCGCTGCATCAAGACGTACCAGGTGCCCCCCGTGCAGCCGGCCTCGCCCGGCTCCCACAACGCGCTCCGACTGGCCCGGCTCATCTGGACTTCGAACCGCAACGTCATCCTCATGGCCCACGACGGGAAGGAGCACCGCTTCATGGTCTAGCGCTGGCAGGTGCTGCCCTGACCGCCTCCGAGCTCCGTCCGTTCTCCCGCTGAGATTCCTCTGTCCTCACGCCCACAGATCATTCCTCGGTGCCCGCCCACAGCAGGGCCACCCCGGGGGCGCGGCCGAGGCCCTGTCGCTCCCGCGTGGCTCTCGGGGGCGTGCACCCACCGCTCTGCAGGCTGGGGCCCTTCTGTCCACACCAGGTCATTTTTCCCTGCCGGGGGTGGGGTGGGGGGAGGTCTGCGGTCCCTGGGAGCACCCCTGTCGCTTGGTGCACCAGAAGCCTCCAACTGAGTAAACACTGTGATTGCGTTCGCAGCCCCGATGGCGTTTTCTTGGAGCTCAACCCCAGCTCTGAGCCGCTGCTTGGACCTGGTGGTATCGACATTGGGTTTTGAGGTAATGTGGCAGTCCGAATTAGCGAAGTTATTTTCCTTTGGATCTCCTAAAATATATTCTTGTTTACTGAAAAGATTCCGTGTTTACATGGTTGGTTTTTTCCCCCTGACTGCTAGGAAACTCCTCACTCCAATTTCCTAGGGTTTAGCCCCTACTTCTTTCTTAACACCTAACAGATTAGAGATTATTGAGAAAATATGCCCAAAAAATTTTTCCTCCTCACAGAAAATAGTTTCCCAGACACCTAGCCTTCTAAAATGCTCATATCCTGATTAATAGTCTATTTAGTAGTTTAAAATAAAAAATCATCACTATTTATGGTCTAGTTAATATAATTATCCAGTCACTATAAGTAGTCTCTTCAATGGATTTTATAATAAAGAACTGAGTTTGGAGCATTATACTAAGTAAGAGGACTCATGTCTGTTGCTACGGGTCCTTTTAAGAAAGAACTTACCCCTTCCCTCCAGAAACCTTACAGACCTACAGTTCCCATGTGCACGACCCTATGTCAGTTATCGTGGAATAGTTATAGTTCAGCCTTCGAACTGATCAATTAAAGGAAAACAAAGACAGCATCTCTTTTACACAAGTATCCTAGAAAATTAGTAACTATGGCACAAGCATTCAGGAGAATATAGAAAATGTGGACTCTCAAGTTATTTGAGCAAACATTGCAGTGAGGGCGTCCGTCACACTCAGTAAGCTTTAACTAGGTCGCCTTCTTCTCTTTATGTCAAATCATGCTGGTTCTTGCTCGTAGTAATGGGGGAAAAATCCATCAAATAATATTTTGTATGAATTGCTCCTAACAAATCTTGATCTGTACATAGTTGGGGATTTGGTCATTTGGTTAGTTGTTGATTGGTTGGCCAGGCATAATGGTTTATTAAGTGTAAAAACAGAAAATGATTTCTTAAGTTCAGAGAAAATATGAAGTTTACAGAGGAACAGAAATGATAATGGGGAGCATTGAATTGGAAAAGCGTAGATTGTCAGAGTTTATGTAATATACAAAAAAATAGGATCACAGTCCAGGAACAAATCCATCTGTCATTTTACTGAAACAGATTTTTAAAGAACATGTTAAAATTAAGACCACTAGAACGTCTCTTTCCTATTGATATGAAGTATGTTATTTGCATTGATGACAAACCTGTACTGTTGGTTGACTTTGTTTCAAAAGTGAATTTATGCCACATGCATGTACATTGTATTTATAAAGATTACATATGTAGTTTCCAAGAAGAAACAAAGATACTATCATAGATTTATCTGTTTGGTCGCCTCAATGAGTAAAAACCTGTAAACAAAAGATGCGTGTTTTTCCAGTGGGCTCCTGAGTCTTCTTGATACCCAGCACATGTTTACTTTATGAATTTAAATAGGGTAATTAATATTCAAGCTACAAAGTTGTTTTGGAATGATGGAGCAAAAGCCTACCTTAGAGAGTTGTCAAAACAGAGCCGTGAGACAGTAGGCAGGCCACCACAGACACACAACGGAGCACACTGCAGGGGTCCGGAACAAAACCGTGGGGTCCCGGGAGGGAACATCTGGGCAGTGGGCAGAGGCCAGCCTGTCCCTCATTCTGTCTGCACAGACAGCCAAAATTACTGGCCTTTAGAATATTACTATTCTAAAAGTCGGGTGGATGCTATCTGATGGTTAGACGTCTCTAACTGCTAAATGAGTGTTTGCATTCTTAACACAAATCACCCCTTGGCTACTTTGATAACTACAGTCCCAGACTTCATCACAGCTTAGATTTCTCAGCACTGAGGCAAACTTTGTATTGTCATCCCAGTGTGTGCTTTCAGTGTTTTATTGATTTTGTTGGCACTGTATTTGGACCTATCCTTGTAAATGTAGAGACATATGTGGCTTCATTGGTAATTCACAAGCAAAAGATGACATGACGTGACACCTGTATGAAAATGTAATGATTGAACTCACTGTGTACAGCGAGTGACTTAAAATGTCTGCCTCTCAAGACATTTCCACTGACTAGATTCTATCTGTGCTGAACGTCCCTGTGTACATATGTGTGTTAAATAAAACTGAATTGTACTGAAGATTGTTTTTCTCATTAAAAACATTGCTCACTCTTCTTAAACATTCTCAGTTGAAATCCATATGCTTTCTCCCCTTCTCCACCCCCCCTCCCGCCTTCTTTGGGACCAAATTAAGCCTTCTATTTCTGTATAATTATTCATTTCCCTGGAGAGCTAGCTTCAGGAAAGGCAAACTTGTCACAAAGGACTGTGGAACAGGAAGACGTCTCCAAAGTGTGAGAGAAACAACGCCTACCAGAAACTCAACAGCACCCTCTGTGGTTTGGGCAAGGGAATTGCATGCATGTTGCTTTATCTCCACCCT
The DNA here is from genome assembly GCF_017311325.1 of Ursus maritimus. NCBI lineage: Eukaryota > Metazoa > Chordata > Mammalia > Carnivora > Ursidae > Ursus > Ursus maritimus. The sequence goes on from NW_024424120.1 coordinate 38,497, forward strand.
GAGTTGCTCCTAAATAGACTTCGTTGTACCGAATTCTGTCTTGTCAGATTTCATGACATGGGTTGGCTGCCCCGGAGTCGGGAGGCTGGACCGAGATCATTAAACTCATTTCATTTAAGACTCAGTTTGGAGTTGAATTTGAATCCCTGAGGTAACGGGTGTAATTGGTTTTCGGGAAAAGCAGGACTAACAAAATAGGTCATCGTTGCTCATGGAGGGTGTAATGTGTAAGTTGTGAATGTGCGTCTTTAATTTTCACATATATAGAACGGCTTAAATTGAACCAGTCATCACGTAACTGTAATTTTCTTTCAGAAATAAACATTAAAGGAACTGGCTGCCACATCTTCGGCCCTATTCAGAGGTCCATCCCGAGCATTGCTTTAACGTCTCCTGGTGTCTTCAGTGTGTCCTTATAGGGAGACTAGGGGCAGTACCAGTCCTGTATGATTGGTGATCACATAAACTGATCAAATGTGGAAAGGGCATGACATTAATAGGAAGGTAAAGCCAAGCAGTGCTGGGTGAACTTTCACCTTTCACCCCTTCAGCTGACTGACAGAGCTGAGTGTTGAAGAAAATCAATACTTTGGAGCCAGGAGGAAATATTTCCAACCTCTAACTAGAGAATGTATTTTGACAAGGCCAAGATAATCCAAGCTGCACAGGAGAAAGAGAAAAGAAGACTCATTTTTAAAGCTTGACACTTCAAGGTGTTTTTGTACAATGGTTTAGAGATCGTCAATACATACAAATACCAAAGGTCAAAAAGAAAAGCCAGAAGAATTTCAAAAATTAAATGCTCAGTTCTTTTTGTGAGGCCGGCTGCACGGGGGGCACCTGGTACGTCTTGATGCAGCGCAGCTGGGGCGCCGAATTCAGCATGCCAATGCTCCCCAGCAGCGACGTGTTCATCTGCAGGGACACAGGGACACGCGTGTCGCTTAAGGAACCCTCTCCCGGTCACCCTCTCTGCCGCAGTGCCGACTTGCGTTCATCTGAGAGTCTGCCCTTGGCCCCGACAGGGCGCCTCTCAGTGCATCGGAAACCGCTCTGGTGCTGTCACAGCAAGTGCACAAACCCCGAGAAATGTGACTTCGGGGGTAGAAACTGACAGCAGGAGAGGCCATCCATCTTGAAGAAGGGGGTAAATTACAGATGTTAACGAAACAGCTCGGCAGACCATCTCTGGCAACTGTGGGTACTTTACAGGCAGACCCTTCTGTTCCTTCCCGTCGCGGCTCCCTGCGTCCCCTGAAGGACGAGTCCACCCACACACCTCTGGGGACTTGCAGGTCATTCAGGGAAACAAAGCCGAGTGGGACCCGTCCCCGGATCCAAGCACAAAACGTGACCCCCTCCCCCATGTGCATGTACCCACACCGGCCCTCCTCACCTGCTTTTTACAGAATTCAGCCTCTGGAAAGCTCTAGTTCATTCTGAGGGGGAAACCCAGAGTCAAGGGCATCTCCACACCGTATCTGTGGCTCGCTGTTTTGCTGCCACACTGACCGGCGGACACTTGAACACTTTACTGGCAATACGTTTTTATCAGCTTTTTCCTGCTTTTTGGTGGCTTTTCAGGATTTGATCTGAACTTTAAGTTCTCTTAATCCACTCACAGTAGTGAAAAATAACATGGAAATTATGGTTCATGAACAACTGTGTGTTCGGTCCAGGTGCTAAATGCTGAAAGGCACTTATCTCAGTGAACTGTTACCTGAGCAACGGAGTCTGAAGAACCCTGTAGATTCTAAGTGTGACTTAACAGTTTTTCAATACACATTTTTTGTGCTATTGTAAAATCACATGGGAAGCAAACCGAAAACCAGAAAGAGGTCTCAGAAATAATATTTTTCTTTGCCCTAATTTTCATTTCCAATTCTTCTCTCTAGTGTAACCCCCGTCTAAATGCATACGATTCTGGGGTTTTGTGTAAAGAAAGCATGCAGATTACAATTCGATGTATACAAACGGTTGACACACGAAACCCTGGCAAATCCTAGGACACGTACGATGTGTTATTGCGGATATCATGCTCTGCATTTGGATCAGTGCAAAATATAAGCCATTCTTTTCTCTGGCCCTTCTCAGCAACACGATGGTGTCAGAGGGCGTAAATCATGGCATCTCCAGCAGGATGCGTGCAGGCTCCACTGACATTTTCACAATTTAAATCATCTTGAGTAATAACCCTTTTAAGATGACTAATGTTACTGATTTTCCTGCATTAATAATAGTGCCGAACACAACACAGAGGTGAAAAAAAATCACTAGTGTACGAGGTCACATTTTAAAACCAAATGTATGGTTATCATTAACTGTTTCTGTTAAAGTTAACATTTAAAACTAGACAGTACCTTACGGTCATCCTCCAAAAACTTCTTTCCTTGCTTCCTTGCCCCCTTTTCCAAAAACTCCATAAAAGACAAAAATCATTGTCTTCTTGCTTTCTGAAGGTTCCCAAATAGTTTAAATATAAATAATGGTGGTGAGCTTGATCTGATAGTCCTCACTTGTACAAAAAGTAACAGTACATAATAATTTAGTCCTCTAACCGAACACATCCAAATG